>NW_022437075.1:2661201-2684618 GCF_009761245.1 Sapajus apella
GCAAACTTAGTTGACACGTAAAACTGTATGTATTATCTCACTCTGTCACCAAGGAGTGCAGTGGTGTGATCTTGGCTCACTGCAACCTTTGCCTACCAGGTTCAAGAGATTCTCCTGCCTCAGCCTCCCAATAGCTGGGATTACAGGTGTGTGCCATCATGCCCAGCTACTTTTGTATTTTTCAGTAAAGATGGGGTTTTTCCATGTTGGTCAGGCTGGTCTCAAACTCCCGACCTCATGTGATCCTCCCGCCTCAGCCTCTCAAAGTGCTGGGATTGCAGGCATGAGCCACCATGCCCAGCCACATTTATTTTTAAGGAAGCTCTGAAGCAGAATCACTAGGCATAAAGCTCATGGAATATTCCTTGAATTATCCTATATAATAATATAAAATCAGAAACACCTAAAGACTGAGAAGGGCATGATTACATATTTCTGGTGCATTATTATCAACCCACTTAAAAAACCATACCTTAAAGAACACAGCTCATACAACAGTGTTTAGGGAAATATGAACTGTTTGAGTCTAAAGGTATCTTCACTTTCTTAGACAAACATATCACTAGAAGGAAATGCAGTTGACTCCTGAACTTAGAAGCCTCTTAGAATAAGTATCAGTTATAAGGACAGGGCTCAAAGAAAGGCAATGGTGAAACAGAAGTCAAAGGAGGGAAGAGTTTGGGAATTTGGGGAAAGGTTGGACTTGGTGAGGTTTAACTTACTAATCCCTAATCAAATTGTTCACGTAGCGGGGAAAAACACCTAGATCCAAGATTTAAAAGAAGAAAACACTTGTGTTACATGAATGTGTGTAACAGATTTACAGTGGACCCTTGAACAACACAAGTTTAAACTGCACTGGTCCACTTATGTGAAGGTGCAAAAATAAATTTATTGGAAAAGTTGGAGGGAGATGTATGACAACTTGTAGACGAACCAGGCAGTCTAGAAATATTTAGAAAATGAAAGATACGTTGTGAACGCATACAATATAGATGTTAGTCTACTTATGCATCAATCGACTGTATATTGATAAGGCTTCTGGCCAATATTAACCTATAAGTAGTTAAGTGTTGGGGAAGTCAAAAGGTATACATGGGTTTTTGACTACCTGGGGGCTGGCACCACTGACTTCTGGGTCAGTATTTCTGACCTCTAATACATTTCTTCTGTATTTCTCCTTCCAATACATTTGTCTAAGAAAGTGGAGTTACTGCCAGGCTCCGTGGCTCACGTCTGTAATCCCAGCATTTTGGGAGGCTGAGGTGGGCAGATCACCTGAGGTTGGGAGTTCGAGACCAGCCAGACCAACATGGAGAAAACCCATCTCTACTTAAAAAAAAAAAAATACAAAATTAGCGAGGCATTGATGGTGCATGCCTGTAATCCCAGCTATTTGGGAGGCCAAAGCAGGAGAATTGCTTGAACCTGGGAGGCGGAGGTTGTTGTGAGCTGAGATTGTGCCTTTTCACTCCAGTCTGGGCAACAAGAGTGAAACTCTGTCTCAACAACAACAACAAAAAAAGTAGAGTTCTCTTTAGACTCAAACAGCTCATATTTCCCTAAACACTGTTATATGAGCTTTTTCTTGTGTTCTTTAAAGTATGATTTTTAAGTGGGTTAATAATTTATAATAATGCACTAGAAATATTTAATCATTCCCTTGTCAGGCTTCAGGTGTTTCTGATTTTATAGTATTATGTAGGATAATTTAAGGAGTATTCCATAAGCTTTATACCTGGTGACTCTGCTTCATAGATTCTTCAAAAAAAAAAAAATGCAATGTTGAGTCAGTAAGTGTATGTGTATTAAAAACTCTTATTATTTACTTTTCCCAAAAGGCAAAACGCTTTTTTATACCAACATTTCATGCACTCATCTGACCACCACATTGCAATCCTTTTTTTTTTTTTTTTTGGAGACAGAGTCTCACTCTGTTTTCAGGCCAGAGTGCAGTGGAGCCATCTTGGATCACTGCAACCTCCACCTCCTGGATTCAAGCGATTCTCCTGCCTCAGCCCCCCCAAGTAGCTGGGACTACAGGTGCACGCCACCACGCCCAGCTAATTTTTGCATTATTAGTAGAGAGGGGGTTTCACCATGTTGGTCAGGCTGGTCTCTATCTCTTGACCTCATTATCCATCCAGCCTCCTAAAGTGCTGGGATTACAGGTGTGAGCTGCCGCACCGGCCTAGGGTTCTTAAATCAGTGATAACTTTAAAATCTTATCTCTTCATCCCTTGCTTCTGTCTACATATTATTCTTCAAAGGTCAGATACACATCTGTTTTTATGAAGCCCCAGAGTCACTAAACATAACGCTTATGGAACATTCCTTAAATTATCCTATATAATAGTATAAAATCAGAAAAATCTTAAGACAAGGGCATGATTAAATATTTCTTAAATATTAAGTCCTAGACATACCTTAAAAAGACTCTGTCTGGTATTTGGTTCATCTTAGCAGCTTCACTGCTGGTTTCTTTATCCCTGACAGCCAGTTACAGTTGAGTATCTAGTTAGGTTTATTTCATGGTTGGAGATTGAGCAGTTTAGCTTCCAGCAGATACCTGCCATTCTCCATCATTCATTTACTCCACCAAAGGGACTATTAATCCTTTGTTCTCTGTGTCAAAGCATTTGCCATAAAACCACGGAGACGTTGGCCAATCTAGTCCGCTCATGCCCGATCAGATCTTTTTTCTCTATCTTTGTCATAAAATCTGAGTGAGTGGGCTGGGCACGGTGGCTCACGCCTGTAATCCCAGCACTTTGGGAGGCCGAGGCGGGTGGATCACCTGGGCTGAGGAGTTCAAGACCAGCTTGGCCAACACGGTGAAACCCCATCTCTATTAAAAATAAATAAATCCGGCCGGGCGCGGTGGCTCAAGCCTGTAATCCCAGCACTTTGGGAGGCCGAGGCGGGTGGATCACGAGGTTAAGAGATCGAGACCATCCTGGTCAACATGCTGAAACCCCGTCTCTACTAAAAATACAAAAAATTAGCTGGGCATGGTGGTGCGTGCCTGTAATCCCAGCTACTCAGGAGGCTGAGGCAGGAGAATTGCCTGTACCCAGGAGGCAGAGGTTGCGGTGAGCCGAGATCGCGCCATTGCACTCTAGCCTGGGTAACAAGAGTGAAACTCCGTCTCAAAAAAATAAATAAATAAATAAATAAATAAATCAGTTGGGTGTGGTGGCATGTACCTATAATCCCAGCTACTCAGGAGGCTGAGGCAGGAGAATCACTTGAACCCAGGAGACAGAGGTTGCAGTCAGCTGAGATCAAGCCATGACACTCTAATGGGCAAAGAGAGAAAAACTCTGTTTCCAAAAAAAAAAAAAAAAAAAAAAATCTAAGTGAGTGCCTTGACTGTGTTGGGTCAAGGCTCTGGGATGGATTCTTCAGACACAACTCTGCAATCTCAACTTCTCATGATATCAGGATTAGACTGACATTGAAACTTACAGATATGGGAGGCTCCAAGGATTTGGAAACTGGTCAAGCGAAAAGAGAACTGAGAGGTGGCAGGTATGCGCATGCCTTTTTGGGGTGACATTTTCACAGGTTTGCGTGTGGGGCACGTCCTTCATAGCAGGAACCTGTCCAGGGGCTACAGTGTATGGGTCCCTACTCGAGAGGAAGATGGGGAACCCCTGCAGAGGTGGGGTAGAATTGGAGAGGCGACCTATGTGTCTGTAGGTGTTACCGCTCAGCACAGTGGGGAGGAAGACCTCTTGGGTCCAGGAGCTCCGAAGGGCAGAGAAGCTTGCAGCTGGTACATGTTGGGAGCAGTTTCGTGAGGTATGCAAAGCAGGCGGGCTTCACGTGGCTAAAAATCTGGTCATCTGGTCTGTGTTTAAAACAATTGGATGTATAAAAAACTTGAGTTTGAAGGCAGTGGGCTTTATGCACTAACAGATTTCAGCTTAGAGTGAACAACTCACCTAGGGGCTGCCCTGAGCTCATTTATCTAGTAATGGGACAGAATAGTGTACGTTGTAACTTAAATTTCTTTTCAGCAGCATACAAGACCACACACAGCCTATTTGCTTATTATGATAATGGTTGCCTCCCCATTAGGAGATTTTATAGATATCCTATAGATAGTCCTTACAGGTATCAATGACATACCTTCAAGGAGTAGAGTCATTGTAAATACCACCAGTTGCCATACAGATTATTTTAGCAGAGAGGAGTTTCATATACAACAGCATATCTTGTAAGACACCCTAAGCATAGATTTCCAGTCTGCCCAGGGGTGACACTCACTTTCAAAAGAAACACTTTCCCTCCAAAGTTCCTGTATTACACCCACCTCCCAACCTATATGCCATTTGCTAATCAGGGATGACTTTTACAAGAAGAACATTCCCTTCTAACACAACTGATGTTCTACCTTAATAGAACCTAGGAGTTTACCAAGATCAACTCACAAGGTCGTTGTCCTGGAAAGAAAGCGTTCAGACCTATGGTTGATGGCCTATCAGAAAGGTGCCTCTGTCACACCACGGGAAGTTTCTGTGATGTCAGCTTTGAATGAATTGGCATTACTGTGTGGTTTGATTGCCTGATTCCCCATCTGTGTTTTAGATCTCATACTTCTTATTCCCCGAAATCCCTTCTGTGAAGTCTGCCTTCCCTGGAGAAGTAAGATGGCAGAACCGGATTCTACTGACTGGGACCTGCTGTGGTATCTAGAGAGTCTTAATGACAGGGAATTTCAGATTTTTAAGAATTATCTGCAACGCATGATTTATGACTTTAACCTGCTGAAGATTCCACAGATTAATTCAGAGACGCCAAAGGAACAACTGGCTGCCTTGCTGGCCATCTCTTATGAGGGGCAGCACATATGGAATATGGTATTCTGCATATTTGAAAGGATGCATAAGAACAATCTTTGTCAGAGCATCACTGACAGACGAAACCGTGAGTAGGGTGCTGAGAAGGGCGGGTAGAAATTGGGGGCACTTCACAGGAAGCTTGGTGTTGGGCCTTTTTTATTTGTTTTCCGGTAGGGTTTTGGGAAACAGGTGGTGTTGGATTATGTGAATAACTTCTTTAGTGGTGGTTTCTAAAATTTTGGTGCACTCACCACCTGAACAGTGTACACAGTACTCAGTGTGTAGTCTTTTACCCCTCACCCCCTCTCACCCTTCCGCCAAGTCTCTGAAGTCCAATGATTCATTCTCACGCCTTTGCGTTCTCACAGCTTAGCTCCCACGTATGAAAACACACAATGTTTAGTTTTTCATTCCTGAGTTACTTCACTTAGAATAATGGCCTCCAGTTCACACAGTTTGCTGCATATGCCATTATTTCGTTTCTTTTTATGACTGAGTAATAGTCCTGTGGGTGCACACGTGCGTGCGTGTGTGTGTGTGTGTGTGTGTGTGTGTGTGTGTGTAGTCACAGTTTCTTTATCCACTTGTTGATTGACGGGCATTTGGGCTGGCTCCATACTTTTGCAATTGTGAATTGTGCCACTATAAACATGTATGCAAGTATCTTTTTTGTATAATGACTTTTTCCTCTGGGTGGATACCAAGTAGTAGGATTTCTGGATCAAATGGTAGTTCTGCTTTTGGTTCTTTAAGGAATCTCCACACTGTTTTCAAGGTGGTTTACATTCCCACCAGCAATGTAAAAGTGTTCCCTTTTTACCACATCCACTTCAACATCTATTTTTTATATTTTATTTTTTATTAAGGCCATTCTTGCAGGAGTAAGGTAGAATCATATTGTGGTTTTGATATGCATTTCCCTGATCATTACTAATGTTGAGCATTTTTTCATGTTTTTATTTTCTCAAGGACTGTAGGATATTGGCCATTTGTATATCTTCTTTTGAGGAGTGTCTATTCATGTCCTTACTCCACTTTTTGATGGAATCAATTAGCTTCATGGTTTTGATACATGAGTTTTCCATATCTAAAGAACCAGTCTTCAGACCTGGAAGTCACATGAGGACTGGGGATGGATTGGATGTGGATCACATCCTGTCTCGTAGCTTTCTGATTCTACCTTTATTTTCTGCTTTTAGGCTAAAAAGCAGAAGCTTATAGGATTATGCCTTATAGCTTATAGAAATTAGCCAGCCAAAGGATTAGACTCAAAGTACTTATGCTAGAGCAGATTTCCCAGCACGGAGCTCTGTCCTAGAACCATAAGATCCAGCCACAGAAACGTAGGGAGCTCTGTGTAAAGATCATGGAGAGTTAGCATCCTGGGTGCCTCCTAAGCAGACCATCCTCACTGGCTCATTCAGCCCCTTGCTGAAGGGACTACTGTCCCCTAACTGGTCATATGGAGAAAAAGATTTCAGGTTGTGTCCAGTCATAGACACAATCACGTATTCCCACTGGAAAAGTGAATACCTGAGGGGTCAAGAGAACTGAGCAAGATCGTAAATCTAGTCTGAAGTCCCCTCGGTCCCTGTCCGCCTCTCACCTTATTTTGTTGTTGTTCTCTTTTGTTTTAGGCCTTGAGCAGCCTGAAGCCATGTTTTTTAATTTGTCTCTAGTGATTAAAAAAAAAAAGAAGGATGAGGAAGGGGCTTTACTGGCAGAACCACAAACGAGTATTCTCTCCACGTGACTGCCTTTTTTTATTTTATTTTTTAGACAGTCTTGCTCTGTCACCAGGCTGGAGTGCAGTGGTGCAATCTTGTCTCACCGCAACCTCCGCCTCCCGGGTTCAAGCAATTCTCCTGCCTCAGCCTCCTGAGTAGCTGGGATTACAGGCACCTGCCACCACACCTGGCTAGTTTTTTGTATTTTTAGTAGAGACAGGGTATTACCATGTTGGCCAGGCTGGTCTCGACCTCCTGACCTCAGGTGATCTGCCCACCTCGGCCTCCCAAAGTGCTGAGATTACCGGCATGAGACACCGTGCCTGCCTCTATCCATTGTTTATCTTCTAGGCATCTAGAAAGACTTACAGGGACAAGCCAGACAGGTACTGAAAATGTACAAAGTAGCTGCCAGCTCTAGATAAAATGTATTGTAGCAGCCGTGGGAAACGGATCTCTCAAACACGGAATAAAGGAGGGAGGAGTTTATTTGGCTGGGAGACCAGGCAGTAATTTGTCGAAAACCCAGCTCCTCTAACAAAGGAAGGTTCTGCCTTTATATAGGCTTATACTTTAGATGTTACACGTGGAAGAATCTTAGGTTCATAGTTTTAGGACTCACATGTGAAAAGGTTTTGGTTTACAGTTTCAGGAGTCACATATGAAAGGGTTCCGGTTTACAGTTTTAGGACTCACATGTGAAAAGGTTTCTGGTTTGATCTTGTTTTAAGTAAAAATAGTGCCTCCTGGAGAGTTTCCTCAAGACCTAGCCTGTCACCTATAGGAAGGCAAAACCGGAGGCGCCTGTCGGTCAACCTTTTCTTCTATTGACATGCAGCATGATAGTCAAAGGGGAAGTTGATCTGAGAAGCCTAGGTCTCCCTCTTCAATATGTTCAGACTCACTGCTGCCCCTGAACTGGTCATATGGAGAAAGAGATTTCAGGTTGCCCCCAGTCATAGCCTAAAACAAATAACTGACCATCTACTAAAATGCTTTTGGTTAATTGGTCATAGTAGTGAGACTCCAGTGTTACCTGACCTTCTGATGTGATGAGAACCCAGATCTGGAGTGTCTGCCTCTTTAACATTTAATTGTTGGCAACTATTTCAAATTTTAAAATTGGCTTAAAATTTAAAACCATCTCATGGGTCAGGTCCAGGTTTGGTCCCAGATTTAAACCTCTGGCACAAAATGAGAAGATACGGAGTTTGAAGCAGAATCAGCTGAGCAATAGGGAAACTTGGCTAGCATATCCCACTCACCCACCTTATTCGAAAGCTGAAAGCTACTTTTTCATTTTTCACATCTTCTTGCATATAAATTTACCAGAAAAAAATCTAATACGTAGTGTACGGTATTCAAAGAACACACACAAAAAAAACTAAAGTCCCCTGGAATCCCATGTCCTTGAGCTACAGCCGACATTAGTAGCTATTGCCTGCAGGAGATTTCCAGTCAGACAGATACAAATGCGTAAAAATAAAGTTGGGCCAGGTGCAGTGATGCATGCTTGTACTTTGGGAGGCCGAGGCAGGCGGATTGCTTGAGGCTGGGAGTTCAAGACCAGCCTAGCCAACTTGGCAAGACCTCGACTCTACAAAAAAATTTGCAAAAATTAGCCAAGCATGGTGGCGCATGCCTGTAATCCCAGCTACTTGGGAGGCCGAAGTGGGAGAATTGCTTTAACTCTGGAGGCTGAGGCTGCAGTGAGACGTGATCATGCCACTGCACTCCAGCCTGGATGACAAAGCAATACCTGTATCCAAAAAAAAAGTCACACTCTATACTATACTCAGGCCCATTTTGATTTACCAAATTTCCACATAAGCATTTTCAGATAAGCTTAAGAGCACCTTAAGCCGTCCCCATTCTGCCGCTCCTTCTGAAGGAGTAATAACTGATCAGTTTTCATAGACACCCTTCCAAGGTTTTCACCAATGACTTACATCAACATATCTAGATAGAGCAATTTGAATGGAAGAAGCAATCTCTAATGGATAAAGAAGTGATACTGTAAGGGAGGCATAATCTATAAAAAAAAAAAAAAGTTTCCAATGAGGGTTTTTAGCATGAAGTGTTGTTGAATTTTGTCAAAGGCCTTCTCTGCATCAACTGAGATAATCATGTGGTTTTTGTCTTTGGTTCTGTTTACGTGGTGAATTACATTTATAGACTTGCGTATATTGAACCAGTCTTGCATCCCCGGGATGAAGCCTACTTGATCATGGTGGATAAGCTTTTTGATGTGCTGTTGCAATCGGCTTGTCAGTATTTTATTGAAGATTTTTGCATCTATGTTCGTCATGGATATTGGCCTGAAGTTTTCTTTTCTTGTTGAGTCTTTGCCGGGTTTTGGTATCAGGATGATGTTAGTCTCATAAAATGATTTGGGAAGGATTCCCTCTTTTTGGATTATTTGGAATAGTTTCAGAAGGAATGGTACCAGCTCCTCTTTGTATGTCTGGTAGAATTTGGCTGTGAACCCACCTGGACCTGGGCTTTTTTTGGTGGTAGGCTCTTAATGGCTGCCTCAACTTCAGACCTTGTTATTGGTCTATTCAGGGTTTCGACTTCTTCCTGGTTTAGGCTTGGGAGGAGGCAAGTGTCCAGGAATTCATCCATTTCTTCCAGGTTTATTAGTTTATGTGCATAGAGTTGTTTGTAATAATCTCTGATGATGGTTTGTATTTCTGTGGAATCTGTGGTGATATCCCCTTTATTGTTTTTTATTGCATCAATTTGGTTATTCTCTCTTTTCTTTTTTATTAATCTGGCTAGTGGTATGTCTATTTAGTTGATCTTTTCGAAAAACCAGCTCCTGGATTTATTGATTTTTTTTTTAAGGGTTTTTTTTTTTTTTGTCTCTACCTCCTTCAGTTCTGCTCTGATCTTAGTTATTTCTTGTCTTCTGCTAGCTTTTGAGTTTTTTTGACCTTGCTACTCTAGCTCTTTCAATTTTGACGATAGGGTATCAATTTTAGATCTCTCCTTGCTTCTCATGTGGGGAGAAATGCAAGCTATAGGCAAAGGGGAGGAAGGCAGCAAATCACACTGCCACGTGTGTACCTATGCAACAATCTTGCATGTTCTTCACATGTACCCCAAAACCTAAAATGCAATTTTAAAAAAAAAGGTTCCAATGGTAAGTCCTGTTAGAGAACCTGGTGTGTGGTTTTTCCTTCAGTGAGTCAGGGAGCCACATCCACCTCACTCAGCTAGCAGACGCGCTTCGCAGATGAAGAGTCCACTGTTTACCTCTGCGATTTGCTCAGGTCGATACGTTCCATTTCCCTGAGGGTGAGGCCATAAGCCCAATGGAGAGTGGATGCTGACAGGCCAATGCTTCGAATAACACTTTCTATTAACTGCTTCCTGGACAGGATCAGTGGTGGGAAAAGGAAACAAAACCCAAGAACGCTCTCTGCTTGACGCTGCTTAGATACTCCCTTGGTTAAGAGCGCAGACAGTGAGTTACCCACGCTGGCGTCTGAACCCCAGTTGTGTTTAATTGATACAGACCCTCGGCAGAGCTGCTTTCGATATGCCTTTTAATGTCAAGCGATACAGGCTCAGTGCTTTAATAACTCAAGAAACAAGGGCTCATTAAACTGGTCATTCCCACAAGTAGCGGATATGTACAATGAACAAGTCCGGAGACCTAAAGGGATTTCTGTTATATAAGGGTCCTTCAGCTCTTCTGGTCACACACAGAAGTAACTGTGCGGTAATGCTAATTTGCTTCTCTCACTGGAGTAACTCTTTCACGATCTATACGTATCCCATAATGCCGTGTTATAAACCTCAAATATCTATGACACATCTTGTTTTTAAAAGATCATTTCAAACCATACCTTCAAAATGTAACTAGAATTAATATTTAACTCCTAAACATCAACTAGATTATTAGTAGCAGTAGGTTGACAATGTGACTCCTAAATTATTTTTATTTGAATGTTCAAATTTAAAAGTCAACTGAAAGGAAAGAAATTAAACTATAGATCTTTAATTTTTGTGGGTACACATCAGGTATGTATATTTATGGAGTACATGAGATGTTCAAGCATGCAATGTATAATAATCATATCATGTGAAATGGGGGATTTGCCCTTTCAAGCATTTATTCTTTGTGTTACAATCCAATTATAGCTTTATTTTACGGTGTATAATTACTGACTCTATGTCGCTCCGTGCTATCAAATACTAGGTGTTTTTCTTTTTTCGTACTCATTAACCAACCCCACCTGCACCCCACCCCATCCCCCATTACCCTTCCAGACTCTGGTAACCAGTCTTCTATCTCCATGAGTTCAGTTGTTTTCGTGGTGTTTTAAGTTTCCACAAATAAGTGAAAACACGTGATGTTTGTCTTTCTGTGTGTGGCTTGTTTCACTTAAGGACCACCAATTCCAACTATGTTGTTGTAAATGACAGGATCTCATACTTCTTATGGCTGAATAGTACTCCATTGTCTAAATGTACCACACTTTCTTTATATGTTGATGGACACTACCATTGCTTCCAAATATTGGCTTTTGTGAACACAGCTGCCACACACAGGGTACTGCAGACATCTGTTTGATAGACTTCTTTCCTTTCTTTTGGGTATATACTCAGCAGTGGGATTGCTGGGTCATGTGGTAGCTGTATTCTTAGGTTTCTGAGGAACCTCCAAACTGATCTCCACAGTGGTTTTACTAACTTACATTCCCATCAAGAGTATATGAGTGTTCCATACTTACCTGGCAGGGGAGATACCATGAACACAAAGGTGGTTTTCCCAGAGTGAGACTTATCCAGTGCACTCCAGATGTGCTGGCCCCTGCAATTTCCCCAGATGTGGCAAACTCCACTGCATAATTTGTGGTAGTGGGGACTGCATTCACACTTTCCCCTGGATAAAGAAAAAAAAATTTTTTTAAGTGTATGAGGGTTCCCTTTTCTCTGCATCCTCTCCAGCATTTGTTATTGTGTGTCTTTTGGATATAAGTTATTTTAACCAGGGTGAAATGATACCTCACTGTAGCTCTGATGTGCACGTCTCTGACGAAAAATGTTGAGCACCTTTTCGTATGCCTGTCTGCCACTTGTATATCTTCTTTTGAAAGATGTTTAAGTCTTTTGCACATTTTTGATCAAATTATTAGACTTTTTCCTACACAGCTGTTTGAGCTCCTCCTATGTTCTGGCTATTGACTCCTTTCAGATGGGTAGTCTGCAGATATTTTTTTCCCCATCTCTGGGTTGTCTCTTCACTTTGCTGAGTGTATCTTTTGCTGTGCAGAAGCTTCTTGATGTGATCCCATTTGTCCATTTTTGCTTTGATTGCCTGTGCTGTGGGGTATTGCTCAAGAAATTTTTGCCCACAACAATGTCCCAGAGAGTTCCCCCAATGTTTTCTTGTAATAGTTTCATAGTTTGAGGTCTTACATTTAAGTCTGTGATCCATTTGGTCTGGCTTTTTTATATAACAAGAGATAGGGATCTAATTTCATTCTTCACATGAATATCTAGCTTGGCATCCTTGTCAAATTAGTTCACTATTAATGTGTGGGTTTTTTTTTCCTGTGTTCTCTATTGTGTTCCATTCATCTATGTGTCTGTTTTTATGCCAGTACTATGCCATTTTGTTTATTTTAGCTTTATAGTATAATTTGAAGTCAGGTAATGTGATTCCTCCAGTTTTGTTCTTTTTGCTTAGGACAGCTTTGGTTATTCTGGATCTTTTATGGTGCCATATAAATTTTAGAATTATTCTTCCCATTTCTGTGTAGAATGTCATTAGTATTTTGATAGGGACTGAATTGAATCTGTAAATTGTTTTGGGTAGTCTAAACATTAACACTTGGTTATTTTAATCCATCAACATGGAATATCTTTCCACTTCTTGGTGTTCTCTACAATCTCTTTCATCGGAGTTTTATAAGCTTTCCATAGAGATCTTTCAGTTTTTTGGTTGAGTTAATTTTTAGGTATTTAATTTTATTTGTAGCTATCGTAAATGGGATTACTTTAATTTTTTTCTTACAGATTGTTCACTTTTGGTATATAGAAATGCTGAAGGAGAGAGAGAGAGAGAGAGAGAGAGAGAGTGTGTGTGTGTGTGTGCAAGCACATGTACGCACATGCATTTGTGTGTATTCTATGTATCCTGAAACTTTACTGAATGTTTATCAGTTCCATAGGATGTGATATGTGTGTGTGTGTGTGTGTGTGTGTGTGTGTGTGTGTGTGTGTGTGTGTATGGTGTGTTTAGATTTTTCCCAAATATAAGCTCATATCACATGTAATCAAGGATAATTCAGTTTCTTCTATTTCAATTTGGATGCCCTTTATTTCTTTCTCTTGTCTGATTTTTCTAGCTAGTACTTCTAGTACTACATTGAATAGTGGTGACAATGGATATCCTTGTCATGTTTTCAATCTTAGAGGAAGGGCTTTCAGCTTTTTCCCATTCGGTATGATACTAGCTGTGGGTCTGTCAATCGGCTTTTATTATGAAGTATGTTTCTTCTATACCCAGTTTTTTTTTCTGTACTTTAGGTTCTGGGGTACATGTGCAGATCATGCAGGATTGTTGCATAGGTACATACATAGCAAGGTGGTTTGTTGCCTTCATCCCCCCCCATCATCTATATCTGGTATTTCTCCCCAAGTTATCCCTCCCCATCCCCCGACTCCCCAGTGTCTCTCCCCTAGACCCCCACCCAACTGACCCCAGTGTGTGATGCTCCCTTCCCTGTGTCCATGTGTTCTCATTGTTCAACATCTGCCTATGAGTGAGAACATGCAGTGTTTGGATTTCTGTTCTTGTGTCAGTTTGCTGAGAATTATGGTTTCCAGATTCATCGATGTCCCTATGAAGGACATGAACTCACCATTTTTTGTGGCTGCATAGTATTCCATGGTATATATGTGCCACATTTTCCTTGTCCAATCTATCATCAGTGGGCATTTGGGTTGGTTCCAGGTCTTTGCTATCATGAGCCACTGCATCTGGCCATTCTCTACCATTTTAATATGTTTTCAACATGACTTTGACTTTCAGTGGATTTTCACAGTTAGGAACCTTAACAAGTGAAACATTTAGCAAGGTTGTTGCCTGAAATAACAGTAGAAAATCCACATTATGAACTTGAAAATCAGGAGATTTTGCGGGAGAGTAAAGATGTATCCTGGTGGTGGTGGCGGTGGTTTTGCTCACCATAAAATGTGACAAGGAAGAAATGCACTAAGGAATAAACGTAAGGTTTTAAACTAAGTTTATAGAAAATACAAAGGTCCTTGACAGACTTTATTGACCACAAAGTGTTCTCAAGAAAGAGCTTCAGGGTCATAGGATAGTTCTATTTTAAATTGTTTGAGGAACCTCTGCATCATTTTCCATAATGACTCCTCTAATTGACAGCCCCACTAACCATACACAAGGCTTCCCTTTTCTCCACTTCTTCACCCACGCTTACCTTTTCTTGTCTTGATAATTTCCACTCTAACAGGTGTGAAGTGAAGATCTCATTGTGATTTCTATCTGCATTTCTGATTCGTGATGTTGAGCACCTTTTCATCCCCTCTCCTTTTGGACATGTAATTACATGTATTTTACACTCGCCCTTGGATGTAGTATCACAGTTCCCTGATGGCCTGATTGGTTTTGTGATTGTGTTTCCTCTGTGCTTGTTAGGCTTGTTATCCTCTGTGATTGTGTGTCCTCTGTGCTATGTTTCCTCATCCTTTCTTCTGCTGTGTGCCATCTGCCATTTCTCCATTCCAATGAATTCTTGGTTTTGCAGAGTGAGTATTTTAAGTTAGGGAGCATCCATCTGATTGGTGTACTCTATATACATAATATATGGGTATATATACTTAATATATTAAGAAACTTAGAAAATTCTTCCTAATTCCAAAAGCTGGGTTGTATGTACATATGCTTCTGTTTCGTTTTTTAAATTTTGCTTTTGACAAAAGATATGCATAGCTATAGGGGACAGTATGATGTTTTGAAATGCTTCCAATGTGCAATATTGACATGAAGTTAACAAATGCCTTATCTCGTACTTATTATCTTACGTGTGTGTATATATATGTGTGCGTGTGTGTGTGTCTCTATGTGTGTGTATGTGTGTATGTGTGTGTATATGTGTGTGTGCGTGCATGTATGTGTATGTGTGTGTATGTGTGTGTGTCTGTGTATATATGTGTGTCTGTATGTGTGTATGTATGTGTGTGTATATGTGTGTGTCTGTATGTGTATGTATGTGTGTGTGTCTGTGTGTGTGTCTGTATGTGTGTGTATATGTGTATGTCTGTGTGTGTGTATACGTGTGTGCGTGCACATTTGTGTATATGTGTATGTGCACATATGGGTGTGTATATACATATATATATAAAAATCTCCAACTGGAAAGTCTCTGTATGGCAAAGGAGATGAGTGAAGAGACCCATGGATTAGGAGAAAATATATTGGTAAACTATGTATTATATGGAGCTAATATCCAAAATATGTAAGGAACTCAATAACAAGAAAATAGATAACCTAATCAATAAATTGGCAAATAAAACCCCACCCTAAATAGACATCTTCCAAAGATTGTTTTCTTGATTATGAATCATAGTTCATAATCAAGAACCATACTCATAATCATCACATGGTTTTCTGCTTCTTTGAATCTGAATTTTTTACTGTTTGCTGAACATCATATATAAAAACAGTGAGGAGCATGCCCCGCGTCTGCCAGCTTGTTACAGATGTACTAAATTGGGCCTGTGCAGCCATGTGGTCTTGAGGGTGGGATTAGGCCCATCTGTGCGTCAGTCTCATCTCCACTGGGGAGGGACAGTGTGTCACATTCCAGTTAATTCAGGTCCAGCACGCCAGCCCTGCTGCCGCTGTTAATCATTGGCTAGCTTTTATTCATCCCATCAACGTTCTTCCACACCGCTGCTCTCCCTCTTCTGCCGGCCCTTGCCCCAGGGATAAAAACATTTTCAGGTACCTGCTCACAAAAGAAGTCATTCCCCTCTGGGGATTCACTTATTTAGGCTCATTTCTGTATCATACCTCTATGATAGCTTTCTACTTACATCTTACTATTTTTTGTTTTGTTTTTGTTTTTGCAGTGTGTCACCTTATGTATTCTCAAGGAATAAAACCCCCTTTACAATAAATTTTTTAAATATATTTTATTGCACTTTAGGTTCTGGGGTACATGCGCAAATCATGCGGGATTGTTGCATAGGTACATGCATGGCAATGTGGTTTGCTGCCTCCGTCTCCCTTGCACCTATATCTGGCATTTCTCCACATGTTATCCCTCCCCAACTCCCTACACCCCGCTGTCCCTCCCCATTCCCCCTCAACAGACCCCTACAATAAATTTTAACTTTATTCCATATATCATTTCATTTATCTTAAGTAGTTCATTAAATGGTCAAGATTTAAGTAATGATATGCATAAATAAGAAAATAGAAGGAAAGATGAATGTGCACCTGATGACTGATGGGCAAAGATGTAATAGGTTAGCTGCTTCGAGCTGAAGACATGCCCAGAAACAGTCCCTGAACTCAGGTTATCCCCTCAAAGGAAAAGTTGTGTGTGAAACTAAGCATTCTAACTGAAGGCTACATAAAATGCTATGGAACCCAAAAAAAGGAAGAAGTATGTCCCTGATGCCAAGAAAATGAGAGGGATGCCCTTGAAGGATAAAGAGCAATGCTAAAATAGATGTCCATTCCATTGTATGGGTGAATAAGTTTTATTCAACCTTTTTCCTTTAAAGCAACATGGGCTGGGTGCAGTGGCTCATGCCTGGAGCAGCACATTGGGAGGCCAAGGCAGGTGGATCACCTGAGGCCAGGAGTTTGAGATCAGCCTGGCCAACATGGTGAAACCCCGTCTCTACTAAAAATATAAAAAAGTAGCCGGGCGTGGTGGTGCATGCCTATAATCCTAGCTACTCGGGAGACTGAGGCAGGAGAATCGCTTGAACCCGAGAGATGGAGGCTGCAGTGAGCCGAGACTGCATCGCTGCACTCCAGCATGGGCGACGGAGTGAGACTCTGTCTCAAAAACAAATAAAGCAGTATGATAGTAAATATCCTTGTACCTATATCTTTGTGATGAGTAGCAGTAAGTAAAAATTTCTACCATACTTTTCCTGTAGACATGAAGACAAGGTAAAACTGATTTTACGCCTTAAACTTTTATCTTTGCATTTCTTTCTGCCCTATACTTGCTGGTTTAGGCAACATGGAGGCATGCAAAGCTCTCATGAGAAGAAAATTCACGCTGCAATGGGAAAATCGCACTTTGGGAGAATTTCATTATAAATTTTTCTGTGACATTGCAGCGGATGTGTTGTACGTAATTCACTTAGCCTATGATCCTACCAGCTGTTACTCAGCAACGGATCTCAATGTGTTCCTGATGGGAGAGATGGCATCTGGCAAAACCATGATTCTAAGAATGGCAGTGACGAGGTGGCTCAGTGGTGACATGTGGCACAACACGATCTCGTACATCGTTCCCCTCACTGCTCACGAAATAAACCAGATGACCAACATCAGCCTGGCTGAGCTGATCGCCAAGGACTGGCCCGACCACCAGGCTCCCATCGCAGACATCCTGTCTGATCCTGGGAAAGTCCTTTTTATCCTCGAGGACTTGGACAACGTAAGATTCCAGTTAAATATCGACGAACGTGCTTTGTGTAGTGACAGCACCCAGAGAGTTCCAATTGCAGTTCTCCTGGTCAGTTTGCTGAAGAGAAAAATGGCTCCGGGTTGCTGGTTCCTCATCTCCTCCAGGTTCACGAACGAGGATGTCATAAACATGTTCTGGAAAAACACGGATATCTTCACGACCTTGCATCTCTCTAATGATAAGAGGGAGGTGTATTTTAACTCTTTCTTTAATAACCGCCAGAGGGCTTTGGCAGCCCTCCGAGTTGTTCATGACAATGAAATGGTTGCGACTCTGTGCCAAGTACCCATCTTATGCTGGATCACGTGCTCTGCCCTGAATCAGCAGTGGGTCAAGGAGGAGCAGGACCTCGAACTCTGCTGCCAAACTCCCACGGACGTACATGCCCACTTCCTTGCCGGTGCGCTGACATCAGAGGCTGGGCTTACTGCCAGTCAGTATCACCTAAATCTCCTCAAACGTCTGTGTTCGCTGGCTGCGGGAGGACTGTTCAAAAACACCCTAAATTTCAGTGGGGAAGACTTCAGCTATGCCGGGCTTACTGAGGCCGACGTCTCCGTGTTGCAGACCTTGAATATTCTCTTGCCAAGCAGCACTCATAAAGACTGTTGCAAATTCATCCACTTGATCCTCCAGGAGTTCTGTGCGGCCATTGCGTACCTGATGTCAGTACCTCCCTGCCAGCTCCCCTCGGGCATGAGAGAGTCTAAAGAGAAGAGAGAACAATACTGTGACTTTAATCAAGTGTTTACTTTCATTTATGGCCTTCTAAATGAAAACAGGAGAAAGATTCTTGAGACAACCCTCGGCTTCCGGCTACCAAGAGTAGATGCTTTCAGGCAGTACTCAGTGGTATACATGAAACATTTGGGCCGAGACAGGGAAACGCTGACGCACCATTTGTCTTTGTTTTACTGTCTCTTTGAGAATCAGGAGGAAGAATTTGTTAAAATGACTGTGGACCCTTTGCAAGAGGTTACCGTTTACCTTCAAACCAAGAAGGATATGATGGTCTCATTATACTGTCTGGAGCACTGCCATCATATGCAGACACTTAAGTTGAGTGTTCAACGCATTTTTGAAAGCAAAGAGCCAACTGTGAGGCCGACGGCTAGGTGAGTCTTTAAAAAAAAAATCCTCTTTCCTGTTTTGCTGAGACCTGCCCATAATTCTAGAGCTGGTTGATCAGAACAACACAAACTCAGTTCCATAAAGAACTTGATTTCCAATCTAGCGTCTAATTAGACCAGTGACTTCAGTGTCTCTGCCTCTGTTTAAACTGAAAGTTTGAGTTAAACCTCAGCACTGCTGACCCCTTCGGCCAGCCCATTCTTTGTGGTGAGGGTCTATCTTGTGTGTTGTTAAGTGGTTTAGCAGTATCTCTGGTCTATCCTTTGGCCAGTAGCATTTCCTTTTTTCCAGCTGTGACAGCAACAAAAATCTTTAGACATAGCCAAATGTCTGCTGGAGGGCAGAACTGCCTCGTTGTCAACCGGTGGTTTGACCTAATTTCTTCAGATCTGTTGTACAGATTAAAGAGAAATAAATGTTGTACTGTTACATTACAGGCGTGTTCATGATAGCACAAAACTTGTGATATGTATTTTTAATATGACATTTTAAAATATTTAATCTCACATTTAAAGGCCCTGCACTCTGCTGTATCTTACCTGAATATGGAGTCACCAACTAGTTCAGTGGGTCTGAGTATTGAGTTTTCATGGTTGACACTACTTTATTTCTTGCTGCCTGGTATTAAGTCTGAGTGAAACAACAGGCACTCTCAAAAGATACTTTAATATACATGTTTCTTAAATTGCTGGAGTTGAATCGATTATATTGGAAAACTCAATTTTTCTTCCATGTAGTCAAATGAAGAGCCTTGTCTACTGGAGAGACATCTGCTCTCTTTCTCATACAATGGAGAATCTCCAGGAGCTGCATCTTTTTGACAGCGACCTTAATAATCTTTCAGAAAGGATCCTGTCTAGAGCCCTGGAGCATCCTAGATGTCGACTTCGCACACTTAGGTAAGTACTATATCAACCTCTGCCTTAGAGGTTCCCCCAGGAATAACAGTGGTCTCTTTGTCTTTCTCTGGGAGAAGACAATATACAAAACCTACTTTCAGGTCAGGCTCATCAGGGCCGAGGCTCCTTCTGTCCTTGTCTCCCATCTTTAGTGTGTCTGCGATAAAGATGACCTTGGGCCACCATGACGCTGAGGTTCTAGCCAACATGGCTGCCTTCAAGGCAGGACACAACAGAAGGGAGAAGGAAAGGTTTATCTCTAAGCTTCAGGAGCTTCCTTGAGGGAACCTTTCCAAAACTCTTTCTTTTATCACTTCTGCTTGCATCTCATTGGCCTGTTTATCTTGTCCTCACACAGCTTCACATAACTGCAAAGGGGGACTGGGAAAGTAGTCTCTTGCAATCAGGAAGAAATAGTAACAATTGGAGTTATCTTAAGGAAGAAAGCAGAAATGGGTCAGTGTAGGGGTCTAGCAGTTTCTTTCCTGGGGAGGCATTAGAATCAGGTGAAAAGCAGCTGCACTTGCCTAAACAAGTGCAGTTTACAGTAGCTCTACAGGGAATGTCACTAAATTATTCCGCACACATCAACACATATGATGTTCTTAGGATTCGGGAAGCCCAAGAGTTAGCTTTATTTTCATTCAAGAAGAATGCCTACTTGGAAGTGCTAGTCTAAGCACTTGGGATATATTGAAGGGGAAAAAAGACAAATGTCCTTGCTTGGCTATCTGATGAGACAGAATATAGGAAAACATAATAAGTGCATGCATTTTAAAGTATTTTAGGGTAAGAGTGCTATGGGGAAAAGAATGGCAGGGACAGGTGCCTAAGTGGGTATTTGGGGGCGTGGAAGGGCACGGGCTGTAGTAATAAGTTCCACAGAGAAAGTGAGATTTGAACAAAGGCTTGAATGAGGTGAAAGAATGAATCAAAGAAACAACCGTTGGTTGTTCCCAGGTGGGAGAGATACGTGAAACAGAGGCTTTGTGTTCAGAGACCTACGTGGTTAGACCAGTGGAGAGGAAGGGTGTCAGGGAAATGGCTCAGAGGTGTGTATGGCAAGATCATGGTGTTGTAAGCCAGTGTCGAGACTGGGTTTTCTGGAGTGAGGTGAGGAGTTTTGAGGGATTTTGGGCAGAGATGCCATAGTTTAGCTTGCATTTCAAGAGACTCATTCTGGATACTGTGTTTAACAATGGCCAATCATGGAGTAAGGGCAGAATCTGAAAGCTCAGAGGAGGCTCTTTCTTGGTGTTTTCCAGGTGAAAATCAATGGTGCTTCTGAGGATGTGAGTTGTTTTTTGCATATGGTGTGAAGAAGGCCTTCGGTTTGTCTTCTGCCTATGACTAGTTGGTTATCCCAGCACCATTTATTGAAAAGGGAGCCCTTTCTCCATTGCTTGTTTTTGTCAGCTTTGCTGAAGATCACATGGTTGTAGTTGTGTGCCCTCATTTCTGGGATCTGTATTCTGTTCCACTGGTCTCTGTGTTTGTGTACCAGTACCACGCTGTTTCGGTTACCATAGCCTATGTATAGTTGGAAATTGAGTAGTGTGATGCTTCCAGCTTTCTTCTTTTTGCCTAGGATTGTCTTGGCTATTGGGGCTCTCTTTGTCTTCTATATGAACTTTAAAATAGTTTTTTTTTTCTAGTTCTGTGAAGAATGCCATTGGTAATTTGTTAGGAATAGGGTTAAATCTGTACATTTCTTTGGGCAATATGGCCATTTAAAAAATATTGATTCTTCCATCCATAAGCATGGAATGTTTTTTTCCATTTGTTTGTGTCCTCTGATCTCCTTGAGCAGTGTTTTGTAATTCTTGTTTTGAGATCTTCTACCTCTCTGGCTAGCTGTATTCCTCGGTATTCTTTGTGAGGCAATTGTGGATGGGATTGCATTCCTGATTTGGCTCTCAGCTTGACTGTCGTTACTGTATAGGAATGCTGGTGTTTTTTGTGCATTGATTTTACTTTTCTCTTTTTGTATCCTGACACTTTTGCAGTTTATCAGCTGAAGAAGTTTTGGGGCCAAGACTAACGGGTTTTCTAGATACGGAATCACGGCATCTGCAAATGGGATAGTTTTACTTCTGCTCTTCTATTTGGATGCCATTTATTTCTTTGTCTTGCCTGATTGCTCTGGCTAGGACTGCTGAAACTGAATGATTTACATGTGCTTGATCCTGTGGCTGTACCAGCCATCAGCATATTATGGCTTTTGCTCTCAGTATAGAAAAGCATGATTAAATTTATGCATGTGGATGTACATTTTCTTAGCATCCCACTCGTGAGTCCTGCTTAAGAAAATCAGTAAGGGGAACACACAATAAAGACCTGGGGATCACTTCATGGTCAACAGGCTGACCTTGGAATTAGCAATAGTCTTTGGACTTGACTAGAAATGTAAGATGGAGAGCAATGTGCGAGGACATAATCCACGCCAAGAATCTTTATTCTAGAATGAAGTAAGGCAGGCAGGGGAAACTGCGGAGATGTTCAGACCTTTACTGGCCCTTTCGTGCTACTCTGTCTTCTGCAGATTGTCGTATGTCTCGACAGGCACTGGTTTTGAGGACTTACTCAGCGCTGTGGCTTTTAACCGGAGCCTGACCTGCCTGAGCCTCAACTGTGTGTCCATTTCCCTAAACATGTTTTCACTTCTACATGAGATCCTGATTGAGCCCACATGCCAAATAACTCATCTGAGGTGAGTCACTGCTCAGCTGAAACCTCACTGCGTATGAGGGAGATGGCTGGTGTTGGTGTGTAGAGGTGCCCTTCCGATAACATTACCTGCTACCTACCTTTGATGCCACTCATTCCTCAGAGATTTTTAGCACGTGCTTTATTTCTTGCTCACCAACATGATTCCTGTCTTCTGATTTCAATTTCTACATTGATGTTTTATATAAAATGGCTTCTCCCTTGACTAATATTTCTCTAATGATCTAATTCCTCTGGTCATTCTTGAAGTACAGACGACTCGTGAAACCCTAAAACGCTGTCCAGTGGAAATTATTCAAGCCACAAACTGAAATTTTCCAAGAGCACATTGAAAAGCAAAAGGAAGCAAGTGAAACTAATTTTAACAGTATCTTAACCCAGCATATCAAATTATATCCATACGTAATTAGGACAAAAAGCTATTGGTGTGATTTTTATGTTCCTTTTTTGTGTAGAGGCTTCAGAACCCATTATTTCACAGAGAGTGTCGCCATTCTGGCACATTTTCATCAGAAATAGTTGACCTCCATATTGGCTGCATAAAATTTGCAATTGAGAGAACTAATTCACATGCCTGTGTCATAAACATACTTAAATCTTCCAATAATTTGAAATCAACCTTTAAATTTAAACTAACCAGGCCTGGTGGCTCACACCTGTAATCCCAGTACTTCGGGAGGCTGAGGGGTGGATCGCTTGAGGTCAGGAGTTCAAGACCAGCCTGGCCAACATGTTGAAACCCTGCCTCTACTAAAAATACAAAAATTGGCCAGGCATGGTGTCAGGCGCCTGTAATCCCAGCTACTCAGAAGGCTGAGGCAAGAGAATCGGTTGAACCTGGGAGGTGGAGGTTGTCGTGAGCTAAGATCATGCCACTGCATTCCAGCCTGGGCAACAAGAGCAAAACTCCATCTCAAAAAATGAATACATAAATAAATTGCAGTGTAAACGTAGTAAAACAAACAATCCACTCCCGCAGTCACACTAGCCACGCTTTAAGTGCTCAGTAGCTCTTTTTGCTAGTGACTCAATATTGGATAGTGCCACTTTCTACACCTCATCTCCAAGAAGTGCATTTCACTTGTGCTCTCAACTTCAGGTACCTCATGCTCTAATGGCACCTCCTGCATTCTCAAGCTACGTTGTCTTGTAAAGCAAATTTGCCCACCCTTTAAGGGATTCTCCTGCCTTAGCCTCCCGACTAGCTGAGACTACAGGCACATGCTACCACGCCCAGCCAAATTTTGTATTTTTAGTAGAGACGGGGTTTCACCATGTTGGCCAGGATAGTCTCAATCTCCTGACCTCGTGATCGTCCACCTCAGCCTCTCAAAGTGCTGGGATTACAGGCGTGAGCCACCGTGCCCAGCCATGACCACCATTTTT
>NW_022437075.1:2684718-2700764 GCF_009761245.1 Sapajus apella
TTTTGTAGTTTTAGTAGAGACGGGGTTTCACCGTGTTGACCAGGATGGTCTCGATCTCTTGACCTTGTGATCCACCCGCCTCTGCCTCCCAAAGTGCTGGGATTACAGGCGTGAGCCACCGCGCCCGGCCTTGTGACCACCATTTTTAACTCTCTTTCCAAAGCTGTGAGTTTGGTAGTGTTGCCTACTGGGTCCTTTAGCCCTTTGAGCAGCAGCTTTCTACTCCTTTACCTCCCTCATCCCTCACTTTCTGGTTTTTGTTTTGTTTTGTTTTTATTTTTGTTCTGAGATGGACTTTCACTCTTTTTGTTTGGGCTAGAGTACAGTGGTGCAATCTCGGCTCACTGCCACCTCCACCTCCTGGGTTCAAGTGATTCTCCTGCCTCAGCTCCTGAGTAGCTGGGATTACAGGCGCCTGCCACCATGTATGGCTAATTTTTGTGTTTTCAGTAGAGACAGGGTTTCACCATGTTGGCCAGGCTGGCCTTGAACTTTTGAGCTCAAGTGGCTCACCCCTCTCAGCCTCCCATAACCTGAGGCTATGCAGAATAAAACATGAGAAGTCCTTGTAAATGTGATGATGGTAAGTTGAGGGTCGTGATCAGATTTCTGAATGTGATCGTACCCATATCCCCCGATCAGATGGGCTGCTTGATACCTGACTTACCGTTCTGAACTGTCACCCTGGAAGGCACGTGGAGATGAACGCAGAAGGGGAAGAAACTGCCTTCCCACAGCCTTTCTTGAATCCATAACCTTGACCAGATTTGAACTCTGAGAAGTCATGTAGGGAAAGAAAGTTTAGAAGTAAAGGGATCTAACGGGCGCAGTGGCTTACGCCTGTAATCCCAGCACTTTGGGAGGCTGAGGCGGGCGGATCATCTGAGGTCGGGAGTTCGAGACCAGCCTGACCAACATGGAGAAATCCCATCTCTACTAAAAATACAAAATTTAGGTGGGCGTGGTGACACGTGCCTGTAATCTCAGCTACTTGGGAGGCTAAGGCACAAGAATCGCTTGAACCTGGGAGGCAGAAGGTCGCAGTGAGCCAAGGTTGCACCACTGCACTCCAGCCTAGGCAACAGGAGCAAAACTCCATCTCAAAAAATAAAAAGTAGAGAGATCTATTCATTTTATTTTTAAGTAGATATCTCACTTGGATGAGTCTGATTTTTTTTTTTTTTAAAGAGGTGATGGCGTAAGCGGGAAGCCTCTTTTCATCTCCAAATTCTTCTTGCAGCCTGATGAAGTGCGACTTACGAGCCTGTGACTGCAGAGAAATCGCCTTGCTCATCACCAGCAGCTGCAACCTGAGAAAACTGACCCTATCCAACAACCCGCTGCACGACGACGGGGTGAACGTACTGTGCGAAGCCCTGGTCCATCCCGACTGTACGCTTCGTTCACTGGTGTGAGTCGGCGTAGACGGGCTCACCATGTAGAAGCTCAGGCTGGCTTGAAGGTCTAAGCATGTGATCAGAGAATGGTGGTGGGAAAAGCAGCAAAGCAAAGTGGTGGGAAGCGTGGGCTCTGGAGTTCAGCAGGTCTGGGTTCATACTCCAGGTTGACAACTGATTGGCGAAACGTTGGCAAAAATGTATCTGGATTTTTTTTTCCTGCTTGTATTTCTCAATCTGGAGAGTGGGGTCACAACAGTACCAAACTCACAGCTTTGGAAAGAGAGTTAAAAATGGTGGTCATGGCTGGGCACGGTGGCTCACGCCTGTAATCCCAGCACTTTGAGAGGCTGAGGTGGACGATCACGAGGTCAGGAGATTGAGACTATCCTGGCCAACATGGTGAAACCCCGTCTCTACTAAAAATACAAAATTTGGCTGGGCGTGGTAGCATGTGCCTGTAGTCCCAGCTAGTCGGGAGGCTAAGGCAGGAGAATCCCTTGAACCAGGGAGTTGGAGGTTGCACTGAACTGAGATCGTGCCATTGCACTCCAGCCTGGTGGCAGAGTGAAACTCCATCTCAAAAAAAAAAAAAAAAATGGTGGTCACAACATTCCAAACACAGCACCTAGGCCATAGCAACTGACTTTCTAAGCGCAGGGAACCTATATTATTCTTTCAGTGAGCACATCAGCTAGGTGTTGTGTAGGGTGAGATGGAACTGAGAACACAACGAAGAATGCAAAGGAAAGGTTTGGTGCTAGATGGCCTCAAAATAGGATTTTTTTTTTTCCTCAGTCTCCTTCTTTCAAGAAGGTAGAGGATGGGCTCTTCCTATGTCTATACCTCCTATGGGCCACTTGAATGGAAGATCATTTCTGCTCTAAGTTGCTAGAAAGGCCAACTTTCAGGAGGTTGGGGTGTGGCAAACACAATAAAAGATGGCAAAAAATGTGGCAAACGTAGGGCATAAAGGTACAAAACCAAGGGTGGAGATCTGTAAAACGTGATCAGGAAACACAACGGAGCAAGGGCACAGTCCCCCGTTTGCAATTCCAATTTCCAAAAAGATGGAAGAATGTAGTAGCTCATCTTTTTTTGTTCTGATTTTGTTTTCTTCCCCCCTCTTTTTTTTTGTTTTTACCCCTTTTGCCCCTGTTTGAGGACTCACTAGATTCCAAAACAATACAAACTGATACTATATTCTTTATCTTTTTTTTTTTTTTTTTGAGATGGAGTTCGCTCTTGTCACCCAGGCTGGAGTGTAATGGCATGGTTGCGCCTCACTGCAACCTCCGCCTCCCGGGTTCAAGCCGTTCTCCTGCCTCAGCCTCTCAAGTAGCTAGGATGTCAAGCATGTGCCACCAAACCCAGCTAATTTTGTTTTTTTAGTGGAGACAGGGTTTCTACATGTTGGTCAGGCTGGCCTTGAACTTCCAACCTCAAGCGATCCACCTTACCTGGCCTCCCAAAGCTCTGGAATTACAGGCGTGAGCTACCGCACCCAGCTTCTTTATATATTTTCTATAAAAACACCTGTTTGTTTGCAGGGTAACACCATGAACTCCTCTCTTCATACGACATAATACTGCATTATGTTTTTAAAATCTCAAATTGTTCTAGGAATCCAGATGAATCCAGTAAGTGGTTGTCAATATGAGCTAATTTTGTTGTAAAACAAGGTATGAAGAAAGGGACAGACCATTGGTTCAATAAATAGACTCCAAATAGGTATTTTTTTCATCTCATATCTACAAGTTTTTTGTTTCCTGCCAGATTGTTTAAACTGGTTTCAGGTATAACTTACATATCAGAAAACTCATCTATTTAAGGTACACCTTCAATGTTTTTTAATGTGTAGAGCTGTACAGCCATTACCATATAATTTCTAGAACGTTTTTGTCACCTTAGATTATTGGCATGGAGTTTTTCTTTTTCTTTTTTTTTTTTTTTTTTGAGACGGAGTTTCGCTCGTTACCCAGGCTGGAGTGCAATGGCGCAATCTCGGCTCACTACAACCTCCGCCTCCTGGGTTCAGGCAATTCTCCTGCCTCAGCCTCCTGAGTAGCTGGGATTACAGGCATGCGCCACCATGCCCAGCTAATGTTTTGTATTTTTAGTAGAGACGGGGTTTCACCATGTTGACCAGGATGGTCTCGATCTCTTGACCTCATGATCCACCCGCCTCGGCCTCCCAAAGTGCTGGGATTACAAGCGTGAGCCACTGCGCCCGGCCCTGGCATGGAGTTTTTCATAGTTCACACCTGTATTTAAAATAATCCAGATATACTAAGCAAAAAATGTTTGTAACTTAAGTAGGCAAGGAATTTCTTTTTTTTTTTTCCCATTTATTTATTTTATTGCATTTTATATGGATGAACCTGGAAACCATCATTCTCAGCAAACTGACAGAAGAGCAGAAGATCAAACACCGCATGTTCTCACTCATAGGCAGGTGTTGAACAATGAGAACACGTGGACACAGGGAGGGGAGCACTACACACTGGGGTCAGTTGGGGGGAAATAGGGGAGGGACGGTGGGGGGTGGGGAGCTGGGGAGAGATGGCACGGAATTTCTAAGCCTAAGAACAGTGAAAGAAGTCACAGTAGTTTGAGGAAAATGCTGTAAAAGGCCACGTTTACAGTCGTGACCAAATCCGATAGCTGGAAAATAGCATGCAAATGAGGTTTCCACGAGTACAGCAGGGAGCTTCTCTAGCGTCTTAGTGTTCGCATTTACTTATGCATATAATTTAACATCACAAGCACGCGTTAGCATACAAAGGAAAGCATACCCATTTCACTTGCCAAAGCCAAATTAATATAATTACATATACCTTTTGCAATCATTTTAAAGCACCAAAACCATTCTAAGCTTGCAGCTATGCAAAAGCAGGCAGGGTCCAGGTTTGGTCTGTGACCACCCCCGGTCTATTCTAACTTTTCTTTGAGACAGAGTCTCACTTTGTCACCCAGGCTGGAGTGCAGTGGCACAATCTTGGCTCACTGCAACCTCCGCCTCCTGGGTTCAAGCGGTTCTCCTGCCTCAGCCTTCCCTGAGTACCTGGGATTACAGGCACACATCACCACACATGGCCAATTTTTGTATTTTTAACAGAGATGAGGTTTCACCATATTGACTAGGCTGGTCTTGAACTCCTGACCTCAGGTGATCCTCCTGCCTCCCCCTCCCAAAGCGCTGGTATTACGGGCACTGAGCCCAGCCTATTTCCAACTTTTTAACCTGTCGAGGAAAAAAGTATAGCTCACTGCCAGTGCAGTATTCTTGGGGCAAACAGAAAACAGGTTAAATAAATAGAGGTTTGGCTGGTGCAGTGGCTCAGGCCTATAATTCTGGCACTTTTGGAAGCCAAGGCAGGCAGATCACTTGAACCCAAGAGTTCAAGACCAGCCTGGGCAACACAGTGAGACCCCATCTCTGTTATTTAAAAAATTATTTAAAAATAAATAATGGGGGAAAAAAAAGAGACTGGTAATCCAAATTAGGATTGAGTAAACTTTCAAATATTGGCAAGAAGCTAAACCTGAACAGACTAAACGGGATACCACAAAATCGGCTTACAAAAGAGTATCTGGTGTGGCATCTGTTTCTTAGTTTAAAAAATCTGTATCCGACCACAGTGGCTCATGCCTGTAATCCCAATACTTGGGGAGGCCGAGGTGGGCAGATCGCCTGAGGTCAGGAGTTTGACACCAGCCTGGGCAACATGGTGAAACCCTGTCTCTACTAAAAGTAGAAAAATTAGCCAGGTGTGGTGGCACACGCCTGTAATCCCAGCTACTCGGGAGGCTGAGGCAGGAGAGTCGCTTGAACCCGGGAGGCGAAAGTTGCAGTCGGCCAAGATCCCGCCACTGCACTCCAGCCTGGGAAACGAGCAAAATCCCCTATCAGAAAAAAAAGGAAAATTTTCAACAGTTCCTTTATTCACTTGTAAATAACAAAGCAACCCTTTCAAAGTGAGTTTTTAAACTGAAAATCTTAGGATTCAATTTAACCAAATATACTTTATTAAACAATGGGGAAACCGAATTCCAGAAGTGACTTCCGTGAGATGATTCTGTTAGTGGGAGTTTGATTTTTCTCATGCCCTGTTTTGCATTATCCACTCTGTAGCTCACCCTCTGTACTACTTGGGGTCCTTTTAATCTCCTTTTCCAAATAAGAAAGTCATTGGTGGAGATCTTGGGCAATGGCAGCAGAAGGCATAGAAGCACTCGTGGATGTGGGGGGGTGGTCTCTCATGCCCCCTCTCCGGCTCTCACACTGTTACTGATTTGCTCTTCTTTCTGTGTGTGTGGTCCTGTGCAGGTTAGTCTTCTGCTGTCTCACTGCAAGTTGCTGCAACTTCCTTGGAAAAGCTCTTCTGCTCAGCCCAAGTCTCAAAGAACTAGACCTGAGTGTGAATCACTTAAAAAATTATGGAGCATTAATTTTGATATTTCCCTTGGTATTTTCCTGTCATTTAGAGGAGCTGCAGTAAGTCTTCCCACAGTTCTCCTGCGTGCCATGTTTCTGCTGCATAAGGGCTTGGGTGGTGGAGTTGGCGACAGAACTAAGACTCTAATGATGGTATCATGGGTGATAGGGGTATGGGAACCTGTGGTCCCCGAAAACAGGCGGCATGAAAGCATGGTAAGATTCCTTAGCAAAACCTTTTAGCTCAGAAAGAGCAGAGTTTACAAAATCCCTCAGATACTTATCACACAGAGAAGGGTGCCTACACTGGGCCCCTGTCCCTGCCCCCAGGTGGACACAGCGTGGGAAATGCCGCAGGAGAAGGGACCCAAAGATCCTGCCCTGGCCCGGCTGAGGGCATTTCTGAGGCAGAGAACATCCCTTTCTGGGGTGGGCAATCATAGGGTCACCTTTTTGTTGGGAAATAGCTTTATTGGGAAAGGGATGCATTGGCGGAGGTGGCCACATCCAAGCCACTGTTACCGGCCAAAGACATCTAACTTAGGCGTGATGAAGTGGCCTCTGAATGAACCTCCAGGCGGAAATACATAACAAGCCACTGCAGCCTTCTGAGTGTGCCTCATCAATGATGCTGAATAATCAGACTTCTTGTATTTTTCTCAGAACTGATGAGTTCCCAGTTACCTAAAAAAAATTGTTTAAAAATTCCTTGGAGTTGTTGAATTTGAACTCTTTTGAAAACATTCTACCTCAACCGTCTTTGGCTCAGAACTAGGAGAAACGCAGACCCTAAAAGCATCTCCTGTTCGTAAAATAGCAAGACTGTGGCCTGTGAGCTCCTGAGCCGAGGTGCTTATGAGACTGTGTAAGAGTATGCTCAGCAGTATGGTATCTGATTTTAAGTTTATTTCTGTCTTGTAGTTATAAATTAAATCCATGTTACCATGTAATTTGGTACAAATGGGCAGGTAAAACAGGAAATTCTGGGGATATCTTTTCCTTCTAGTATCTTGCTTCCTTTGGCATGGCAGTTTATAGAAAACTGCCTTTGGGAAAATAACATCATAACCCACCCTCCCTTTTTTTCCATGGCCCTTAGTTTGTGCTTAGTAGGTTGAGATAAATTCACTCTTACTGTAGAATAGGGGTCAGAAACCTTCTTCTCGAAAGGGCTAGACAGTAAATACTCTGGGTTTTGTGGGTTATAGTAACCCTGACATAACTATTTAACTCTCCCGTACCTCAAGAGAGGCCTTGAAAAAATGTCAAATGTGTGTGGCTATGTTCCAATAAAATGTTATTTACAAAAACATAGTTGCCTAGATTGGGCTCTCAGAGCATAGTTTGAAGCTTGCTGTGGACTCCAAACACGCTGTTTTGTTGTCTTCCAAGCATTATCGTAAGTATGACTGTCTTTTTTGTCTGTTATTGACCCAAAACTGGATCGAGACCCCCTCTATGAGCTCCCACAGGACATGTGAAACCCCGCATGCCCTGTCGGTTCCATGGGCATGCGGGATGTTACATATTTTAACGGACACGATTTCGCTATATTGTCCACACCAGTCTCAAATTCCTGGGCTCAAGTGATCCTTCTGTCTCAGCCTCCTGTGTAGCTAGGATTACAGGCGTGCACCATCACACCCGGCTTTGTAACGACTAAATGAAAAATAGGATTTTCTGGAATGTGCTTTAGTATCTGATTATTCAGCATTTAATACACATTCTATAACAAATATAGAATGTGTATTAAATGTCAGGCACTCTTCCAGGTAGCTGGAATACATCAGTGAACAGAATAAATATCCATGAATTAATGGATCTTGTATTGGCACTGGGGGAGATAGGAAATAAGACATAAGTAATTTGTATCTTGTGAGACTAGAGGTCAGCAAACCACATTGCCCAAAGGCAAAATCTGGCCCTCTACCTGTTTTTATAAAGATTTTACTGGAACATAGCCATTCATCTACATGTGTTGCATGAATGCATTTGTGCTGCAATGGCAAAGTTGAGTCTTTGAGACAGAGGCACCATGGCCCATGAAGCCTAAATCATTTTCTGACGCTTTGTAGAAAAAGGCTGTCAACTCCTGTATTAGGCAGTAAAAGGTGCTATGGAAACTTTGTATTCAGTACTAAGTCAGGGTACGTAATTGGGAGTGCTGATGGTGGGATGTGGCCGTCTCTAAGCAAAGTCACTGTCACCTCACTGACAGGAGGACATTTGAGCAGAGACTTGGAGAAAGGTGTGGACGGAGTCATACAGATCGCTAGAGTGGGGTGTCCAAACAGAAGGAAGAGTTGGTGCGGAGCTGTTAACATAGAAACAGCCAGCTATGCTCAAGAACCAGCACGAGGGCCAGTGTGGTGAGGCAGTGACGTGGGATTGTAGGAGTGGACAATGAGGGAGTGTGGCTGGCAGATCACGTGGAAGGGCGTGGACAGTTGTAAGTACTTTGCTTGCTTTGAGAGGGAGGACCATTTGGTAAAATTCTCTTTATGAAGATGCCTTTAGCTCTTCTCAGGTGTTGGATTTTGTCATGAGAACTGAAAGGTAGAAACATGATTGTCAGAGCAGTTTACCTAACATAATTCTTTAGTATTCAAGCTCAGGATCGCAAAGGCATAGGTTGGAAATGTGACTTCCTGAGACAAAAATGCTTAAAACATTCTGGTCTCAGTTTCCTCATTTGTAAAACCAGGATGAGAGCCTTGTGATCATTGCGAGTTTAATGTGCACTGGGAGTTTTGAATAATGCCCTGGTATGTTGTAAGTGACCTGTGGATGTCGACGCTGCTCTTGGCTCTGTAACAAATCCCTTATTCACGGACATCACAAGCCGGGTCCAAGAACGCTTAACTCTTTGTGGTATAAATCCTTGGAGGCAGGTGGCCATGACTCTACCTCATGTTCCTCTTTTGCAGGCTGTTTGGCTGTTTCCTTACCACTGAGATCTGTGAATATATTGCCTTAGTTATTGTTGCTAATGGAAACCTGAAGAGCCTGGAGCTTGGGAGCAACCACATAGGAGATACAGGGATGCAGCTGATATGTGATGCTTTGAAACAGCCGTCCTGCAAGTTGGTGAATATTGGGTAGGTGCCTGGGGAGAAAGCTCCCTGTTTTCTTTGAGGAAAAGCTGAAGAAAAGCACAGGAGGAAGTGGATCCGGAAATAACTCGGACAAAATGGTCAGGAAACCGAATATGGTTTTCCTTTAAGAAAATAAGTCAGGTAGAAACGGAATGCTGGATATCACCACACATGTCGACATATGTGGACAGTATGAATGGAAACTGTGGTAGGCAGCTTCTAAATGGCTTCCAACAGTGTGATTGTGCCAATCACACTCTTGTATCATCATCTCCTTGAGTGTAGGCAAGACCTGTGATTTGCTTCCTTTTTTTTTTTGAGACAGTCTCACTCTGTCACCCAGGCTGGAGTGCAGTGGCACAATCTTGGCTTACTGCAAACTCCGCCTCCAGGGCTCAAGCAATTCCCCTGCCTCAGCTTCCCGAGTAGCTGGGACTACAGGCATGCACCACCATGCCCGGCTAGCTTTTGTGTTTTTAGTAGAGATGGGTTTTTACCAGGTCCATCTGGGAAAGTGGGCTCTACTGCATAGTAAGTTCTTTGGCCCAAAACTTGTAAGGAAGGGATCTAGTGGACATCCACTTCTCACCCGTCTCATCTGCCATCTTTCCTCAAGCACGTGGCCCTGTCTCACCTGTGCATCTTTGTTATAGGCTAGAAGACTGCATGTTAACCAATGCCTGCTGTGATGCTCTTGCCTCTGTTTTTACCACCAACACGACACTAAAAAGACTCAATGTGCTTCGAAATAGCTTCAGTGATGAAGGAATTGTAAAACTTCTGGAGAGTCTGATGCACCCAAATTGTACACTAGAGATAGTTGGGTAAGTTGCTTATTTTCTCTGGTGATGGGAAAAATTCTGTGTTGAGATGATCTAGGACCTATGAGATGATGAAAAAAAGTGTTTCCTCTTGGGAGATGGAAAATGTATGCCTAGTTCTTAAAGCAGAGTACGTACTCAGTGGTGTGTAAAAGGTGAAAATTGATGTTACACTTGACATAGAAAAAAAGGGTTCTATGTTTGAATATTTTCTTTCCTCCATTTGGATGGGCCCCTCATTACCAGAGAAGAAAAATGGGCAGTTCTCACTCTGCTATTTCATGTTTCCAAATCCATTAAATTCCTGTGATAAAGCAAAGGTTCCCTTCTTTTCTGTGTTAGCTGACTGTTCCATGTATGTTCCTACCAACTTGGGGATTAAATGACACATTACCCCACAGTCTCTGTGAGTGTCAGGGCTCCAATCCCGGCTTTGGTCGTCCTCAGGATCTCTGATGAGGCTGCAGGCAAGATGTCATCCAAGGCTAGGGTCAAATCTGAAGGTTCATCTGGGAAAGAAAAATCAGTCTGCTTCTCAGATCATGTGGTTGTTGGCAGAACTCAGTTCCTGCAGGGCTGTTGTGCTAGGAGTCTTAGTACCTTGACAGCTGATGGCTGGAAGAGACCCTCCGTTGCCAGCAGTGACGCACTGAAAAGGCTCGCTCTGCACCTCTCTAACGGTAACTCTGCCAAGTTCTGCAAGGCAGTAGAGTGAGTTTGTTAGCAAAGCAGAAGTAACAATTCTGTGTGGGCTTACCAAAAAGGTGACATCTCATCATCTTTGCCTATTAGATAGAAGCAAATTTGGCCAGGCACTATGACTCATGACTATAATCCCAGCACTTTGGGAGGCTGAGGCAGGAGAATTACTTGAACCCGGGAGGCAGAGTTTGCAGTGAGCCAAGATTGCGCCACTGCACTCCGGCCTGGACGACGGAGTGAGACTGTCTCAAAGCAAATCACAGGTCTTGCCTGGACTCGAAGGGAAGATGATACAAGGGTGTGAGTGGCACCAGGTGAGGATTATTGGAAGCCATTTAGAAGCCGCCGCCACAGTTTCCATTCACACTTTCCACATATGTAGACATGTCTGGTGGTATCTAGCATTCATTTCTATTTGTCTTATTTATTTTATTTTATTTTACTTATTTTATTATTTCTGAGGCGGAGTCTCACTCTGTCACCCAGGCTGCAACCTCCACTTCCCAGGTTCAAGCAATTCTCCTGCCTCAGCCTCCCAAGCACCTGGAACTACAGGCATGAGCCACCACACCTGGTTAATTTTTGTATTTTTAATAGAGATGGGGTTTCGCCATGTTGTCCAGGCTGGTCTCTAACTCCTGACCTCATGATCCACCCCACTCAGCCTCCCCAAGTGCTGGGATTACAGGCATGAGGCACAGCAGCCGGCTTGCCTTATTTTCTTAAAAGAAAATCATATTCAGATTCCTGAACATTCACTTAGAGACTAAGTATATGCATCCTGGTTACCCATTGATAAAATACGGGCAGGAGAACTCATTTCCCACTCATGTCCAACTTTTCTCAAATGGAAAATGGGGATAATTATCTCAGAACTCTTAAAGATTGAGTGAGATCGTAGACCCAATATGCTGAGGCCCTGCTGAGTTATTTTCCCTTGTTATCTCCAAATGATAATTTTTTCATAAATATGGATATTGAGTCAAACTTTCAGATGCATAGAAAACCCCATAAACATTACAAATTGTCCAAATGGCTTAGTCCCTGATTTTTCACCCCAGGGCTCTTCTCATCTTCAAATCTATAATGTATTCATTCTATTGTCTAATTCCTTCCACTAGAACATGAGCTCCAGGATGCCAGGGATATTTTTTCTTCAATATTATAGCTGCTCTAAAAAAGTAAACTGCAGAAATGACCATAATTCAGGTTACAAAGGTATTTGTGCCTCCATGCTAACTGGGTTACTCACATACAAAGAGGGCACAAAATAAGTGACTGAATCCCCCTCTTTGATTTGGAGAAATGAATGCGAGCATGGGCTGTGGTGTCTGCTCTCCAGCTATGTCAACATTTTTTTATTTTATTTTTTTGAGATAGGGTCTCGCTCTGTCGCTCAGGCTGGAGTGCAGTGGCATGATCATGGCTCACTGCAGCCTTGACCTCCCAGGTGCCAGTGACCCACCTCAGCCTCCCAAGTAGCTGGGACCACAGGTGGGCATCACCGTACCTGGCTAAGTTTTTGTATCTTTGGTAGAGATGGGGCTTTAGCATGTTGCCCAGGCTGGTCTCAAACTCCTGAGCTTGCGCACTTGCCTGCCTCAGCCTCCCAAAGTTCCGGGATTAGATGTGGGTCACTGCATCCAGCCTGCAAACGTATTCTAGGTGGAAACTTGGACCCTCCGTGTTGGAACCTATGGCATTACCCATTGTAAGGACATAATGTGAGATGCATGTAAAGCACTGAGCAGGCAGTAACGTTGGATACTACGAACATTACTTCAAACAATTCTCCCGGTGGAAATCTTCCCTTACATTCTAATACTTAATAGAGAAATCTCTATCTCAGGGTTTTTAGTCTGGAGCAGATTTTCGTTTCTTCAGAGATGGCTTGAGATACTCCCAAGGATGCCCAAAGGACGCCATATGGGGAATTAGTCATTTACACAACAAAATTGACACCACGCACGTAGCATTAATGGAGTTCTCCCTCTGTTTTCCTCCAGGCTTCCATTAAGTGGCGTGAGCACAGAAACCCAGCAGTTGCTGACGACTGTAAAGGAAAGAAAACCCACATTGATCTTTCTGTCTGAAACTTGGTCTGCAAAGGAAGGCAGAGAAATTGGTGTGAGGCCGCTTTCTCAGCTAGGTTCAATAATACCTAATTCTAATTTACAGCACATGTTTTCCGAATTTTCTTCAACCGTGTAGGGTCAAATACAGCATCTAGGCAACTCGTGTGATCATGTTCTACATAAACCATATTTGTTATAAATCACCACCATGACTGGAATACAAGAGAATTAGGGTTATGATTTTCCTATTTGATTTGTGTGTGTGACCTTGATCCAGTCAACCACTTTCTTCTTAAAATTCCAACACTCTCAAGAGTATTAAAAGAATTATATGAAGTAATAAAAGGTTAAAATGCATTGGAAAAAGGGGTGAAGCATGATTCTCTTATCAACGGGCATTGGGGAGTAACACTGAAGTAACTATGATCCTTTGATGGTTTGTTCGTTGCTTGCTTTTGTTGTGTTTTTTGTTTTTGTTCGATCTAGGGAGCGTTGTTAGAAGGTATCCCTGGGAGTCCTGTGAAACGAAATCTTCCTCTTCCCTCCTGACCTTGTATTCCTGCTGCACCATGTCCATGCCGGATCTACCTAACATCGTAACTGGCGTTCGTTTTTGTGTGTCTCTCTCTTTTCACCAGCTCTGCTCACAAACCTGTGTGTGTTCCGTGGGGTAAAGGGTGACTTCTCTAAACTGTGGAGAAATGTCAGATTTGTATGGCCTCAGAAAAAGCCTCTCCTTTTTACCCTCTTTCAGAAGAGGGAGTTGAACTGGGAATCCTTTGATAGTGTTTCCAACCCTGACGCTGTATTTACAACGCCTCATTGCTCAGCATTTGGTTGCCGTATCTAATAGGCTTTCAAAGCTGAGGGGATACCTACTCAAGCTGGGGTAGGTTTTAGGGTCTTCATGTGCTGAATAAATAAGTGTGTGTGTGTGTGTGTGTGTGTGTGTATATATATATATATATTTTTTTTTTTTTGAGATGGAGTATCATTCTGTCACCCAGGCTGGAGTGCAGTGGTGTGATCTTGCTCACTGCAGCCTCTGCCTCCTGGGTTCAAGCACTTCTCTTGCCTCAGCCTCCCGAGTAGCTGGGATTACAGGCATGCACCACCACGCCCAGCTAATTTTGTATTTTTAGTAGAGATGGGATTTCTCTACTTTGGTCAGGCTGATCTTGAACTCCCGAACTCAGATAATCCGCCTGCCTCAGCCACCCAAAGTGCTAGGATTACAGGTGTGAGCCACCAAGCTCGGTCTTTTTTTTTTCTTCTATTTTCTTTCTTTAAAGGAGATTTAGAAGCATCTGAAAAGCAGGTAAATTGTTTGGAAACCCTGCATGGCAAGTTCAGACAGTCTGTGTGTTAGTCCACTCTTAGACTGCTCTAAAGAAATACCTGAGACTGGATAATTTATGAAGAAAAGAGGTTTATTATTTCTTTTATTGATTGATTGATTTTTGAACTTTGTCACCCAGGCTGTAGTGCAATGGCATGACCTCGGCTCACTGCAAACTCTGCCTCCCGGGTTCAAGTGATTCTCATGCCTCGGCCTCCTGAGTAGCTGGGATTACAGGTGCCCACCAACATTCCTGGCTAATTTTTGTATTTTTAGTAAGGTGGGGTTTCACCATGTTGTCCAGGCTGGTCTGGAACTCCTGACCTCAGGTGATTCACCACCTTAGCCTCTCAAAGTGCTGGAATTAGAGGCGTGAGCCACCATGCCCGACCATTATTTTCTTTCTTTTCTTTTCTTCTTTTGAGATAGGGTCTTACTCTGTCACCCAGGCTGGAGTGCAGTGGCACAATCACGGCTCACTACAAATTCCACCTTCTGGGTTCAAGCGATTCTCTTGCCTCAGCCTCCTGAGTAGCTGAGACTATAGGCGCCTGCCACCACCCCCAGCTAATTTTTGTATTATTACTAGAGAGGGGGTTTCACCATATTGGCTACGCTGGTATTGAACCCCTGACCTCGTGATCCGCCCACCTCAGCCTCCCAAAGTGCTGGGATTCCAGATGTGCACCACCGTGCACGGCTATAATATTTTTTTTCTAGTTGGAACTTTGGACACAGTGGCCCAGCTGCCTTCTGCGAGGCAGTGGTAATAAGGCTTTCCTTGCCTGTCTCATTGGCACTTTCCAACTTTAAGAGTCTTCTAGCTGGGTGCGGTGGCTCATACCTGTAATCCCAGGGCTTTGGGAGGCTGAGATGGGTGGATCACAAGGTCAGGGATTGGAGACCAGCCTGACCAAGATGGCAAAACCCCATCTCTCCTAAAAATACAAAAATGAGCCAGGCGTGGTGCTGTGCACCTGTAATCCCAGCTATTTGGGAAGCTGAGGCAGGAGAATGGCTTGAACCTGGAAGGCGGAGGTTGCAGTGAGCCAAGGTCATGCCACTGCACGCCAGCTTGGGCAACAGACAGACTCTGTCACAAAAAAAATTTATTTTTGTATAAATCAATTTTTAACTACAGTGAATCATAGCCTCCGGCAGAGCCCAAAAGGCGGGCGCTTTAAAGGAAGAAAGACGAGACAAGAATTTCTGCTGAAGGAGTTAATCAAGTAACACATTCAACAGGTTAGAGGAGTCCTGTCCCCCATGCAGCACAAATATCACAATGAATTTCCAAGATCATTGTGGGTTTTATGTAAAAAAAAAAAGATACTCGGCCGGGCGCGGTGGCTCATGCCTGTATTCCCAGCACTTTCGGAGGCTGAATCGGGTGGATCACAAGGTCAGGAGATTGAGACCACCCTGGGCAACATAGTGAAACCCCATCTCTACTAACAATACAAAAAAAATTAGCTGGATCTGCTGGTGCCTGCCTGTAGTCCCAGCTATTCGGGTGGCTGAGTCAGGAGAATTGCTTGAACCCGGGAGGTGGAGGTTGCAGTGAGCCGAGATCATGCCACTGCACTTCAGCCTGGAGACAGAACAAGACTGTATCTCAAAAAAATAAATAAATAAAAGATACTCAATAAATGATTCCTGAATAGAGTAATAAAGTAATTATGGCTATTGTGGAAGCTGTCTTCCATATTTAGCTTTAACCTCCATGATTTCCCACGATTTGGGAGTAGAATCCAGGCATTCTCGGATCCCTCAGGATAAGTAGTAAGGGGCAAACGGTGGGAAAACATGAACCCAAAACACCCGAGGCATGCATCAACCCTAGACAAAAATCCAGAAATGCAGTCATGTAAAAAGTGAGATGAGAGTTCAGCATGTAAAATGTGACAAAGGTGACCAGCAGCATCAGGACGGTGTGGGTGGCTCTGGTCTCAGGCGGGCGTTTGTGGCATCGGTTGATGGTGTGAAGATGCCACAGTCTCTGGCGGTGTCTCTGCAGGAGAAGCATCATGGAGCCACTGGCCCAGCCCATGAGGCCAATAAACACAGCATCGGGCGCTCACCGCAAGAAGATCATGGCTGCGGTGTGATTCGAGCGTGAGCAGAACCGTTTGCCTTGGGTGTCATTATCATCGTCTGCGTCCTGTGGACCAGTGACCAC
>NW_022437075.1:2701164-2726405 GCF_009761245.1 Sapajus apella
ACGGAGTTTCGCTCTTGTTACCCGGCTGGAGTGCAATGGCGCGATCTTGGCTCACCACAACCTCCGCCTCCTGGGTTCAGGCAATTCTCCTGCCTCAGCCTCCTGAGTAGCTGGGATTACAGGCACGTGCCACCATGCCCAGCTAATTTTTTGTATTTTTAGTAGAGACGGGGTTTCACCATGTTGACCAGGATGGTCTGGATCTCTTGACCTCGTGATCCACCCGCCTCGGCCTCCCAAAGTGCTGGGATTACAGGCTTGAGCCACCGCACCCGGCCTGGCATTTTCTTTACCTGAAAATACAGACACTATCATATTGCACAGAAAAAGCTCAACTCGGAAACATATGCCTGACACCAATTTCACATTTGACTGTTTTGGGGGCATTTATTTTCATTTACTATTTTCTTTCTTTCTCTCTCTCTCTTTCTTTCTTTCTTTTTTAGAGTCAGGGTCTGTTGTGTCACTCGGGCAGGAGTACAGTGGCACCACCATAGCTTACTGGAGCCTTGAACTCCTGGGCTCCAGTGATGCTCCTGCCTCAGCCTCCTATGTAGCTGGGACTGCAGGTGCACACCACCATTCCTGGCACATTTAAATGTTTTTTAGTATAGCTGGAAGTCTCACTATGTTGCCCACGCTGGTCTGGTACTCCTGGCTTCAAGTGGTCCTCCTACTTTGGCTGAGATTAAAGGCACAAGCCATCGCACCTGGCCCATTTATTTTATTTTATTTTTTTCTTTCTTTCTTTCTGCGACAGAGTTTTGCTCTTGTTGCCCAGGCCGGAGTGCAATGGTACAATCCTGGCTCACTGCAACCTCCACCTCCTGGGTTCAAGCAATTCTCTTTCCCTAGCCTTGTGAGTAGTTGGGATTACAGGCGCACACCACCACACCCAGCTAATTTTTGTATTTTTAGTAGAGATGGGGTTTCACCATGTTGTCCAGGCTGGTCTCAAACTCCTGACCTTGTGATCCTCCTGCCTCGGCCTCCCAAAGTGCTGGGATCACAGGCATGAGCCACCATGCTGGCCTGAATTCATTTCTACTCTGACTCTCCCCAATGTGTAAGGTCTGTCAATTGAGGAGCCATGTGTGTCTTAGTCAACAATGAGGTGACATAATCAGTGTCAAATAAATATGTCCTTTCTAGAGGAAGAAGAAAGAGATGTGAAGGAGACAGTGATTGGATGCGGTGTGCCATGTTTAGAATTCATATTATCCTGTCATAGGAATGCAATTGCTTAAGATAAAATGGAAAAATGCAAAGTCATGCTCAAATTATAAGATAATCTCTTTAAAATTGCAATAGGATAAATTGTCAACTTTTCAGAACTCAGCATTTTTCCTTAGAGTGAATGAATACAAAGTACGTTTAAAAATCAGTAGCTCTTGGCTGGGTGTGGTGGCTCACATCTGTAAGCCTGGCACTTTGGGAGGCTGAGGCGGGCAGATCATTTGAGGTCAGGAGTTCGAGACCAGCCTGGCCAACGTGGCAAAACCCCAACTCTGCTAAAAATACAAAAAAATGGGCCAGGTATAGTGGCACACACCTGTAATCCCAGCTACTTGGGAGGCTGAGGCAGGAGAATCATTTGGGCAGAGGTTGCAGTGAGCCCAGATTGCACCACTGCACTCCAGCCTGGGTGACCTGTCTCAAAAACAAAAAGAAAAGTCACAGTTTTATAAGATCTTAGAACTACAGTTCTAAGTTTTTCTCTCTGTCCTTACTGCATCAGGTTAAAGAAGGACAGGTTTTTTTTCATTAACTTGGATAATAGTATGTGTACACACACACACACACACACACACACACACACACACACACTACAGTGCACACAGAGAAAAGTGTTTTCAGAATTCTTTGGAAACATAATGAGACAAACTTATTCTACTACATAAGGACTTGAAAAAAACAAGTGTCACCATACCATGATGCACCACAGATGATTTCTTTCCGTAAATTTCCATTTATACATATATGTGTGTGTCAGTGGACCTAGTTTTTGATGTTAGAATATTCAAATTTCAACACAAACCCTGCGCTTTAATTATTTATGCTTTTTGTTTTTGAGACAGGAGTTTTGCTCTTGTTGCCCAGGCTGGAGTGCAGTGGTGTGGCTCATGTAACCTTCACCTCCCGGGTTCAAGCGATTCTCCTTCTTCAGCCTCCTGAGTAGCTGGGACTACAGATGCTCACCACCACGCCCCCACTAATTTTTTGTATTTTTAGTAGAGATGGGGTTTCATTATATTGGCCAGGCTGGTTTCGAACTTCTGACCTCAGGTAATCCACCCACCCGCCTCAGCCTCCCAAAGTGCTGGGATTACAGGCGTGAGCCACTGCGCCTAGCCACATATTCACACCCAAAGTGAAAGCTGTTGGATCTGAGAAAATGAGCAGACTCTTGTGTTCATGGTTTAGAGCTCAGTGGCTCTCGTCATCCAAGATTTGATTCAGACTGCAGAGAGACCCTGTCCTTTCTCTCGTTGACATGGTCTCTAGGACTCAGGGATCTGGAGTGACCCTCACCTGAGGTCCTACCAGAGACACTCCCCTGCAGATGGCCACCCACATCTGTCCAGCCAGAGCATGCTGAGTATCAGTGTGAGGCAGAGTTATCACCCACTCTGAACAATGTGACTTCACAGCCACAGCGCTGTGTTCCTCTTGGTGAGATAACACTCGTATTCTGTCATCTTCCCTGAGACTGAACATAAGGAAGCATCCACCTGGCTCCTCTTGGCTCCAGAGCTGTGTGCAGGGAAGCGTCAGTCAGCAAGAGCCTGCGGTACCTGAGTCCATGGTTATAGGGACAGGGCTCCCAGAGCTGACCTCCCAGGAGATGCCATTATCATGTCATCTGTGTATCAAGGACGTCGTCAGCACGGAGAAGTCTGGGACATCTTCAATGGGGAGCAAAACTTCTCCCCAGTGCAAATCACCCTGAGGCGCTTCTGGCAATTAGAAGATCCTAATGAGCAGTTGAACAAGAGTCAGAGAAAGTTTTCTGTGATCCCCTTGGGAGAAGCTAAGTTGAGAGTCAATGCTGGAATCAGGGTGGAGGGGCCACTCGGTGATGGGTCTTGCGCTCCTCCGTACTTACAGCTGCTCATTTTCTTCCATGCTCTTTCACTTTTTTTATTTTTGAGAGTCTCGCTCTGTCGCTCAGGCTGGAGTGCAGTGGTGCGATCTTGGCTCACTGCAACCTCTGCCTTCTGAGTTCACGTGATTCTCAGCCTCCCGAGTAGCTGGGATTACAGGTGCCCACTACCATGCCCACGTACTTTTTGTATTTTTAGTAGCAACAGGGTTTCCCCATGTTGGTAAGGCTGGTCTTGAACTCCTGACCTCAAGTGATCCAGCCACCTTGGCTTCCCAAAGTGCTGAGATTACAGACGTGAGCTACCACGCCCGGCCTCTTTCACTTTTCTAAAATCGCGCTGATGCTGAAAGCCTGTTGAAACAGAGCATCAGCGTTTCTTCTCTGTGACTTCATGTTCCTTCCACAACTCTGGTTACTTAGGCCCCAGGCCTGAATAGTTTGGAAAATGATCCCATTTGAAACCTTTCTATGTCACTTGGGACCTCATGTCTCCGTAATATCTGCACTTCGCTGGGAGAGTATAATTTGCTTTCTGTGTTTTCATACAGCCCTGCTTCCTTGTCTTCCTTTGCACCATCAGGCTTTTCCCACTTACTGGGTTTTACCATGTTGGCCTGCTGGTCTCAAACCCCTGATGTCAAGTGATCCACCCGCCTCAGCCTCCCAACGTGCTGGGATTACGGATGTGAGCCACCGCACCCAGCCTTTCCCCCTTTATTCGTGAATGGAAGAGGCTTTCCTGGTCATGTGGGCAGGTGATAGGGGAAAGCAATTCATAGGATTTGTAAGGAGGTAGAACCACCATTATTTAAAATTGTGGGAAAAGGACAAAAAAGAAATAGAAAATTGGGCAAAATCATGAAGAAAATATTTACAAAATAGACCAAAAAATGGCCCAAATCATATGACAGTCAGGTAGGTGGAATCATCGTATTCTAAGTCCTAGAAGTGAAATACATCCTTGATAACTTTCAGACTCACAGGACCCCCAAGTATTTTCACCATTTAAGCAATTCACACACCTCACGTCCTGTGTAGCTGGAACTACAGGCTCATGCCACCATCCATGGCTATTTTTTAGAATTCTTTTTGCAGAGGCGGGGTCATGCTATGTTTCCTAGGCTGGTCTGAAACTCCTGGGATCAAGCTATCCTCCCAGCCAGCCTCTCAAAGTGCTGGGATTATAGGCAGGGGCCACCGCACCCAGCCTATAACCTTTTCTGGGGTCAGTTTTGCAGTTTTTATTTGAAGCGTGTTTTATGTGATGAAGGTACGGCTACCCCTGCTTGCTTTTGGTTTCTGTTTGCATAGAACGACTTTTTCATGCCTTCACTTTCGGTCTATTTTTGTGTTTGATGGTGAGGCGAGTGTCTTGTAGGTTGTAGATAACTGGGCCTTTATTAATATCATCTGTATAGCTACTCTATAGTTTTTAAATTAGAGAATTTAGTCCATTCCTGTTCAAGGTTATTACCGACAGATAAAGACTAACTCCTGTGATTTCATTAATTGTTTTCTGGTTGTTTGCAGATCTTTTATTCCTCTCTTTCTCTGTTGTTGTCTACCTCTGCGGCTCGGTGGCTCCCTGTGGTGGTTAGCTCTGGTTCCTTTTTCCTTTCTTTCTTTTTCTTTTTCTTTTTTTTTTTTAAGACTGTGTCTCAATCTGTTGTTAAGGCTGGACTGCAGTGGCACAGTCTTCACTCACTGCCACCTCCACCTTCCAGGTTCATGCGATTCTTGTGCCTCAGCCTCCCGAGTAGCTGGGACTACAGGTGTGCGCCACTAGACTCCGCTAATTTTTACATTTTTTGTAGAGACGGGGTCTCACCATGTTGCCTAGGCTGGTCTCAAACTACTGATCTCAAGCGATCTGCCAACCTTAGCCTCCTAAAGTGCTGGGATCACAGGCATGAGCCACCATGCCCTGCCCAATTAATTTGTTTTTGAGAGAAGGTTTTGCTCTATTGCCCAGGCTGGAGTGCAGTGGCACTATCATAACTCACTGCGGCCTCAACCTCTTGGGTTCTGAGGTCTTATATTGAAATCTTTATTCTACCTTAAGTTAATATTTATATATGTCAAGAGGCAGGGGTCCGGTTTCATTCTTCTGCATATGGCAGCACTAGTTATTGAATACGGTATCCTTTCCTTTATTGCTTATTTTTGTCAATTTTGTTGAAGATCAGATAGTTGAAGTTGTGTGGCTTTATTTCTGGGTTGTCTGTTCCTTTGGTCTATGTGTCTATTTTTTGTAGGAATACCATGCTGTTTAGGTTATGGTAGCCTTATCATATAGTTTGAAGCTGGGTAATGTGATGCCTTCAGCTTTGTTCTTTTTGCTTAAAATGACTTTGGCTATTCAGGCTCTTTTTTGGTTGCATATAAATTTTAGAATAGTTTTTTTTCTAGGTCTGTGCAAAATGGCATTGGTAGTTTGATAGGAATAGCTTTGAATCGGTAAATTGCTTTGAGCAGTTTGGCCATTTTAGTGATATTGTTTTTTTTCAATCCATGAGCATGGAATGTTTTTGCATTTGATTGTGTCATCTCTGATTTCTTTCAGTAGAGTTTTGTAGTTTTCTTTGTAGAGATCCTTCACCTTGGTTGGATGTATTTCCAGGTATTCTATTTTTTATGTGTGGTTATTATAAATGGGATTGCATTCTTGATTTGGCTCTTGGCTTGTACATTATTTGTGTGTAGAAATGCTACTGATTTTTGTACATTGAGTTTGCATCCTGAAACTTTGCTGAAGCCATTTGCCAATCCTGGGAACCTCTTGGCAGAGTCTTTAGGGTTTTCTATGTATAGAATTATGTCATTGAGGAGAGATAATCTGACTTCTTTTCCTACTTGGATGTTTTTCTTTCTTTCTCTTGCCTGATTGCTGTGGCTAGGATTTCAGTACTATGTTCAATAGGAGTGCTGAGATTGGGCATCCTTGTCTTGCTCCAGTTTTCTTTTTTCTTTTTCTTGTTGGTGGGGAGGTCTCACTTTGTCACCCAGACTTCAAACATGACTGATTGCAGCCTCAACCTTCTGGGCTCAAGCAGTTCCCCCATCTCCATCCCCCAAGTAGCTGGGACTACAGGCCTGTGGCACCATGCCTGGCTAATTTTATATTTTTTGTAGATTTTTTTATATTTTTTGTATATTTTATATTTTTTGTAGGGGTTTTGCCGTGTTGCCCAGGCTGATCTTGAACTCCTATGCTCAAGCAATCTGCCTACCTCAGCCTCTCAAAGTGTTGAGATTACAGGAATGAGCCACTGCACCCAGGCTATTCCAGTTCTTAATAAGAATGCTTTCAGCTTTTGCCCACTCAGTGTGATGTGGGGTGGGTTTGTCGTACATGTATCTTATTATTTTGAGTTGTGTTTCTTCAATGTCTATGTCTAGTTTGTTGAGGGTTTTATCATGAAGGGATGTTAGTGTTTTTGTTTTGGGGGTGTTTTGGGTTTTTTTTGTTTGTTTGTTTGTTTGTTTGTTTTGAGACGGAGTTTCACTCTTGTTGCCCAGGCTGGAGTGCAATGGTGTGATCACGGCTCACCACAACCTCCACCTCATGGGTTCAAGCAATTCTCCTGCCTCAGCCATCTGAGTAGCTGGGATTACAGGCATGCACCACCATGCCCGGCTAATTTTGTATTTTTAGTAGAGACAGGTTTCTCCATGCTAGTCAGTCTGGTCTTGAACTGCCGACCTCAGGTGATCCACCCTCCTCAGCCTCCCAAAGTGCTGGGATTACAGGCGTTAGCCACCGCGCTATTGAAATCTTTTTCTGCATCTATTGAGATAATCATATGGTCTTTGCTTTTAATTCCATTTATGTGGTGAAGCACATTTATTGATTTGTACACGTTGAACCAAACTTGCATCCCAGGAATAGAGCCTACTTGGTCATGGTGAATTAACTTTTTGATGTACTGCTGGATTTGGTTGCTAGTATTTTGTTGAGGATTTTTGTGTGTAAATTCATCAGTGATATTGTCCTTTAGTTTCCTTTCTTTCTTTTTTACTGTGTTCTTGCCAGGTTTTGGAATCAGGATGATGCTGTCTTTGTAGAATGAATTAGGAAAAAGTTATTTCCCATCATTTTTTGTTCTTTGTTTTTCTGGAATAGTTTCAGTAGAATTGGTACCGGCTTTTGATTGTATGTCTGGTAGAATTCAGCTGTGAATCCATCTGATCCAGAGCTCTTTCTGGTTGGTAGGTTTTAAAAAATTGCTCGTTTAATTTCAGAACTCAGTATTGGTTTGCTCAGGGTTTCAGTATCTTCCTGATTCAGTGTTGGTATGTTGTGTGTTTATGGAATATACACATTTCCTCTAGATTTTCTAGTTTGTGTGCACAGAGTTGTAAATGATATTTTCTGAGGATCTTTTGTATTTCTGTGGGATTGATTGTAATGTCACCATTATCATTTCTGATTGTGCTTATTTGGATCATCTGTCTTTTTCTTTTCAGTGTAGCTAGCGGTCTGTTGATTTTGTTTACCCTTTCTAAGAACTAGCTTTTGGTGTCATTGATTCTTGTGTGGATTTTTGGGTCTCAATTTTATTCAGTACTGCTCTGATTTCAGCTTTTTTTCCAATTAGCATTGGTGTTAGTTTGTTCTTGTTTTTCTAGTTTTTCCAGGTGTGATGTTAGATCATGAGTATGAGATCTTCCTAACTTTTTGGTGTAGGCAGTTAGTGCTATAAACTTGCCTCTGGACACTGCTTTTGCTGCATCCCAGATATTCTGATATGTTACGTCTTCATTTTCATTTATTTCAAATACTTTTATTTCTGTCCTAATTTCATTTTTTGCCCAAAAGTCATTCAGGAGCCAGTTATTTAATTCCATGTAATTGTCTGGTTTTGAGAGATATTCTTGGTATTGATTTCTGTTTACATCCCACTGTGGTCTGAAAGTGCACTTGGCATAATTTCTGCTTTTTTGAATAATGGAGACTTGCTTTATCATCAAGTATGTGTTTGCTATTAGCATATGTTTCATGTACAGGTAGAAGATTGTATATTCTTGGGTTAGTGAGTGGAGTACCCTGTACATGTCTATTAGGTCCAATTGATCAAGTGCTGAATTTAAGTCCAGAATTTAGCAGTTTTGTGCACTCATGATCTGTCTAACACTCAGTGGGGTGTTGAAGTCCCTCACTGTTATCGTGTGGATGTCCGAGTGTTTTCATAGATCTAGAAGTACTTGGGATCTGGGTGCTCTGATGTTCGGTGCATATATATTAGGATATTTAAGTCTCTGGGTTGCATTGAGCCCTTTGTCATTGTGGAATGCTCTTCTTTGTTCCTTTATTTTCTTAGTGTCGTTGGTTTAAAGTCTGTTTTATCTGATATAAGAATAGTGATTCCTGCTCTTTTGTGATTTCTGGTTGCACGATAGATCTTTCTCCAACCCTTTACTTTAAACCTATGGGTGACATTTTATGTGATGTAGGTCTCTTGAAGACAGCAGATTGATGGGTCTTTTTTTTTAGTCTACCTTTCCACTGTATGTCTTTTAAGTGGAACTTTTAGACCCTTTAAGGTTACTATTAATATGTGAGGTTTTGATCCTATTGTGAAGTTGTTAGCTGGTTGCTCCATAATTTTTATTGTTAGCAGCTTTATAGGGCCTGTGGCCTATGCCCTTAAGTGTGTTTTTGTGGTAACATGTATTGCTATTTTGTTCCTATGTTTTGTTTTTTCTGTTTGTTTTGCTTTTTGCTTTAAGACAGCTTTGCTCTCTCTCCCAGGCTGGAATGCAGCGTGCAGTGGCACGATCTTGGCTCAGTGCCATTGCAACCTCAGCCTCCTGTGTTAAAATGACTCTCCAGCATCAGCCTCCCGAATAGCTGGGATTACAGGTGTGTGCCACCATGCCCAGCTAATTTCTTTGTACTTTTAATACAGATGGGGTTTTGCCATGTTGACCAGGCTGGTCTAGAACTCCTGACCTCAGATGATCCGCCCCGCTCTCCTCCCAAAATCCTGGGATTATAGGCGTGAGCCTCCCTGCCTGGCTAGGCAGGGTCTTCTGGGTTTGTTCCTGTAACCCTATGTTCTATCAACAGGTTTTATGTCAGGCTGTGCAGTCTGACGTGCAGGCCTGTAGATGGCACTTATGGGTAAAAGCCAGCTGTGGCAAATGGAGGTGGGTGCATACTTGATCCTTGTTTACTGGGAGAAGCTGTCTGCTCCCTCAGGCAATGGGCTACTTCATGAAGTGCACAGTGGTCTGAGCTCCCTGTTCGGCCCTGTGGGACGGATGAATATTGGTGGGGCCCGTCCAGGCAGTAATCTCACACCTTGGAGGGCCGAGGCGGGCGGATCACCTGAGGTCAGGAGCTCAGGGTCAGCCTAGCCACCACGGTGAAACCCAGTTTCTACTAAAAATACAAAAATTAGCGGGGCATAATGGCGGGTGTCTGTAAGCCCAGCTACTCAGGAGGCCTAGGTGGGAGAACCACTTCAACCCTGGAGGCGGAGGTTGCAGTGAGCCGAGATCACGCGTGCCACTGCACTCCAGCCTGGGCATAATAGGAGACTCCATCTAAAAAAAAAGATACTGTTTCTTCTGTAGCTTCCTTTATTTTTCCTTCCCTTTTTCTTAGTATCTAAGAAATACATTATTTGACCAAGGACCTTGTGTCTCCACTCCCCTTTCCCAGCCTATCCTGACATTCATGACAACTTCTCCCTGTTCCACCCTTAAAACACTGAGCTTTCGGGACCCTGCCTGGCTTGCCATTGTAAAATGGCCTCACTGTCGGGGGTAAATACCAAGGTTCTTGGTCTCACAGCCGAGGACATCAAGGATGTGGACACACACAGGGTGGGATTGGGGCAGGAGTTTAATAGGCAAAAGGAAAGAACAGCTCTGTCACAGAGAGGGGGCCAAACGGGTTGTCAAGTTGTAGTAGAAATGTCAGGCTTTTATAGATGGGCTGGTGGGGAGGGGGTGTCGTATCTTACTAGGGCCTGAAGAACCGGTTAGGACCAGCTGTGCCAGCTGCATAGGGCAGAGTCTCCAGCAGCCCCAACCCCTTTCTTTTCTCTTTTTTTGAATGGAGTCTGGCTCTGTTGCCCAGGCTGGAGTGCAGTGATACAATCTTGGCTCACTGCAACCTCGACCTCCTGGGTCCAAGCAATTCTCATGCCTCAGCTGCCTGAGAAGCTGGGATTACAGGTTATGCCATCACACCGGCTAATTTTGTATTTTTAGCGTAGACGGGGGTTTCACCATGTTGGCCAGGCTGGTCTCAAACTCCTGACCTCTGGGGATCCACCTGCCTCAGCCTCCCAAAGTGCTAGGAATGCAGGCGTGGGCCACTGTGCCCAGCCCCCACCCCATTCCCCAGTCCTGCGGTTTGTGCTTATCTGCGTGTGCTAACATGGGAGGGAGGGTTTCTGTGCCCGTTCCCAGGCTCCTCCTCGAAGCTGCAGGCATCTCCCCCGCGAACGCTTCCAGCTTCCCTATCTTACTGTGCCTAAAGAAAGGGAAAGGAATGTGCTTATTAAGGCACGCTGGTTTTTTTCTCACGGGGGGTGGGGGGAAGACTGAGTCTCACTCTGTCCCCCAGACTGGAGTGCAGTGATGCAATCTCAGCTCGCTGCAACCTCTGCCTCCCGGGTTCTATCGATTCTCCTACCTCAGCTTCCTGAGTAGCTGGAACTATAGGTGCCTGCCACCACACCCGGCTAATTTTTGTGTTTTAGTAAAGACAGTTTTCACCATGTTGTCTAGACTGGTCTCGAACTCCTGACCTCAGGCGATCTGGCCCTCTCAGCCTCCCAAAGTGCTGGGATTACAGGCATGAGCCACTGAGCCCAGCCAAGGCCCACTGTTTTTATTGGGGCCCATCGTATGTGTGTGGTTTGGTGATTACCCAGGAAACTCCCCCTCTGCCCAAGTTGTTTATCTGTTTTACAGCCTGATCTTTCAGACTGCTCTTTATTAGGAGAGGTGATTTCTTTGAACTGTATGGTGTTGTTAGAAAGGGAGCAATTTCTAGCCAGGTGCAGTGGCTCATGCCTGTAATCCCAGCACTTTGGGAGGCCGAGGTGGGCGGATCACGAGGTGAAGAGATCGAGACCATCCTGACTAACATGGTGAAACCCTGTCTCTACTAAAAATAGAAAAATTAGCTGCGCATGGTGGTGTGTGCCAGTAGTCCTGGCTACTCGGGAGGCTGAGGCGGAGGTTGCAGTGAGCCAAGATTGTGCCACTGCACTCCAGCCTGGCACTGGCAACCAAGCGAGACTCTGTCTCAAAAAAAAGCAATTTCTAAGCTGCTTTTTGTTAGAATGCTTTTTCCTGGGGACTCTCTTCACTCTATCTACCTAAATTATTTCCATCTATTATATCAGTTGGGTATTGATTTCAAGTAGAATGAGTCAATGCATTTATTCATCTAAGCCATATTTACTGTATTATTCCTTTCACTGTCTTTTTCTTTTTTTTTTTTTTTTTTTTTGAGATGGAGTCTAGGTCTGTCGCCAGGCTGGAGAGCAGTTGAGCGATCTCGGCTCACTGCAACTTTTGTCTCCCAGCAATTCCCCTGCCTCAGCCTCCTGAGTAGGTGGGACTACAGTGCACGCCACCATGCCTGGCTAACTTTTTGTATTTTAGTAGAGACAGGGTTTCACCATGGCCAGGACGGTCTCGATCTCCTGACCTCATGATCCGCCCACCTCGGCCTCCCAAAGTGTTGGGATTACAGGCGTGAGCCTCCGGGCCCCGCCTCTGTCACTGTTTGGATAGCACATTATCTCCTTCCACCCTGCGTCGTCTCTGGCTGGGCTGCTCTGGGCGAGCCCTAGATGCAGGGGAGGGCCTGTGTGTGGCCACGTGTGTCTCTAACTTGGACAGCAGTGTGCTGAGGGTCCTAAGTGGGAAGTGCCCTCAAGAGATTCCTGCTGTGTGTGTGTGTGTGTGTGTGTGTGTGTGTGTGTGTGTGTGTGTGCGTGTGCGCGCGCGCGCGCGCGCGTGTGCTGCGGAGACAGTTGGGAATCCTCACTTTGTGGTTTTTTTTTTTTTGAAATGGAGCCTCACTGTCAGCCAGGCTGGAGTGCAGTGGCTCAATCTCGGCTCACTTCAACCTCTGCCTCCCAGGTTCAAGCGATTCTCCTGCCTCAGCCTCCCGAATAGCTGGGATTACAAGCGCCCGCCACCACATAGGGCTAATTTTTGCATTTTTAGTAGAGACAGGTTTTCACCACGTTGGCCAGGCTGGTCTCATTATACTCCTGACCTCAGGCGATCCGCCCGCCTCGGCCTCCCAAAGTGCAGAGATTACAGGCGTGAACCATCGCGCCTGGCCTGGGATCATCTCACTTTTTTGCAGACATTGAGTGGTCACTGGCAGGGCGTCTGTGGAACTCTCTGAGATCCTGGAAATTCTCTGTGCTATACGAAAGGGATGCCACTAGCCACATGCCACGTAGAACGCTTGAAGCGTGGCCGGCGCCAGTGAGATTTCTTATTCTTGCCAACGTCTGATGAACTTAAGTTGAAGCACCTGGATGCGAGCAGCCTCCTCGTGGGACACGGTTGGCGGCAGCTGGAAAGTGCTCCCCTGCGTTTCGGATTCCGGCCCAGCAGGGGGCGCCGGAGAGCGGGCGGGGCCGCGGGCGGGGTCGTGGGAAGCCGCTGGGATCCCCGGCGCGCTCGAGCTCCTCGTGGGCCGGGGCACAGACGGTCAACCGAGGGATCCGGGGCCCCAGAAACGCGCGCGCTCTGACTCGTGGCCCGGGCCGCCTCCCAGCCCAGCGCGCACACGAGACGGTGTGTCCTCTCCACGCTCTTCCTCCAGCGCCCGGGCTCACCCGGCCCCCGCGGGGTGGCGCATCCTCCCCGCTTAGACACCTGCAGCCACTGTCACAGCTGAGCTGCCTCCCCCTGAAGCCGTCTGCTAAGCCCAGCCCCCGCCCCCGTACCCCAGAATCCAGATACCACTTTCTTAACATTTATTATATTTAGGGCTTTTTATCTCTAGAATCAGAAGGTTGATTTTTTTTTTTTTAATCGGGATATTTTAGCCACATTTCTTCAGTTTATTTCACTGTCCCTTTTCCTCTCTCTACTCCTTCCTGGGCTCCAGTTACGTGCATGTTGTAATACTTGATGTGTTGGTCCATTCTCACGCTGCTGTAAGGAATTACCTGAAACTGGATAATTGATGAAGAAAAGAGGTTTCATTGACTCACAGTTCTGCAGGCTGTACAGGAAGCATCAATGGGAGGCCTCAGGTAATTTAACTCATGGCAGAAGGTGAAGGGGAGGCAAGCACCTTTTCACATGGCAGCAGGAGAGACAGAGTGACGGGGAAGTGTCACGCACTTTTGAGCCATTAGATCTCTTGAGAACTCATGCACTATCATGAAAACAGCATGGGGAAAAATCCACTTCTAAGATCCAACCATTTCCCACTGGGTCCCTCCCCCAAAACTGGGGATTACAATTAAACATGAGATTTGAGCGGGTGAAACAGAACCAAACTATATTAATCTGCAAATGGCTTCTCCCAAATCTCATGTCCTTCTCACATTTCAAAACCAATTATGCCTTCCCAACAGTCACCCAAAGTCTTAACTCATTCCATCATTAACCCAAATGCCCATCAGTGATAGACTGGATAAAGAAAATGCGGGCCGGGTGCGGTGGCTCAAGCCTGTAATCCCAGCACTTTGGGAGGCCGAGGCGGGTGGATCACGAGGTCAAGAGATCGAGACCATCCTGGTCAACATGGTGAAACCCCGTCTCTACTAAAAATACAAAAATTAGCTGGGCAGGGCGGCGCGTGCCTGTAATCCCAGCTACTCAGGAGGCTGAGGCAGGAGAATTGCCTGGACCCAGGAGGCGGAGGTTGCGGTGAGCCGAGATCCCGCCATTGCACTCCAGCCTGCGGAACAAGAGCGAAACTCTGTCTCAAAAAAAAAAAAAAAAAAAAAAGCCGCAAACACTGCAATTAAGAGTAGTCTGTGGGATATTATCAAGTATAACAACTTACATGTAATTGGAGCCTAAGAAGGAATCAAGAAAGGAAAAGGGCAGAAAAGATAAAGAAAAGGGGCTGAAAAGGTCTCAAAAAGCTCTATTGATTTTAGAGCTAAAAAAATGCTGAATAGAATAAATGCTGAGCAAATGACATCTGGACATTACATGGCTAAACTAATAAAGGCCAAAATTCAAGAAAGAATCTTGAAGTAGCAAAAGAAAATTTTACATCATGCATCAGGTGAGGTTTCCCGAGCTTAGCTCTATAGACATTTTGAGCTAGAAAATGTATGATTGTTGAGGACCACGCTGTCCAGCCTTTCACATCTGTAGACTCTGAGGTGATGATCCTTATTACCTTCCTAATACTTCAGGTAATTGTGTCTTCTCTCCCTCTTATCTCTGTGTCCATCATTCTCTTTATCTGTCTGCCTCTCTGGCTTTCTCCCTGGCTCCCTCTCTACTGCCTCTTTTCATTTCATTTTCCTTTAACTTCTCCTCACTCTCTTTCAGTATGAATAAAGATGTGAAAGAAAAAAAATTTGTATGCCTTTGGTTTTATATAATATATGGCCAGTTTCTATTTTATTGATTGCCACTACAGTCTGTATTCTCCTTTCCATCTACTTTTCAGTTGAATCGCTCTTATTTAAGTAACTTAAAGTGCAAGTTGAGATCACCGATTATGGTATTTTCTTCCTATTTGAGTTTTCATTAATATAAGTTTCTCACTAAGCTTCAACTGCATCTACAAATTTTGTGCTTTTATTTTCGTTTACCTTAGGATAGTTGTAATTTCCATTGTAATTTCATATTTGATCACAATTTTATTTAGAAGTGGTTACTTAATTTCCATAGATGTGAAAAGTTACGTATATATGGCTTCTTGTTACTGATCTGTTATTCAACTCTTTTGCCATTAGAAACAGGGTGCATATTATTTCAATTTTAAAATTAATGAGCTTTCTCTAAGACCACATATGTCTACTCTGACATACTCAGTGTGCATTTGAATGTGTGTGTTCAGTTGTTGGGCTAAATTGAATACATATACATATACAATTTTAAATTATATGTAAATTTTTTAGTATACCGTTGATTTTGTATCATACATGGCCATTTCCTATTTTGTCAATCGCCACTATGGTCTTCATTATTTCTTTCCGTCTACTTTGCAGCTGAGTTGCTCTTAAGTAACGAAGTGGAAGTAAAGATCACTGATTATGGTATTTTCTTTCTATTTGATTAAAGTTTTTATTAGTGCAAGTTTCTCACTAAGCTTCAACTGCATCTACAAATTTTGTGAATTTTACTTCAGTTCAGGATAGTTGTAATTTCCAGTGTAATTTAATATTTGATCAGGGTTTATTTAAAAGGGTTAACTTCCATGGATTTAAAGGATTCATGGATTTCTTCCCATTACTGATTTCTTTTTTGTTTTGTTTTCTATTTCTTTTTGTTTGTTTGTTTTGTTTTGTTTTTATTGCATTTTAGGTTTGGGGGTACATGTGAAGAACATGCAAGATTGTTGCATAGGTACACACGTGGCAGTGTGATTTGCTGCCTTCCTCCCCATCACCTATATCTGGCATCTCTCCCCATGCTATCTCTCCCCAGCTTCCCACCCCCTACTGTCCCTCCCCTATTTCCCCCCGATAGACCCCAGTGTGTAGTGCTCCCCTCCCTGTGTCCATGTGTTCTCATTGTTCAACACCCGCCTATGAGTGAGAACATGCGGTGTTTGGTCTTCTGCTCTTCTGTCAGTTTGCTGAGAATGATGGTTTCCAGGTTCATCCGTGTCCCTACAAAGGACACAAACTCATTGTTTTTTATGGCTGCATAATATTCCATGGTGTATATGTGCCACATTTTCCCTATCCAGTCTATCATCGATGGGCATTTGGGTTGGTTCCAGGTCTTTGCTATTGCAAACAGTGCTGCAATGAACATTCGTGTACACGTGTCCTTATAGTAGAACAATTTATAATCCTTTGGATATATACCCAGTAATGGGATTGCTGGGTCAAATGGAATTTCTATTTCTAGGTCCTTGAGGAATCGCCACACTGTCTTCCACAATGGTTGAACTAATTTACACTCCCACCAACAGTGTAAAAGTGTTCCTATTTCTCTCATTTTTTAATGATCGCCATTCTAACTGGCGTGAGATGGTATCTCAGTGAGGTTTTGATTTGCATTTCTCTGATGACCAGTGATGATGAGCATTTTTTCATATGTTTGTTGGCCTCATGTATGTCTTCTTTTGTAAAGTATCTGTTCATATCCTTTGCCCACTTTTGAATGGGCTTGTTTTTTTCTTGTACATCTGTTTTAGTTCTTTGTAAATTCTGGATATCAGCCCTTTGTCAGATGTGTAAACTGCAAAAGTTTTTTCCCATTCTGTTGGTTGCCGATTCACTCTAATGACTGTTTCTTTTGCTGTGCAGAAGCTGTGGAGTTTGATTAGGTCCCATTTGTCTATTTTGGCTTTTGTTGCCAATGCTTTTGGTGTTTTGGTCATGAAGTCCTTGCCTATGCCGATGTCCTGACCCATTACTGATTTCTAACTTAACTCTCTTGTCATTAGAGAATGGGATGTATATTATTTCAATTTTAATATTAATGAGTTTTGTCTATGACCCCACATATCTACTCTGGCAAATACTCAGTGTACACTTGAATGTCAGTGTTTACTTGTTGGGTTAAATTGAATACATAGATATTTAACTTTCCTGTATTCAAATAAGTTCTCATCATTTGAAAAACAAATTACTCTGTTGGCTCACATTCCAATTATTATTTAGTTCATTACTTCCATAACACATAGTGCATTGATCTTGCAGATAATAGAAAATACTGACGAATGAATCTGAAATTTCAAAATATTTATTGAACAAAAGAATAAACATAAGCCCCAAAGAAAATATGACAAACTTTATACATAAAATGTAATTTTCCCCTAATTAATATAATTGCTTTCTGTTCGTGGTTTACAAAATGACTGATATTTCCCTTCTATCCCTTTGTACCTGTGTGTATCCAGCAGAAATGTTCTTAGCTCTGGCTACGGACACACAGAAACTTGCTGTCGCTGATTATGTTCAAATGTTTATTTCCTTTCCCCAGAAGAAACCGGGGGACTGGCACTGTCTGGATTGATCACAGGACAGATACTCAGGGAGCTCTGATCATCTTGAGTTTCACGTTTATGAGAAAAAAATGGACGCAGAGGCTCGATAACAGGAATGTCGTTGAACGTGTACATATGGCACCCATCACTAACATTATAAAAGGAAATGGACCTCATACCTACATCCAGGTAAATCCCCACTCTGTGCAACTGGGGACTCACCCAGAGAAAAGTCAAAGGCATAGTGCTGGCGGCAAAGATCTGTCCTTTTCTGGAACCCACAGTCCAGAAGCCGAGTTCTGAAGAAAGCACAATGTCCCCCTGCCGATTCACAGACTCCTTGCAAATGCCCACATCCCATATTTTGCTGGTGCCCACATCCACCTCCCAGTAATGGCGGCCAGAAGTGAAGCGAGAGGTCCCCAGGACACACAGTGCAGAGCTGAACCTTTCAGCCTGCTCTCTCCTGTTCTGCTTGAAATCCCCACATCGGACGCTCCTCAGGTCTTCAGAAATGGTAAGATAGTTGCTGGCTGTGTCCACGTCCAAGGTCATATCCACTGTGGAAAGAAGAGCCAGCAGTTCAGCAAAGACACACACTACAGACTCCCTCTGCCCCTTTACTGCAAACACCGAAATATATTGTTCACTTTTACTTCTTTTAGTCTACTTTCCCAAATCAAAAATTTCCTGTTTAGCTGCCTGATAAGGTCAACTTTTATGTATAGAACGCATGAATATAATAACTACAACATATCCACCTTATTCATCGTAGAAATTCCTTTTGAATTAAGTTATTGCATAATTTGATAAGCATTTTTTCCATTGAATCCATAAGATACATGAAGGGAAAGACAGTCGCTATCTCTCCAAATGACTGTACAAACTTGCAGTTTCCATGAAAATCTATACCCAAAGGTGCAGTTCTATACTGCTGTTTGTGAAGCATAAAAGTTGTAGATGACAGACTTCTGCTAACGCCCATATTTAAAAAATGTTTGAAAGTTGTTTTTCCAGTGCTTTTTTTTTTGAGACAGAATTTCGCTCTTGTTACCCAGGCTGCAGTGCAATGGCACAATCTCAGCTTACCGCAACCTCCACCTCCTGGGTTCAAGCAATTCTCCTGCCTCAGCCTCCCGAGTAGCTGGGACTACAGGCACGCGCCACCATGCCCAGCTAATTTTTGTATTTTTAGTAGAGACGGGGTTTCACCATGTTGACCAGGATGGTCTCGATCTCTTGACCTCATGATCCACCCGCCTCAGCCTCCCAAAGTGCTGGGATTATAGGCGAGAGCCACCGCGCCCGGCCTCCAGTGCTTTTTATGGGTTGTGGAAGGTCGTGTAGATTCCTTACCTTGAAACTTCTTCATCCTTGGGTTCATCCTTAGAATAGATTTCAGCTTGGGCTCTAGTTCCTTGATGATGGAAATCAGTGCCCTCAGCTTGTACTTGGGCTTGATGTCATTCTTCTGAGAGGCCACGGTGCATAAGGGGCATAGTACACCTTCCCCATGGGGCTCCTTCTGCAGTGAATTGACACATTGGAGGCAGCAGGCATATCCACATTTCAGTTGCACCGCTTCTTCAAGATCATTTAGACAAACAGGACATCTAATTACTTGTTTGAAGTGTTCAGCCATGGCAAATGTCTACAGGAAAAAAAATGAGCATGGTATTAGAATTTCCGTGAGCTGAATGAACAGCCGATAGTGCTTGGGACCTTTTGTGTTTACATGCAGACAGGTATCATTGTATGATACAATCACTACTACTAGTGACAAAGAGACAACATAAATACAAATGTAAATGACTTGAGGCCCTGAACTTCTAATATCTGTAATACTCATTGGAACAAAAGGCGTGATTCGGTGAAAGACTTTGTGTTGAAATAGTAAAGGGGTCTCCCCTGAGCTGTTTGATATGGTAGCACCTGAAATGGGACTTATCCAAATGGAGATGTGCTGTGAGCAAAATACACTTTTATTTTTGAAGACATAGAGAATGAGAGACATTGGGCCGGGCGCGGTGGCTCGCGCCTGTAATCCCAGCACTGTGGGAGGCCGAGGCAGGTGGATCACGAGGTCAAGAGATCGAGACCATCCTGGTCAACATGGTGAAACCCCGTCTCTACTAAAAATACAAAACATTAGCTGGACATGGTGGCGCGTGCCTGTAATCCCAGCGACTCAGGAGGCTGGGGCAGGAGAATTGCCTGAACCAGGGAGGCGGAGGTTGCGGTGAGCCGAGATCGCCATTGCACTCCAGCCTGGGTAACAAGAGTGAAACTCCGTCTCAAAAAAAAAAAAAAAAAGAGAAAGAGACATAGAGAAAAAGAGAATGTGAACTATCTGCTTGAGAAGTTGCTCACATGTTGAAATGATTACATTTTGAGTAAATTTAATTTGAGTCATGAATTTTACATTAGGCTTGTCTCATTATACTTTATGCGACTACCAAAAAATAAATTTACAATTACCTATGTGGGTTATATTATGTTTTCTATTGGACAGTGCTGGAGTACATTTGAAGACCTTCAACTTCCCCAGCTGTGCAAACTGGATGTGGTGGAAAAAGCCCAATAGCACACCATGAGGACAAGACACAAAATACAAATAAATAAGTTGTACTAAGTAAAACTGAATCTTCTGCATAGGAAAAAAAAAAAAAAGCAACTGTATCTATATGACAATGGATTAATATCCAAAATATATAAAGAATTTTTTCAAGGCAATAGCAAAAAGAAAAAACCTCAACTAATCTCATTTTTAACGGGCAAAAACCTGAACAGACATTTCTCTGAAGAACACATACAAATGAGCAACAAGTACTGAAGAACGTGCTCAACTTCACTCACCATCAGAGAAATGCAGACCAGAACTGAGACAGGAAGACTGGGTGGTCACAGGAGAATCGAGAACATATCAAGTGACAATTTCACATAACAGCAAAACAGTGGCTGTTACAATGAGCCACTTGTAATTAAAATTACAAGGACGAGGTGGACCCTGGGCTGATAAGGTGCTAAAAAGCAGGAGGGAGTTCAGCTGGCTGAAACCATTAATTACCACACTAATTACTAGTTTAGTGTGGTCATCACCACACTAAATCACACACCTTCCAGTGCCGTGGCCAACCCCAGCATGCCCATATTTAGTATAAAAATGCGTGCGTCCCCAATTCTACAAAATCTCTGCTTTTATCCCAGAACACCGAATGATTATTTCACTTCCTAATTAGAAGCGCTCGTAAACAATAGAAAACCCAAACTCCTTTGCATGCCACCAGCTCTCAGAATCATGCCCACACTTCTAAGTGTGTGCTTTTGCTTTGGAATAGAAGCTTCTTGCTTTTTACTTCATTCTGGCTCATCGCTGAATTCATTCTCCTGACAGCAGCGAGAACCTGGAAACTGGCAGGGGCTGGGGTCTCTCTGGCATCCAGAGACTCTCCTGAGCCCTCCAGCAGCCAAACCAAAACGAGGTATTACGTCCCCTCTACCGGGATGGCTATGATCAAAAAGACAAAAGGTAAGTGTTAGTAAGGATGTGGAGAAAGGGGAACCCTTGTACACTGTTGGTGGGAAAGAAAATTGGTACAACCACTATAGAAAATAGTAGGGAAGTTTATGAAAACATTAAAAATAGAACTGCCTGTGTTCCAGCCATCCTCCTTCTGTGATTATACATGAAAGAAATGAGGTCAGCATGGCAAAGAGATATCTGCACTCAGGCTCACTGCAGCATTATTCATAATAGCCATGGAAACAGCCCCAGTGTCTGTGGGAGAAAACTGGATAAGGAAATGATGCTATATACAATGAAGTATTCAATCATAAAAAAAGAAGGAAATCCTGGCATTTGCACTAATGTGGATGAAGGCTGAGGGCATTATGTGAGAAGAAATATGTGAGGCCAAGCAAAATAAATAATGTATGATCTCAGTTATGTGGAATCTGAGTTGGCTGATCTTGTAGAATCAGAAAATCACAGAAAAATGGTGGTTGGCAGGGTTTGTGGGAAGCGGAGAATAGGAAAACCAAGCAAAACTCATAGGAAAACCTGACAGTGAGTAACTCAGCCACCGAAACTCTGTTCGTCATTCTCGTAAGTCTGCCGATTCTGATGAAATTCAAGAAAATGAAGATCGTCATTTGTCTAGCCTTGGTATTGAAAATCTAAGACTTAGGCCGGGCGCAGTGGCTCAAGCCTGTAATCCCAACACTTTGGGAGGCCGAGGCGGGTGGATCACGAGGTCAAGAGATCGAGACCATCCTGGTCAACATGCTGAAACCCTGTCTCTACTAAAAATACAAAATATCAGCTGGGCATGGTGGTGCATGCCTGTAATCCCAGCTACTCAGGAGGCTGAGGCAGGAGAATTGCCTGAACTCAGGAGGCGGAGGTTGCGGTGAGCCGAGATCGCGCCATTGCACTCTAGCCTGGGTAACAAGAGCGAAACTCCGTCTCAAAAAAAAAAAAAAGAAAAAAAGAAAATCTAAGACTCACCTAACTGCTACCAGGGCAGTGGTCCCATTATCCCCCAAAACCACAGTGTGTCTGTGATGGAGTTGGCCTCAGACAATACCTGTGGCATCAAAAAATTATTGCATTTCCCCAGGCTCTCCTACACCGTTTGTAAAAATGAATTTCATACAATTGAACTCACCTTCCCGAGTTTCCTCCGCTGGCCTCCAGCTGCTTCTGCTGATAGCTCAGACCCGGAGTGAGAGCTGGCTGCCAGGGGCTTTTTAGCAGGGAGTCTCTCCACCCAATTAGCCACACCCTTCCCCACCTCTTTAATCTAGTCAGCTTTTGATTGAATTCTGGTGTCATTGAGAGTGTTACTATTGGCACAGGTTTTTACCATAAAGGAAGACGATTGTGTTTTCAGAGTGCTGTTTTTTAATTAACAAGGACAAAATATTACCATATAATCATTTTGGATAAGATCTTAAAGATTATGCCTATTGATAAAATTTGGAAAATTAATTAAAATTAAATTTTTAAAAATTCAAGTGACAAAAACTCTAAAATCAGTAATGCTACTTTCAAATAGTTTTTTTTTTATTATAAATGTAACATCTTTTCACATTTCAATAACAGAGGTGCGTTAAACCTACTGAGAGGTTGCTAATAGGACACTCCAAAGACCATGGTCAACTCTCAAAAACATTTTCTCTATACTGTAAAGATTCTAATTAAGAAGCTTAGAAAAGAAATCCCACAACTGTTTCCAGACAGTCGGCCAGTGAAAGTCCTGTTTTTCTTTTTCTGTTTTAGCATCTAAAAACATAGAAGATATTGTTATAATCTTACTATTTCCCATGCATCACAACATATGTAAAATGAGATTCAGTTCTTTTTTTAATGTTCAAAAACAGGTTCCTCAAGTATTAAATATATTATAGATGATCAGAGTTCACGGATAAAAATGTAAAACTGGGAGACTGGAGGTAGCGTAGCAAAGGATTTGATTACATTAAGGTGATTGAAGTAAATAGTCTTTCATTTAATCATCTCCCTCCCTGGTGATTGCTAGATTCTCTTCTTTCACATTCAAAGCCAAGGCAGCCCTCAATTCCTTTTGTCTCCTGAAGGCAAATTGAGAAACACAAAACTCTAAGCTGTGGTGCATATATTATTTCACATCCTTGCACATCGAATTTCTTCACTGATTGGGATCTATAATATAATGCGCCACATGTATGTCTCCGTATACACGCATACCATATCTGTACATACACAACATAGAGAAAATTATCTCTTCTTGCATAACTCTAATTAGTTTGTTTTCTTATATAAAACCTTTCAAAATATACTCACATTTATGGGAGTAGTTATTCTCCAGCTTGAAATTTTATTGACCCATGCTCATGGAGCACTGATTGCTAACATTTTCTTATATTTTATTTGCTTTAAGTTAATCATGAAGAAAATTTTTGTTCTCTTTGGGAATACTGGGGTGGCCTCAGTTGTGGAAACCACCAAGCCCAGTGCGTCAATTTGCCGCTAGAATATTCTCCCAACATATCTTTCAGCCTGGAATTGCATGTATGCTCATGTCTTGGGTGAGGAACTCTTCCATTCAGAATTAGAGAACAGCGTGTTAGGATGGCCAGCACGCTCATGGGGTTGGTTTGGGTGTTCAACACTTTCTGCATCTTTTCCAATTGCATCTTTTCACAGAAAGTAGCTCTGCTGGCTTCTGTGAAGACAATGGTAAAGTTTTCCTTGCCCATTCTCATGTACAGTTCAGTTCTTTAAGGGTCTTCTGTGTTTGAGTAAACCAGCCCTTCAACCTCCAGTCAGCGAGGGCTGCATTCTCCATGCCCTGTTGCTGGGGGCGTGTCGCAGAACGTGGCTTGGCATTGGTGGCTTCTGATCCCCAGGCCCTGTTCACTGTCACAAGCAGACTTTAAGAACAAAGAGAAGCTCAGTGTTTCTGACAACCCAGGGCTTGGCTCTCTTTCTAAAGGAAACTGCCTTTCTCTGTCAGTGTTGGCAGGAAAAAAGGGATTTGAGGTGAACCTGGACATTCTGGTGTGACCCTGATGCACTGCCCAGCATGTGGCTACTCTGTCAGTCCAGCCAGGGCGTGGATGGGGAGGCTCAGATCAAGGCTGGACATGTTACTGCTAAACCGTGGCTCTGGAATGCTTTGTTCACGATTCCTTAGGTTCTGTTTCAGCCCAGAATATAAGGAAGCACTCGCCTGGGTCGTCTCGTCACCAAGTTCCGTGAGGACAAGTGTCAGTCAGGATAAGCTGAGACCACACAGGAGAAAGAACAGAACTTTTGCAAAATCGTTTCAGAAAGTCTGAAGAAAACCAAACAAAAACAGAAAACTACAGCCCACAAGTATAACAAAAAAAACTGTGAAGTTTGAGAATCTGATCTCCTGGTTTGCCACACAGAACTTCCAATTTTCAACAAAAAAATATGAGGCACACAAAACAGAATGTATACAAGTCACAAAATGAAATAAATGTCTATGAAAAGCCAAGACATTCAACTTCCTCTCCACGGACTAAATTACCTGTCTTAAATAGGCCCAAAGAACTAAAGAAAACAATAGGCAAAGAACTGAAGTAAATTAGAAGAACACCACCTCTTAAAATAGAACATATCAATAACCATATAGAAACTTTAAAAATGAACTAGTTAGAAATCGAGGGGCATAAAGTAAAATAACTGAAATGAAAAAATCACTAGAGAGGTTCAACAGAAGTTTTTCAATTTTTTTTGTTTTTACAAATGTTATTAAAATCTAATTCAAGGCTAGCCACGGTGGATCATGCCTGTAATCCCAGCACTTTGGGAGGCTGAGGTAGGCGAATCACTTGAGGTCAGGAGTTTGACACCAACCTGGCCAACATGGAGAAACCCATCACTACTAAATATTCAAAAACTAGCCCGTCATGGTGGCACACACATTATAGTTTTAACTTGTATTTCTCTAACGATTAGTGATTTTGAGCATTTTAAAGGTATCTGTTGGCCATTTGTATGTCTTCTGTTGATATCTATTCAGGTCATATGTCCATTTTTTATCTGGTTGTTTGTGTTCTCAATTTTGAGGTGCATTTCTTTTATATTTTGGATATGAACCCTTTGTAAGATGTATGGTTGGTAAATGTCTTCTCTTACTTTTGTGTTATCTATTCACTTCGTGAATTGTTTCCTCTGCAGAGACACTTTCATTTGATGCAGTGTCATTTGTTTATATTTGTTCTGTCGGACTAAAACGAGGAGGCTGAAGAACAAAATAGAAATGTAAAGAGTTTACTTTTCCAAGGTGAGGACAGCTGCCTGAAAGACACAGGCCTCTGTGATCTTGGATTTGAGCTCTTTTCAGCTTTTGTCACAAGCAGCTTTTAAAGGCAAGTAGTGGAAACAGGGAATGGGCTGTTACAAAGCTGGTTGTCAGAAGCTCTAAATGACTGACAGAAATAACACTGATTAGTCATTGCTGATACACCGTTAAACTACAGCGTGTGGATTATAGTGTC
>NW_022437075.1:2726505-2739298 GCF_009761245.1 Sapajus apella
CCTGCCTCAGCCTCCTGAGTAGCTGGGATTACAGGCACGCGCCACCATGCCCAGCTAATTTTTTGCATTTTTAGTAGAGACGGGGTTTCACCATGTTGACCAGGATGGTCTCGATCTCTTGACCTCGTGATCCACCCGCCTCGGCCTCCCAAAGTGCTGGGATTACAGGCTTGAGCCACCGCGCCCGGCCTGTGTGATCTCATTTTAATGTCTCTCTGGGTCGGATAATTAGGACTCACATTCCTAAAACTTTATTTTTCATTTTCACCTTTTGATCAGAAATATTTCTTCTTGAAAGCACTGATGATCAAAATCTGATTCTCAAGGTGTCCCTCATCACTGGGAAAGTTGTTTCTGAGCAGTCCTGTTATTGTCCCATAGCTGCTGTCAATGGTTGAATTATCTCTAGTCTTCAGAGTACCGTGAACTTGGTTTTTTCAGAAGAAGTAAAACACTGAGAGATACAGAGTAGAAATATAATTCACATAAGAATTATAATTTAAGAAATTTATATGCCATGATGAAAAAAAAAATCTATTCCACTGGGGAGTCCATTAAAGACATCATGAAGAAAATTAAGACTCATTCATTTTTTAGGGATTTGTTGTAGCAAGAAAATAATTCAGGATTTAGTTCAAATTGTAGAAAAACAACATAGAAATAATGGATGATCCGATAACAGATGTACTATATATTTCTTCTGAAAAAAGGTTTTTCATTTTCCATGTCTTCATTTTTACTAAACTTCACTTTTACTAAAGATTTACTATAAATCTTCACAGAACAAATTTATCTGCAAAATATGTTTTAGTATTATATTTATCCTGCTTACTTGTACAAAGTGCAACAAGAATAGTAAACGACCACATAGTCTTTTTCCAAGTTGGCTTTTCTGGAACTTTTTCATAAGGAATCCAGATTACCATTTCAAATGTCTCAAGGCTAGGAAGCCAACCCAAAGATTTGCCATCAGACTCTGCCTGTAATACCTGTATGAATTGGGTGAATTTCTCTCTTCTTGAGGTCCCCAAATACCTTGTTTTTCCTGTACCTGTCTGAAAGTAATATTCCTTACTTACTGCAAAGTCATAAACCTTGCAAGGAAATTGTGTATACAAGGTATCAGGCCAGTCTTTCTAAGAGACATTTTATCGTCTCTGTAAAGTTAACCTCCATTCCTCAAAGCAGTCTGGTTATAACTGAAAATATGCCATTCCACTAAAAGCCTTGGTAAAATAACCCACATATCTAATTGTGTGGTGGTAAAAAACAGATTCTTATTAAACTTATGCACATAACTATTTTCCCATAAAATACGAATATTCACAAATGATTTCCAAGTACTAGAGAAATCAAATGGAAAGATAAATATTTCCATTTTGCCCACAAATATATACTTTACCCAGTTGTTGTAAGCTATAAATAGCTCAAAATAGATTTTCTTGCCTCTGGAAGACAACACATAAAAATAGTGAGCCATAATATATAATAAAATAGTGTAAGATTATTTTAGTTATCTGTTAGTTTAGTCTCATGTAACTAATTGTGGTTCCACTTGATGTTGGGTTAGCAATCAGGTCATAACAATATTTTCCTACACTGCCAGGATTCTCACGCCAGTTTCTTCTCATCTGGAGAAGCCATCACTTCCTAGTTTTGAATTTGCTTTCTTATCGATGGAACGTTCCCCTCACCTCGAGGGTGTGACTAGTGCATGTTGGGTGGGGTCCTCTGGCTTCACTTCTGAGTGCTTTCAGGCACAGGCTCCGTATGAATTCCTTGGTTATAGATAGGCTTGGTGTGGTGGTTTTCTCAAATGCTGATTATGCATAGGTTGTACTGGGCATGTGAGCAGGCTCACTGCCTCCTGCAGGACTGAGAAGGTGGAGCTCTCTGGAAGCTTCTCTCAGGCCCAGTGCTGTGAATTGTCAGTGGGTGTTTTAGAGGTTTGTGCAATTCAACCTGCCAGCCAGCAGGTGGAGCTTGTGCATAGGAGCTGACCTCGCACCGTGCAATTGCCTCGACTTCTGTAGAAAGGGGCCATGCAGGTTGACCTTCCAGACAGCAGGTGAAGCTTATGAGTAGGAGCTGACCCAGGATCCTGGAATTGCCTTGGGTCCTGTAGAAAGGGGCCAGGCAGGTTGACCTCCCAGCCAGCAGGAGGCGCTCGTGCATAGGGGCTGACCTAGCACCGAGCAGTTGCCTCGGCTCCTGTAGAAAGGGGCCAGGCAGGCTGACCTCCAGGCCGGCAGGAGGCGCTGGCAGGAGGCAGCTCGGTGGTGGCTGTGGGATTCGCGCTTGGCGTTTTTTAATCAGGACAAGCGCCGGATGTCCCAGGCAAACGGCAGCGCGTGGAGCTCTCGGGGTCCCCTGTTTCACGTCTGACAGCCAGGCGGTAAGTGCTACCCCAGCGGTCCCAGGGCCCTGGGACGCTTTTCCAGGGAAGGGTGGGGCCTCTTCCCTGCCCCAAAGCGCCGCAGAGGGCAGAGGGCAGCTGCACCCCACAGCCCCGCCGTTGTTGGTGGGACCCGCCAGCTCCCCCCTGGCCCGGACTTGGTGGGCGTCCCTCGGGGGTCTGGCCTGGCAGCAAACAGCCAACCCAGCCCACCATCTGCGTGCAGTTCCTGAAGCTGCGCCACACTCCCTGCCTGGGGCAGAAACGGGGGCTCCCAGGCCACCACCTTCCAGGTCAGATTCCAGGACCGAAGGGCTCCCAGCTCCACGCTGCACTCTCCTCTCAGATCTGACCCCTGGGGCTCCCCTTCTGCTCCAGTCAGATCCTCAATCTCATCCCCGTGCTCCTGGACCTGGACGGCGAGCTGGAGTCCTAGGGGGATGGGATCAGGCCGGGGGACGTGTCCTCAGGCTCCCTACACTCGCGCTGGCTGTGACGGGGCTAGGCTGGCTGAGCTGTGGACCTGCCACTGGGAAGGGCAGGCCCCTCTCCATAGGAACAGCCAGGCAGACGGCTGCAGGAGAGGCTGGCAGGTGTGGTGCGCGTGGTCTGATTGCTTGTCGGTTCTGCAGCAGCTACAGCAGCAGTGGTGGCACCTGCCGCTGGGGCACAGGAGAGCGCCCAGTCTCCTCTCGCCTTCCCTGCCTGCAGTGGGCAGTGGCGGCCTCGGGGCAGGACGCAGAGCCTTGGGGGAGGGATATCCAGAATGGCGCCCTGCAGCCCCTGCCCACTGTGGGAAGCCCGTGGGGCTGCACGTGAGTTCCTGCAGTGCTTCGGTGACCTCGAGGCAGCTCCCTATGCCAGTCGGGAGGCCTGCAGGGGTTGAGGGCTCTCCTGTACCTAGGATTGTAAAGGTCCATGGTGGGAATGTGGAGCCTTGAGGGTCTCTCACTTATTCCTCCCACGGGTCCAGGCCTGGGGGCCTCTCCTAGCTCCCAGGGATCCGGTCTGAGCAGGCGTGACTGCTTCCCCGTTTCTGCACCCTCAGAGTCTCCCATGGCCTCTGTTGAATTCTGGTGTTCCTTCTGAGACAATCGATTTAAAGTATTAATATCTACTGCGTATTTTGGATCCTCTCTGTGGAAGAGGGCCCCAGCTGGACCTCGTCAGCCATCCTGAACCTGTATTTCCTATTTCATGCTTTTCCTTCATCTCTGTGTGTATGACTTAGATGTCTTCTTTCTAGTGCAAGTCCTTCAGAAAACAGGCAACATCTGCTACTCAGTCTGGTAGTCCAATAACAGATACAAGAAATTCGGGCTCTTTGGGTGTCTTGAGAAGCAAACTCTAATCTCCCTGCATGGGAAGGCCAGCATCTTCTGGGGAGAGAAACAGTGTCTTCATGTGGCTTATTTACTCGTCTAAAGAGATGGGGTGCATGTGTAGCAGGCGTTGTGGTATTTTACTTTGTAGGAAAGATGACTCCGGATCATATGGAGACGTTCAGTGTGGAAGGATTTGAGGTGTCACTGTGATTTTGGAAAAGGGAAGCAGCATTGGGGGAAAAATGCCCCCAGTTGCAAATGCATTTGTCTGTGACCCACTCCTGAGTGTCCCTTTCACCACTGTGAAGACATAGATTCCGAACTTAGCTTCTTCCACAGGGAACAGAAAAAACTTTCTCTGCCTTCTACTCAGCTGCTGATTATCGTCTTGCCCCTAGTTGTGAAAAGTTGTTATTAATCCCTAGAAGTTGCTGGTGCTGAATTGCACTGGGGATAGATTTTGTTCTTCATGGAGGTGCTTCAGTCTCTCCACACAGATGATGTCGCTGATTCTCCAGATGACATGATAATGGCATCTCTGTGGGGAGATCAGGTCCAGGAGCCCTGTCCCTGTAACTAGGGACTCAGGTGCCCCAGCTTGTCCTGACTGACACCTGCCTGCACAGAGCTCTGCAGCCAAGACAGCCAGGTGAGTCTTCCTTATGCTCAAGGCAGGAAAGAGGACAGGAGTCTCCACCAGGACAGTAACTTAAAGCAGAGGCTGTGCAGCAGCACGGAGCAGGACAGGTGCCAGCTTCCACACCCTGAGCAGCCCCCTCCATGCTCTGGCTGGGCGGCTGCAGAGTAAGCGTGGGCTGGGGACGTCTCAGGTGGGACCACCTGCTGAGGGTCCCTGCAAATCTCTGTGTCCTGGAGACCCTGTCATTGAGAGAAAGGGATGAGGTCACCTCTTGGAGTCTGAGGCAAGCCTTGGATTCCAGAGGCGTTGAGCACCTCACCAGGTGAGACTAACAAATTAGTGTTGCCTGTGAATACAAGTGGGCAAGTTGATGTGCTGGGTGTGGATTCAAGTTTTAAAAATCTGAAACATAAAAGGAGATCTGGTATCACACGCACGGAAATACAGAGAGAATCAAACTACAACATACCGACGCCGTTTTACTTTCTCCAGTCACACTCCGGTTTGCTGCAGTTGTCCTAAGATTGCTCCAGAGATTTTCTGGGTTATTTTTCTTTGTTTTTTCTATATTGTGCATGTATGTGGTTCATATTTTCCATAATCTCTCCTAGTGAATGTTTGAAAGCAGAACCCATGGCAGTAAGAGGGACAAGACAAAAATTAAAAATTAATGAGAAAAACTATTTTCTAAGGAGGCTTCGAGGACAAAAACATTATCTGCAATAACCATAGCTTCTCCTGTACTAAAGGAGAATTTACATTGTTCCAGCCATTTGTGATCCATGATCAACATGAAAGCAGTGTCATTGTTCAGACCATTTTTATGACCTATATTTTTAATTTGTGCATTTATTACTTTTTAAAATGAGAAAACAGAGGCACAGAGTAGTGAATAGAATAACCCAGGTTGCCCTAAGCTACCAAATGGGTGCTTTGACACTAACCGAGAGCTGTCTGGCTCCAGAGGCTGGAATCCTAACAAACTACTCTTCTGCCTCTAACCTTAGATCTTTTTTTAGCCCCTTAATATAATAAGGAAACAGGTTTTGCCAGCTCAAAAGCAAGATCCAACGTCTCGGCAGCAGAGAGCAAGCAGGGTGTCAGGACTGGACTCAGATCCTGTGAATCCAAAGTTGACAGTAATAAACTAGCTGCTCACTGTGCCCCTTCCTGCACCACCCTCTTGGTGGTTTCATAAGATGGTCCTGCTACCCCTGAAAAGGGCAGACTCCTGTTAACTCCAGACTTTTGCATAGAGCTCATTTCCCACTTCTGCACATGCAAATGACTCCTGCATCCTACAGTAATCACTAAGATTATTGCTTCTGAAAGACCTTAATTTTTTGACCAGAATATGTCAATCTTTGTGCCTTACCTCATAGAGCTTTTTAAATATTGACTGAAATTAAGGCTGTTGAGGCAGAAGTAATCTGATAAAGGTTTACTAGAAAGGAAATGTGAGGATGGACCTGGGAAGACACAGCAGCAAAGTTGGACATGTTCCAGAGTCTGCTGCAAGGGGGAAGGGGGGAGGACTCCTTGTACCAGAGTCATCCTTCTTCATTGGAGGGTGCAGTACAGAGGTTACAGTCATTAGCTACAGATTACAGTTTACAGGCGAGAATGTTCTGTGTGCAAGACAGTAAAAAACCATGATTTACAAATGAATCAGCAGAACGTTACAATTCAGAGACAAGTCACTGCCTTTTTGATGTCAGTAGGTTACATATTAACCAGCATGTCGATAGTTTAAGCAACTCACGGTAAGATTTGAGGACTCATTGGAAGAATCTTTGCTCAAGGATGGGACATAAACCACCCATCTTAAGACCTTCCCCAGGTGGTTCATTTGGAAGCCTGCCAAATGCGACCTGTATGTTGTCCTGCTCTTAAGGGTTCAGGTCAAACTTGGCTTTAATGTAACACCCCAGTGCGCTCTGGGGAATTTGAGCTCAGGTACTCAGCCTGATTGTCCTTTGAAAAATTTAGAAGCCCATAGTCAGACAACATACAGGCATTTACTCAAAAAGTACATTTTAAAATAATCTGTGCAATGGGTCTAATTGTTGTGTGATTTAGTTAGCAGTTGGGGGGGACCAAGGATGGCTGCAGACCACTCAGGAAAAGTGCTCTAGGATCTCACTTCTCACCATTCCAAGTTAATGTCTAGAATACTATAACAACTACAATGCTTGCCCCCTGGTGATTTTTTTCTACACTCAAATATCTAAGGACATTTAAGAATTATCTGTGTCTTCAGAGGACTATTGACTTTTTTAAGGTTTTGTTCTTGTGGTTCTGTCACTATACTTAATTTCAAAAGTTCGCAAAAGCTTACAGTTGATTTTCTGGCCATTTATTTAATTATACTTTAAGTTCTGGGGTACATGTGCAGAACATGGAGGTTTGTTACATAGCTACACATGTGACATGGTGGTTGGCTGCATCCATCACTCGATCATCTACGTTAGGTATTTCTCCCAATGCCATCCCTCCCCTAACCTCCCACCCTCCGACAGCCCCCAGTGTGTGATGTTCCCCTCCCTGTGTCCATGTGTTCTCATTGTTCCGCTCCCACTTGTGAGTGAGAACATGCGGTGTTTGGGTTTCTGTTCTTGTGCTAGTTTGCTGAGAACTATTTTCTTTAGGCAGATACTTTTGTAATGAGGATATTAACTTGAATTCTTGATTTTACTTGTAATGCACTCTTACGGCAGGCAGAACAATCGTGAATTCTAACAGGACAGTGCCTTCTTGTCTTGATCAGCTTTCACTTATTCAATACATATTCACAAAGTACATGTGTATTGAAAACTTACATTGTCATATTGAACAACAGATATGGTTCCTAAGTTCACCTTCTGGTTAGGTGCCAAATTATAGAAGTAAATAGCAATAAATACAAAATTATAATTGTGAAATGTAATTGGCGTCAGTGGTATAATCTCCAGATGGAGCCCCTCTTGTGGAACATGACAGTGTCTCTGTTTTCAGGAAAACAAAAAGCCCAGAATCCTTTTACCAGGCAGATAAAGAAAAAGAACCTGTTGTCACCGCTGGTACAGGCAGCTCGTCACTCCAGGCCACTCAGAAGTCCTCTCCATGACTTTTTGGAACAGTGTCCTCAGAACACCAGGGGAAGTGGCCGTGAAAACCATCTTTCTTTTCCAGATCGGAATTGGGACTCTGGCCAGTGTCATTCTGTTCCTCCGTTATGTTTCGCCAATCTTGCTTGGCCACACGCTGCGGCCCACCCATGTGATTCTCACCCACTTGGCTGTGGCCAACTCCGTGGTTCTTCTTTCCACTGGGATTCCCCATCTGATGGCTACTTTGATGCCAAGGAAATCCCTGTCCAGTCTTGGGTGTAAATGTGTTTATTTCATCCTCCTGGTGGCTCGCAGCACCACCCTGAGCTGCAACTGTGTCCTGAGCACGTATCGGTACCTCACTCTTAGCCCTGGGAGACCAGGGAGGGTGATGCTTAGAGGAAGAACCCCCAAGGCCATTGTCCTTCCTGCGGCACCTGCTGGGTGTTTGGCTTCTTAAATTATATCTATATTCCCATGAAAGTCACTGGTCACCAGGACACACACAATAGTACTGATTCTGAAGGCAGGTGGTTCTGCTCATTCTCGAGTCTCACAATGGGCATGGTCTCCTTGAGGTCCGCCCATGATGCGATGTTTATTGGCCTGATTGTCTGGACCAGTGGCTCCATGGTACTTTTCCTGCAGAGACACCACCAGAGACTACAGCATGTTCACACCGCTGGAAACTACAGCAAATGCTCCCTGGAGACCAAAGCCACCCACACCGTCCTAATGCTGATGGTCGCCTTTGTCATCATTTACATTGTGCAATCTGTTTATGCTTTTTATATCATTGCTTTTGAGGGTTTTCATCTATGGTTGATGCTTATTTCTGGTATTTTGACTTCAAGTTTCCCCACTGTTTCCCCCTTCCTTTTGATCCTTAGGGATCCTAGGCCTTCCAATTTCTGCTCTTGAACTGGTGAGAATCAAGGTAGAGAAGGTAAATGTATAAAAGATAGATTCAATAGTAACCACAAATACTGTATTCAGAAACCATGTATTGAGGACTAAGTTTGTAGATGATCACCACAGTGACCTTAGCTGGTCAATTTGATATTTGCGCCACCCTGGGGAATCACACTGTCCGTAGATTAAATTATGAGCTCAAAACAGATGCATGACATTTTGAGGAAATGAGTTGCTCTTCAGCCAGTGGAACCATCTAAAAGAAATCTCTTTTCTAAAGAAGTATTAAAGAATTTTAACCAACTTGATCTCAATGTGGGTATAGTTAATGCCTGCCATGTACTGGTACACAATCGTGAATTGGTCCACATTAATTTTACTCCAGAGCAGGGAGAGATTTTATTTCACAGAGGATCATGAGATACCTCAAAATTAGAAAATATTTTTCCTATGTTATTTTGTGTTTGATTTCACTTATATTTCTCCAAATGCTAGAGTGCTAAACAAGGAAATAGTGTTGTCTAATGGATCACTTCTCCTCAAAACCAGGAAGTTTCCTTACACAGCCAGCCTTCAGGAAATTTTGCTTGGATAGATGAATTCAAATTAAGAAGGGTATGGAAGCTTCCATCCCTGAACTTGTTTTTTATGGGCTTTTACTTTCCACCATTGAAAATTGAAGCTGGGGGCTCTGTTTTCTATTTGTTCATTCTGCTGTTTTTCCTGTTTGTATTTTCTTTTGCCTTCTTTTGGGACGGTCTGGTATTTTTAATATTTCATTTTTAAATTAATGGTGTTAAGGTATAACTTTTTCTTTTTTTTTTTTTTTTTTTGAGACGGAGTTTCGCTCTTGTTACCCAGGCTGGAGTGCAATGGCACGATCTCGGCTCACCGCAACCTCCGCCTCCTGGGTTCAGGCAATTCTCCTGCCTCAGCCTCCTGAGTAGTTGGGATTACAGGCACGCACCACCATGCCCAGCTAATTTTTTTTTTTGTATTTTTGGTAGAGACGGGGTTTCACCATGTTGACCAGGATGGTCTCGATCTCTTGACCTCGTGATCCACCCACCTCGGCCTCCCAAAGTGCTGGGATTACAGGCTTGAGCCACCGCGCCCGGCCGGTATAACTATTTCTTTTGTGGTTGCTATAACCATTTACTGTGGATTTCTAAAGTGTTATATTCCAGTCAAAACTACTGTTGATCGTTTCACAGAATATATATGAACAAACCTTAAAATAATATAAATCTATATATGCTCAGGATGAGTGCAGTGGCTCACGCCTATAATTCCAGCACTTTGGGAGGCCAAGGTGGGCAGATCAGTTGAACTCAGGAGTTGGAGACTAGCCTAGGCAATGTGGCAAAACCCCGTCTCTACAAAGAACATACAAAAATTACCTGGGTGTGGTGGTGATCACCTGTAGTCCCAGTCACTCAGGAGGCTGAGGTAGGAGGATCCTGAGCTGAGGGAAGCTAAGGCTGCAGTGAGCCATGATCACACAACTGCACTCCAGCCTAAGCAACAGAGTGAGGCCCTGTCTCAAAACTAAATAATAAATAGATAAATCTTGTCAACAGACCTGATATTTCAGATTTGATCTAGAATGATAATATGGCAATATTTTGTTAATTTTAAAAAGAATACTCTCAAGATACAATTACCTTTTTTCCTTGTAGTAAAAACCCTATAGCAACAATTAAAAACTCACTTATGATGGAATGAACGCAAAATCTGATTGGATTAAAGAGCAGAAGCCAGCTGTGAATAAAGTGAGTGGGACCTCCTCAATAAAAGCCCCTTGGAGGTGGATCTCACTGTATAGACCTCAGTAGTCCCTGGAAGCAGCTGGAAGCTGGAAGAAAATCTAATGAAGGAGGGGCGAGTTAAAGCTTATGGAATTTAATTTACTGTTCAGATTTCTATAAATAAAAGATAAGAGACAGTAACATCTGGCTAATGAGGTGCTTGTTAATTAGCAAGTGTTATCTGAGGACAGCTCCATGACAGACACACTGTATGAGCTTTGGACACTGAGACCTCAGCGCTGGCAGCAGTAGCCAGGACTTACTTAGATTTCCAATACTTAGACTAGAGAAAGGACAATCTTTGTTCCTTTAAAAGAACCAGAACTTGGCAGACTTGCTTAGATGGTGAATAGAATTTAGCCACTGACTTATTCAACCTTTAAGGCTCTGTTCTGGATTTTGTTTTGTTTATACGTTTACATCTTCTGCCAGCAGCCACCATTCTAATTCTACTCCCTGTTGCCATGAGTTGATAACTTTTTAGATTCCACATAAATGAGATCATACAGTGTTTATCTTGCTCTGTTTGACCTCTTCCACTTAGCATAATGCCCTCAAGTTTCATCCATGTTGTTGTATATGCTAGCATTATCTTCTTTTTGTAGTTGAAATATATATATATTTATATATATTAATGATATATATTTTATGTAATATATTTATAGTTGAAATACATATAAATGTGTTTATTTGTAATTTTATATAATTATATATAATTATGTTTATTATATAGTTATATAAATAATATATAATTTATGTATTTTATAAATTTATAAATATAATTATATAAATTATATGATTTGTTAAATTATATTTATATTACATAAATATAGATTATAAATACAAGTTATGTATTTATATATATTCAAATATAAATTATAAAAATTTTATGAATAGGCCGGGTGTGGTGGCTCACGCCTGTAATCCCAACACTTTGGGAGGCCAAGGCGGGTGGATCACGAGGTCAAGAGATCGAGACCATCCTGGTCAACATGGTGAAACCCCGTCTCTACTAAAAATACAAAAATTAGCTGGGCATGGTGGCACATGCCTGTAATCCCAGCTACTCAGGAGGCTGAGGCAGGAGAATTGCCTGAACCCAGGAGGTGGAGGTTGCGGTAAGCCTAGATCGCGCCATTGCACTCCAGCCTGCGGAACAATAGCGAAACTCCGTCTCAAAAAAAAAAAAAAATTTTATGAATATATATATTTATAAATACAAATTATACAAAATATATATTCAAATATAAATTATATATTATAAAAATGTTATGAATCACATATAATATATATTTCAACTATAAGTACATATTTTACATGTACATATATATATACATATATATATATCCCAGAATTTCATTATCTAGTGTTCTGCCCACAGAATTTTGGAAGTCTCCCTGTTTGGGTTGTTACTAATGCTGCAGTACACACAGGAGTAGAGCTATCTCTTTGACATACTGTTTCATTTTTATGGTATGTATACCCAGAAGGAAGATTGCTGGATCATAGATAGTTCTACTTTTATTTTTGAGGGGACTTTCTCTGCTGTTTCCTATACTGATTATACCAATATACATTCCCACCAACCACATAAAAGGGCTCCCCTTTACACCCTCATCAGCATTTCTTGTCTTTTTTATGACAATCCTAACATACGCAAGATAATGTCTCATTGTAGTTTTAGGTTGTATTTCCCTGATGAATAGTGAGGTTGGGAAACTTTTCAAGTACCTTTTCACCATTCGTATGTATTCTTCAGACAAATGTCTAGTCAGATCCTCTGCCATATTGAAATCAGAATTTTAGAGTACATTTTCCTATTGAATTGTATGACTTCATTATATATTCTGAATATTAACCTAATATATCAAATACATTATTTGCAAATGTTCTTTTCCATTCTGTAGGTCATATTTTTATTTTGTTGCTAGTCTGCTCTGCAGAATCTTTTTAGTTTGACATAGTTAAACTTATTTATTTTTGCTTTGTGTGCCTGTACTTTTGGTATACTATACTGCTAAAGGTTTTGTGAAACATTTAGCTTGGAGAGCCAGAAAAGCGAAGGGTCTTAGAATCTAGTCCAGCACTGTCCAGTAGAAAACTAATTTAACCCACGTATGTATAATAATTATAGATTTATTTTCTAGTAGCCACACAAGTAAAATGAAAACAAGTCTACCCAGCCGGGCACGGTGGCTCACGTCTGTAATCCCAGCACTTTGGGAGGCTGAGGTGGGTGGATCACTGGAGGCCAGGAGTTCAAGACCAATCTGGCAACATGGTGAAACTCCATCTCTACTAAAAAAAAAAAAAAAATACAAGGCCGGGTGCGGTGGCTCAAGCCTGTAATCCCAGCACTTTGGGAGGCCGAGGCGGGTGGATCACGAGGTCAAGAGATCGAGACCATCCTGGTCAACATGGTGAAACCCTGTCTCTACTAAAACTACAAAAAAATCAGCTGGGCATGGTGGCGCTTGCCTGTAATCCCAGCGACTCAGGAGGCTGGGGCAGGAGAATTGCCTGAACCCAGGAGGCGGAGGTTGCGGTGAGCCGAGATCACGCCATTGCGCTCCAGCCTGGGTAACAAGAGCAAAACTCTGTCTCAAAAAAAAAAAAAAAAAAAA
>NW_022437075.1:2739398-2754309 GCF_009761245.1 Sapajus apella
AAAAAAAAAAAAAAAAAAATACAAAAAGGAAGGCTATTAAGAAAATGTCAAAAAATAACAGATGTTGGTGAGAATGTGGAGAAAATGGAGCACTTATACACCATACATGGGAATGTAAGTACAACCTCCATGGAAAACAATATAGAGATTTCTCAAAAAAACTAAAAATAGAAGAATCATTCGATCCAGTAATCCCACTCCTGGGTATCTACCCAAAGGAAAAGAAAACATTATATCTAAAAGACACAAAAAATTTTAAAAAGGAAAAAGAAAATAAAATAATAACAAAAAAAGAAAAAAAACAAAAACAAAGGACACCTGCACTCATGCTTATCACACCATTATTCACAATGACAAAGTCATAGAATCAACCTCAGTGTCTATCAACCAGTGCAGATAAAGAAAAGGGGTATGTAAAATACATCCTGGATAAAGAAAATGGGGTGTGTATATATACATGGAATGCTACTCAGCCATAAAAAAGAATGAAACTCTGTCTTTTTGTGGCAACATTGATGGAAGTGGAGGCCACTGTCTTAAGTAACTCAGAAAGTCAGATACGAATGTGCTCAGTTATCAGTGGGCGCTAAGCAACTGGTACACTTGGACATGCCAAGTGAAATAATAGGCCATGTGCAGGGACTGATGCCTATCATCCCAGCACTTTGAGACACTGAAATGGAAGGATAGCTTAAGGCCAGGAGTTTGAGACCAGCCTGAGCAGCTTAATGAGACCCTGTCTCAAAAAAAAAAAATCAAAAAATTATCCAGGTGTGGTGGCACATGCCTGTAGTCCCAGCTGCTTGGGAAGCTGAGGCAGGAGGATCACATGCGTCCAGGAGATAGCAGCTACAGTGTACTGTGATCATGCCACTGCACTCCACCCTGAATGACAGATGAGACCCTGTCTCTAAAAATTAAATGTATGTGTGTGTGTGTGTGTGTGTGTACACCATGGAATACTACTTAGCCATAAATATGTGTGTGTGTGTGTGTGTGTGTGTGTGTGTATACTATATATATATAGTCACTATGGAATACTACTCAGCCATAAAAAATAATAAATTATGTCTTTTGCAGCAACAGGGAGGGAACTGGAGATCATCCTAAGTGAAATAGAAAGTCAAATACTGCATGTTCTTAATTATAATTGGAAGCTAAACTGTTGGTACACGTGAACATTTTTGCATTTGTTTGTCTCAGCTACAGTGGAATAATAGACACTGGAAACTCAGAAGGGTTAGAGAGTGAGAAGGGGGTGAAAGATTTAAAAGTACCTGCTAGCTACAGTGTACAGTATTCAGATGATGGATACACTACTACATACTAATAGCATGACACATAGCTAATAGAAGGTTTGGTTTCTAAATGCCTATCTCCATGAGAAGGAATAAAGGAATAAATTCCTTGGTGAAAGAGCTGATAACAGGGCTGCATCTGGAACAGTCTGAGATCATCCAAGCATCGTCTTGTTTAAAATTATGGGAGGTTTATGTCCTACTGGCCAAATCAAGGACACCATGAGAATGAAGACAGGTAATGATTGTATCTGAATGCAGCCTATTGAAACTTACTGAAATCTAGGAGCCCTTTTGATGTAAAGTGATGAATGAATAGATAATAGGTATACATATATCAGTAGATGATAGATAGATAGATAGATGAATAAAGGAGAAGGGAAACATCTTCCCTCTGTAGACAACTGCTAATAAATGTTGAAGGCTGATATTAGACAATAATCCTGTTGTAGGCTGAATCAGATTGGAATTGGAAGTCTTAAGTGAGTCACTTTGAGTGTGATGAGAAACCGCATATTGGGATAATGTGAGGGTATCTCAATCATAAAAAATGCTAATCAGTTACAAAGGCCAAATGGTAAATTTAGCTGTAGAGACTTGGCAGGCACCAACTTGCTGAGGTCATCAAGGTGAATAATGTGAACCCTGGCATGAGATCCTGAGAAGAGCAGAGGCTTGTTGCCTAAATCTATTTTAAAAAATTAAAGACATAATAGAAAATGTATCACTGTATTGAATTGTGATCTCAGTAATTAAATTCATAGCAAACAAAAGATTACAGATGAAAAAGCTTTAAAAAAAAGAAATAGAGAGTGATAACATCAGAATTCTTTGACAATGGACAGTAAACTGAGTCTACTCCTGAGGAACCACCAAACACAGAGGAGGGTCATTCTATAGAATGTTGAGGACAGGGTTGCTGAGGATGACAGAGAAACAACTGGAGCCTAGAGAAGAGAGAGGCCATGTTCCCAGTTGTTCCATGGGCCAGAAAGGAAAAGGAGGTATTACTAGGTTGGTTGAATACATGATTTGGGCCTGTGGCTTGAGCAGTAGTGCTTTATCTAATTGGTTTTCTGATTGGAAGGACAGTATGGTTGTTTTGTAAGAGAGCATCTTATTGTAGGAAAAACCACACGGAGGAGTTGGGCATGGTAGAACCATGTCAAGCAGCTTGCTTTCAGTGAGTTAAGTAAACACTACTGATGATTGGATAATATACAGAGAACAACATTAATAGGTAAATTTGGTAAACTATTAACAGTTGGGAAAACTGAGTAAGGGAGAAAAATATGTATATTTGAAATTATTTTGCATTGAGTATCAAAACTTCATTTCTTTTTTTTTTTTTTTTTTTTTACTCGGGGTTTTCATTTTTTTACCCCGGCTGGAGTGCAATGGCGCGATCTCGGCTCACTGCAACCTCCGCCTCCTGGGCTCAGGCAATTCTCCTGCCTCAGCCTCCTGAGTAGCTGGGATTACAGGCACGCGCCACCATGCCCAGCTAATGTTTTGTATTTTTAGTAGAGACGGGGTTTCACCATGTTGACCAGGATGGTCTCGATCTCTTGACCTCGTGATCCACCCACCTCGGCCTCCCAAAGTGCTGAGATTACAGGCTTGAGCCACCGCGCCCGGCCTCAAAACTTCATTTCCTAATTTTTAAAATTAAGCTGGATATTGCTAATATAGTTTTATTATTTATCATAATATGTTTTTCTAAAGATAAATATTTTTACAGTTTCATACAAAAAACAAAGGTATTTTAAGATGAAAAACTGAGTAATTTACCTCTAGTAAGCATGCACTCTGAAAAAGCTTGAGGAATTACTTTATTCTGATTGCAAATTGTACCAGGGAAACAAACTCACAGCCAGAATCATGAGCGGCAGAAATGGCATCCATGTGGAATCATACTTTCTTTTCATTTCTCATTTTCCGTGAGAGACAGCTGACTCTTGATGGCAAAAGCAGCATTTATTATGAGTTATAACATATACAGAATTAAAGCATATGAAACAATAGCAAAAAGTATTTAGGAGTGTATATGAATGTATATATTCTGGAAGGTGGGAAATAGTAGTTCTAATTAGATGTAACAGGAATCCATAACATGATGGTTATAACAACCGCTAAAATTACTTGCACCTTAACACTGCTAAGAAAAAAAAAATGGTCTATTAATACCAGACTATCCCCAAAGGATGTAAAAAGAGAAACAAAGAGGGGAAAAGTCTGACAGGATAGGACAGATAGAAAACACAGTCCCAGTGTTTTATTAATTTTCCTTTAATTAATTTCTTTTAATTTTAAATTTTATTAATTTAATAATTTTCAGTGATGAAAAATAAAAATCCAGGTAACAAACCCATAGATGCTTCCATCCGTGGGGGTAAATAATGTGTACCCTGGCATGAGATCCTGAGAAGAGCAGAGCCTTGTTGCTAATGCAGCCTCCTCAACGTTACATCATCCATCCCTCCAATGACATTCATAAAGGGTTAACCACATACAGAAAATCTGCAAGGTTTTAAGGAGAAGTAATCTACTGTACACTATTGTTTTTTACAAAACAACATTTTAAAAGAAATATAAGGCCGGGCACGGTGGCTCAAGCCTGTAATCCCAGCACTGTGGGAGGCCAAGGTGGGTGGATCACGAGGTCAAGAGATCGAGACCATCCTGGTCAACATGGTGAAACCCCGTCTCTACTAAAAATATAAAAAATTAGCTGGGCATGGTGGCGTGTGCCTGTAATCCCAGCGACTCAGGAGGCTGAGGCAGGAGAATTGCCTGAACCCAGGAGGCGGAGGTCGCGGTGAGCCGAGATCGCGCCATTGCACTCCAGCCTGGGTAACGAGAGCGAAACTCCATCTCAAAAAAAAAAAAAAAGAAATATAAATGAGTTAAATATACAAAATGATGTAGAAAAGCACACACTCCATCTTTGAGGTTTCTTGTCTTCATCTATGAGATGAAATATCTACCTGCCGCTGAGGAAAATTTACCTGGACCCATATTAAATTATGTACCAATGTTTGTCAAGGATTAGCCACACCCACATTGAGATAAACTTTGTGGAAACTCTTTACATACCCCCAAAGAAAAGAGATTTCTTTTAGAGAACTCCACTGGCAGAAGAGGAAACTTCTTTCCTCAAAATGTGATGGATTCCTCTTGAGCCCATCATTTCATCTGTACACAGGCATATATACCCCATGTAGCAGCAATATCGCATTGGTTTATTGAGATTGTTGTGGATTGTAGTTAAAAAGGAAATGGTACTTGGAAAATGGTTATTGAAGAGAGTAATTACGGCCATTGTGGAAGCTATCTTCTACAGTTACCATTTCAGCCCTGATTTTCACCAGTTCAAGAGCAGAACCTAGGCATTCTCGGATCCCTCAGTATGAGTAGTAAGGGGCAAACAGTGGGAAAACATGAATTCAAAACACCTGAGACATGTATCAACCACAGACGAGTATCCAAAAATGCAGTGATATACAAAGTAAACATAGAATTCAGCATGTAAAATGTGACAAAGGAGACCATCAGCATCAGGACGGTGTGAGTGGCTCTGGTCTCAGGCGGGCGTTTGTGACATTGGTTGGTGGTGTGAAGATGCCACAGTCTCTGGCGGTGTCTCTGCAGGAGGAGAATCATGGAGCCACTGGCCCAGCCCATGAGGCCAATAAACACAGCATCGGGCGCTGACCGCAAGAAGATTAGGCCTGTGGTGTTATGCAAGTATGAGCAGAACCATTTGCCTTGGGTGTCATCATTGTTTGCGTCCTGTGGACCAGTGACCACCACAGGAATATAGACATTCAACAAGATGCTGAACATCCAGCAGGTGCAACAGAAAGGACCGATGGCTTTGGGGGCTCTTCCTCTGAGCGTCACCCTCCCTGGGCTCCCAGGGCTGAGTGACAGGTACCAATAGGTGCTCAGGACACAGGTGCAGCACAGGGTGGAGCTGCGAGCCACCAGGCGGGTGTAATACATGAGTTTACACTCAAGACTGGACAGGGGATTCCCTAGAACAAAAGACACCACTGTGTGAGGAATCCCTGTGGAAAGGAGAACCAAGGAATTAGCCACGGCCATGTGGGCGAGAATCTTGGGTGTGGGCCTCATTCTGTGGTCAGTCAAGGTGGGAGAGACATTACAGAAGAACAGAATGACATTGGCCAGAGTCCCAACCCCAAGCTGGAAGGGAAAGGTGGTTTTGATGGCCACTTCCCCTGTGGTTCTTAGGACATCGTTCTGAAAAGACATGGAGAGGATTTCTGGGTGGCCAGGAGTGACGATCCAGCTTTTCCAGTGGAGCCATCAACACTCTTTTTGGCTTTTGCTCTCAGCAAATAATTTTGGCATTTTTTTTTTTTTACCTGAAAATGCAGATACCGTCATATTCCACAGAAAAGGCTCAACTTGCAGAACATATCCCTGACACCAATTTCATATTTTATCTTTTTTTTAATATTTATTTCTACTTAGTTTTTTAAATTTATTTACATGCTGACTCTTCACCAGAACATCAGATCCTTGAATTTAGGAGCTATGTGTGTCTTGTTCAACAATAGAGTGACATACGTGAAATAAATATCTACTTTATAAATGAATAACTGAAGGAGGCAATGAAAAAAATATTCCTCCCAAAGGTGATCTGCCTGGAAAAATAAAAACAAGGATGCAGTATGCCACACTTGGAATTCATGAGCATCCTGTCTGTCATATCAATGCATTAACTTAAGAGAATGAAATGAAAAACTGCAAAATCATGTTCACATCATAAGATTATCTAACTTGTTAAAATTACAAAATCATTAATTATGAACTCTTAAGAACACATGATTTATTGGAGTAACTGGATACAAAATACATTTAAACATCATTAGCCCTCTGAATACATGATAACCCTAAAATGTCCGCGGATATTCTATTTAGTAGGTAAAATATTCCTATCGAAAAATAATCTTTTTTTTGAGACCAGGTCTTGCTCTGTTGCCCTGACTGGAGTGCAATGGTGCGATCTTGGCTCTGCCTCCCTGGTTCAAGCTATTCTTGTACCTCAGCCTCCCAAGTAGCTGGGATTACAGGCGTGTGCCACCATGCGCAGCTCAGTTTTTTAATTTTTGGTAGAGATAGGCTTCCACCATGTTGCCCAGGCTGGTCTCCAACTCCTGAGCTCAGGCAGTCCACCTGCCTTGACCTCCCGGAGTGCTAGGATTTTAGGCGCATACCACAACAGGCTAATTTTTATATTTTTTAGTAGAGACGAGGGTTTTGCCATGCTGACCAGGGGTCTCTGACCCTTGATCTCAAGTGATCCACCCACCTTGGCCTCCCAAAGTGCTGGGATTACAGGCGTGAGCCAGCACCCAGACAAATAATTTTAATTATTAATAATTCCACAGATCTTACCTTGCTGAGAAACCAGGTCCTGGAGAGTTTTCCCTGAGTGGTCTCCAGTCCTCCTCAACTCACTCCAGAAATAAATGTGATCATTAGACCCATTGCACTCATAGATTATTTTAAATCTTCATTAGTTCTAGATTTTACAAATGAGAGTCAGACTATTTACGTCGGCTCAAAATCACTCATAGTCCATAAGAGTATCACATAGAGGTTTGATCAGAGCACTCTTGACTGAAGAACAAGATTATGTGAGATACAACACAAAGATTGGCACCTTCTGGTTAAAGGAGTAATGTCTTCCAGAGGCAATCATCTTAAAGATCCACATACGATTCAGAAGCTAGTATCAGGTACAGAAGGGAAATGGGAAGTTGGAACACAACCCCTATGTCACCAAAACTCCTTGCTCTGTAGGAAAACTCTCCATGTTATGAAACACTATGTAGATAACACAGGAGGCAGACAGCAGAGAGCTTAGTCCCACCAGCTGTGCATTCACCAGATCTGGGTCTGGTTCTTGACTCCCCAGTCAGTGGTGCTGAGACATTAGGATACCCCCTTCAGCCCTCAGACCTTCCCCCTTGGGTTGGAAGCCTCAGGGCAGAGTGTAGAGCAGAGAGATTCCAGCCTCTGTAACCAGAAAGCTCCTACTGTGTATCAGGATCATTCACTTATTAGCTGAGTCCAACATGGGTTTTCTTTTTACCATTCTGTGTCTCTGTTTTCTCATTTAAAAAGTAAAGCATGAGGCCGGGTGCTGTGGCTCATGCCTGTAATCCCAGTGCTTTGGGAGGCCAAGGTGGGTGAATCACTTGAGCTCAGGAGTTCAAAACCATCCTCACCAACATGGTGAAACCCTGTCTCCACTAAAAAAAAATACAAAAATTAGCCGGGCACGGTGGTGGTGGGCGCCTGTAATCTCAGCTACTCTGGAGACTGAGACAGGAGAATCACCTGACCCCAGGAGGCGAAGGTTGCCATGAGCTGAGATCTTGCCACTGTATTCCAGCCTGGGTGACAGAGCAAGACTCTGTCTCAAAAGAAAAAAGCATGTACTAATATTATATAACATATATACGTAATTAAGATAGATCATGAGACAGGTGTGAACATACAGTGTGAGTTTCATGTGAATTGTTGATCCCAGTGGCTGGAACAAAGTTAGTACTCATTTAGCCATAGCAGAAACTGTCATGGTAGATGATTGTTTTTTCCTTTTTTTTTTTTTTTGATTACCAACTGCTGCCAGTGCTCTTTTACTTGTTTTGATGACTTAGCCCTTACCTGTATTAAAAGCCTAAACATAGAATGATACTCAGGCAATATTGGTAAAAAATAACAAATTAACCTGAATTGGATTTTCCTGGATATGAACACTGGAAATATTTCATTTTTCAACATAAATAATAAATCCCCTATCTTGACTTTTGCCAACATTTCTGCATCTGAGTCACTGTTCCCATCTTTTACTTGTTAAAATCCCAGTAATGAGAATCAAGGCTGCCCGAGTATCTGCAGAATCGGGGAGTGTGCCAAAGGATCCAAGAGTAGATCCACAATTTCCCATTCTGAGAAGAATCTGAGATTTTATTTCAATTAATTTAAATTGGCATACAATCCAGCTTCTGTATCACGTTGCTTTTACATTTGGTAATAAAAATTTTAGGCCAGGCCAATAAGGCAGGAGCAATTTACTGTAGAAATGTCACTTTTATAAAATCTGAATACTAACTAGACTTCTTTTTCTCTCATTGCTTCATCATGTTAAGGAAGTATAGAGCTTTTTGTTCATTTAAAGCACACACAGAGACACATGCACCACACACACACTGTAGAACACACAGAAAAGCATCCCAGAAGTCCTTGCAGAAATACGGAGATGGCTTGCATCCTACTGCAGTGGGATTTGAGAAACGAGGTGTCCATCATGCCGTAATGTACCATAGACTGTTTCTATGGATTTATCTTTGTATATGTATTTTAGGGTATTTAAGGTTTAGCAAACACCCTGCACTTCAATTTTTTCTCTCGTATTCATGCCCAAGTCTAAATCTATTGGGTCTGAGAAAATGAGCAGATTCTTGTGTACGTGGTTGAGGAGCTCAGTGGGTCTGGTCATCCAAGGTTTGCTTCAGACTCCAAAGAGACCCTATCCTTCCTTGTCTCATTGACAGGGTCTCTAGGATACAGGGATTTGCAGCCACCCTCACCTGAGGTCCTACCTGAGACACTCCCCTGCAGATGGCCACCCACATCTGTCCAGCCAGTACATGCTGGGGTATCAGTGTGAGGCAGGGTTATCACCCACTCTAAACAGTGTGACTTCACAGCCACAGTGCTGTGTTCCTCTCTGGTGGGATAACACTCATATCCTGTCTTCTTCCCTGAGACTGAACATAAGGAAGCACCCACCTGGCTCCTCTTGGCTCCAGAGCTCTGTGCAGGGAAGCGTCAGTCAGGATGAGCAGGGACACCGGAGTCCCTAGTTATAGGGACAGGGCTCCTGGGGCTGATCTCTCCACAGAGATGCCATTATCATATCATCTGTAGGGTCCATGACATTGTCAGTAGGGAGAGTCTGGAGAATATTTAGTGAGGAGCAAAATGTATCCCCAGTGAAAATCCCCCTCAGCCCCTCTGGTGATGAATGACAACTCTCGGCAATTAGTGAGAGGATGGTAAAAAGCAGCTGAAGCAGAGGCACAAAGTTTTCTGTGCTCCCTGTAGGAGAGTTTAAGTTCAGAATCAATGTCATCAGAGTGGAAGGGACACTCAGCAATGGGTCTGGGCTCCCCTTTTTTATTTAAAATTGGGCATTTTCTTCAATGCGTTTTTTTTTTTTTTTTTTGAGAGAGAGAGTCTCTCTCCATCACCCAGGCTGGAGTGCAGTGGTGCCATCTCGGCTCCCTGAAACCTCCGCCTTCCAGGTTCAAGCAATTCCCTTGCCTCAGCTTCCCAAGTAGCTGGGATTACAAGTACCCACCATCATGCCTGGCTAATTTTTGTATTTTTAGCAGAGACAGGGTTTCACCATGTTGGCCAGGCTGGTCTCCAACTCCTGACCGGTGATCCACCCACCTCAGCCTCTCAAAGTGTTGGGATTACAGGCATGAGCCACCGTGCGCAGCCCTTTCACTTTTCTAAAATCACGCTGGCACTCGAAGCCTGCTGATACAGAGCATCTGTGTAGGATCCAGAGTCTGGTCTTCCCCATGACTTTAAGTCCCACAGCTCTGGTTGTTTATTGCCGCAGGTCTGAGTAGTCTGGAAGACATCCCATTTGAAGCTTTTCTGTGTCATCTCAGACCTCATGTTTCCCTAATATCTACAGGACTCTGCTGGAGACTAATTTTTTTCCGTGTTTCCATACAGCCCTGCTTCCTTGTCTGTCTTTGGCCTACCAGGCTCTCCCCCTTTATTCCTGAATGCAAACAGCATTCCTGGTCACATGGGCTGGTATTAGGTGAAGGAAACATAGGAGGAAGATTATGCCAGCATTCTTTAACATTGTGGGAAAAAGCCAAAAGCAAATAGAAAATTTGACAAAAACGTTGATAATTACTTAAACATATGGAAGTAAAAGTAAAGCAAAATGCGAACGCTCTCCACTGAAGACTAGAAAATTCAGCCTCCCAAGTATCCAAAGAATCTGTGTGCCATGGGAGCCAAGAGTAGGTCCACAACAATTTCTCATTCTCAGGAGAATCTGAGATTATATTTTAATCTAATGAAAACTGATACATAATCCACCTTATCACCTTTTACACTCTAATAAAAATTTTAGGCTGGGCGCTGTGGCTCACACCTGTAATCCCAGCACTTTGGGAGGCCGAGGCTGGTGGATTACCTGAGGTCGGGAGTTTGAGACCAGCCTGACCAACATAGTGAAACCCCATTTCTACTAAAAATATAAAAAAATTAACTGGGTATAGTGGTGGGTGCCTGTAATCCCAGCTACTTAGGAGGCCAAGGCAGAGGTTGCAGTGAGCTGAGATCGTGCCATTGCACTCCAGCCTAGGGAACAGAGTGAGACTTCGTCTCAAAATAAATACATATATTTATGTTAGACCAAGCCAATAAGGCATGAGCAATTTACCGTGGAGAACTAGGGAATGTTTACTCATGTCAGTCAGTGAGGTGTTTAATATTGTCTTTTAAAATATATATAAACAGTGTAGATAGATTTGAATAACATTGAATTTTTAGAAAAAATCTGTTGGAGTGTCATATACGAAAGGATAAGGCAAGATTTGAAAATGCTTTTTAATTGGACAAGAAAACTGATCAAATCTAAATGTGGACAAACTAGAAAATTTGGGTGCTTGCAATACAATCTATAGACACATTCTAGCATCACTTCTACGTCAGAAGTATCAGGATTGTGGTGCCTGCAAATCCATGGTCCTACACACCAGGACATCCTCTAAGAAATTAAAGCCATGCTTTCAAGAGCATTTAGCACTAGTTTAACATACTTGTTTTTCTAAGTGTCACAAAGTAGGATGGGATTTCTAAAGATAAGGGAATATAGGACCTAGGCCAAGACAATCAACACATACCTATTGAATCACACTCCATAATCATATTGCTAGAACACTGTCAGGGAGTAGCCCTGACATCACAGCCCTGCTGCCGTGACATGCAGTTACAGGATAGAGGTGCCAGGAGGAGAAGTGCCCATTATGATCAAAGAAAGCCTTTGTGAGAAGACTACTTCAGGGCGTTCCCCATTAGGGGATCACACCCCTGATCCTGTATTCCTCCTCAATCCAAGGTTCATGTGAAATGCTCAGGTGGGGACATTTTTCTTCCAGAGCCATCAGCATCTTCTGAGATTCTTCATCAAAGGCAGATTTCTGTAGCCTGGGAAAATAGAAATAATTTTTTGTTTTTTCATTTTTACACAGTATTGCCTCTTTACATTCTGATGTCTACCTCTTCTCTCCTCTCTATTCTTTCCTAGAAATCACTGAGAGGATTGTAGTGAATTTGAAAAAACAAGCATGAATCTTTCCTATAGAATAGGAGGCCTCTGATTTATATTATAAACTGAAATTTCATATACAGCATGTATTGATTAAGATTTAATTCAAAAAAGATGAATTTAGGTTAAAAAAAGAACAACTTCATTTGATGTTCATATGACCCCGCCCATTTATTGCTTCTTAAAATGTGGCTTAAACATATTATAAGCTTTTCTCAGAGATACTAGTATAATGAATTCACGTACCCATCACCAGCTTCTACAATTATCAATATTCAGCCTCTTCCATTTACAACCCACCCATTTTTGAGACGTAATTAAAGCAAACGCTACACGTATAGAATATTTAAAATGTCCCTTTCTATTTTTGGTATTTTCAGTTTCTTTCATGTCATTGTCTCCTGAACCCACTTCAATAAAGCTGGTTTTTTTAGTCACTAATAACACCAATTTTTAAAATAAATTCTATCTCACTTAACCAGTTAGCATTGAAAACAATTAATGACACATCTATTTTTCCCCTTAGTTTACTGGACACTGCTTTCTCCTGGCTTCCCTCCTCCCCCACCAGCTATCCTTCTTGCCTTATACATTGAATCTTTATCTCCTTATGTCTTCTACATATTATCAGCATCAGGAAAATATAAAATACCAGTTCACAAATAACTGTCAAGATTGGAACACAGGCTTTTCTGAAAGAAAGAATATGACTAACATTTGCAATTTTCTTCTCCCCTCTCCCCATGTCCTTTCCTCCTGTCTGGTGTTCATAGTTATGTGCATTTTTATGTCCAGTTATAAAAAGTTGAGGAGGATTCGCAGGTCAGAAAAATTCATAGACGCTTAGACACAGGAGAAGGAGTTTATTACCTTAAATCTTCAGAAGTAGAGAAGATGGCTAAATTTCCTTTCAGTTACAGTGACACTGTGACAAAGTTATCCAGAACCAACTGCTCTGAATGTTTGCTACTGTGGAAATGGCGTGTTTTGGGTGCGGGGATGGTAGTTGAAGGCAAGCGAGACACGGTAACGGTTATTTTATAATGCAGGTCCTCAGTACCTGGCCTGTCCCTATGGGTACTGGGTCTCGGCCTCCTCGCTGAATTCCTCTCTCCCTCCCTCTGCTGTAGAGCTCCCGGGACTCCCTTCCAGCCCCATCCCAGGGCCTGTGCGTTTTGCTGTAAGCTCCTGGGGTCCTCCGTAAAAATTCTTGATACGGTTTGGATCCATGTCCCCCACAAATCTCCTATTCAATTATAATCCCCAGTGTTGGATGTGGGATATGGTGGGAGGTGACTGGATCATGGGGTGGAGCCTTCATGAATGTTTCACACCATCCCGTTGGTACTGTTCTCATGATCCAGCTCTCTTGAGATCCGGTTGTTTAGATGTGTGTGGCATCCTCCTGACTTTCCTCCTGCTCTAGCCACCGAAGATGTGTCTGTGTCTCCTTTGCTTTCCATCACAATTCAAAGTTTCCTGAGGCCACCTCAGAAGCAGAAGCCGCTGTGCTTCCTGTACAGCCTGCAGACCCGTGAGCCAATCAAACCTCTTTCCTGGCCGGGCACGGTGGTTCACACCCGTAATCCCAGCACATGGGGAGGCCGAGGCAGGCGGGTCATGAGGTCAGGAGTTCGAGACCAGGCTCACCAACATGGTGAAACCCCGTCTCCACTAAAAATACAAAGATTAGCTGGGTGTGGTGGCGCATACCTATAATCCCAGCTATTCATGAGGCTGGGGCAAAAGAATCGCTTGAACCCCAGAAGTGGAGGTTGCAGTGAGCCAAGATCGCGCCACTGCATTCCACCCTGGGCAACAGAGTGAGACTCTGTCTCCCAAAAAACAAACAAACAAACAAAAAACCTCTTTTAAGTTACCAGTCTCTGCCAGGTGTGGTGGCTCACGCATGTAATCTCAGCACTTTTGGAGGCCGAGGCAGGTGGATCACCCGAGGTCAGGAGTTTGAGATCAGCAGGGCCAACATGGTGAAACCCAGTCTCTACTAAAAATACAAAACTTAGCCGGGCATGGTGGGAAGCGCCTGTTATCCCAACTTCTCAGGATACTGAAGCACGAGAATTGCTTGAGGCTGGGAGACAGAGGTTGCAGTGAGTAGAGATTGCACCACTGCACTCCAGCCTGGGCAACAAAGCAAGACTCTCTCAAAAGAAAAAATTACCAGTCTCAGATATTCTTCATAGTAATTCAAGAACAGACAAATACAGTTCAGCTGACCTCTTTGAACTCTGCTGGGAACTTTCCTCAGAGCCCACCCTGGGAGTATTTCTGGTCAAGTACACTGTCAAGAGCTGTGTATCTGTAGCCTTCGTCGCTCCTTTCAAGGTCCATCTAAATAACCCCTCAAGCTGCAGAACTCCGCCCCTGAGCATCAGTGTCCTCACCCAAAAGGCAGCGTTAACATGAGTGCCCTCATAGACTACTGTGAGTTAATGTACTTAAGGAACTCAGAACTGTCCCTGGCCCTCTAGAATCTGTCCATCTGCCCTGCCAGCCACCCCAGGCCCCTTCTGCCTCTTCATCAGCCAGTACTGCCCTGGTCAGGTAGCCTGCCTCACACTGCTCAGTAACCCCCAACCCTAGCTTTTCTCAGCATCTCACTTATTACCTCTTACATACCAATCCTCCCACCCCCGCCTCAAGGGCACAAGGACAGAGATGTGAAGGGTTTTGTTCGTGACCGCGTCCCCAGCACATCATCCTAGCAAGCACTCAAATATGCATCCTACAGGCTGGGCTCCGTGGCTCACATCTGCAATCCCAGCACTTCAGGAGACCCAGGCGAGTGGATCGCTTGAGCACAGGGGTTCGAGACCAGCCTGGGCAATATGGTGAAACACCATCTCTACCAAAAATACAAAAATTAGCCAGCCTTATAACCCAGTCTCAAAATAAATAAATAGAGATTAAGATTTGCTTCCAGGCCGGGCGCGGTGGCTCAAGCCTGTAATCCCAGCACTTTGGGAGGCCGAGGCGGGTGGATCACAAGGTCAAGAGATCGAGACCATCCTGGTCAACATGGTGAAACCCCGTCTCTACTAAAAATACAAAAAATTAGCTGGGCATGGTGGTGCGTGCCTGTAATCCCAGCTACTCAGGAGGCTGAGGCAGGAGAATTGCCTGGACCCAGGAGGCGGAGGTTGTGGTGAGCCGAGATCGCGCCATTGCACTCCAGCCTGGGTAACAA
>NW_022437075.1:2754409-2756611 GCF_009761245.1 Sapajus apella
AAAAAAAAAAAAAAAAAAAAAAAACAATTTGTATTCATTTTATGTTCATATGCCCCAGGCACATTCATTGCTTATTTAAAAATTTATATAAAAACAAACATATTGTGAGCTTTTTTTCAGAGACATTAATATAATGAATTCATGTACCCATCACAAACTTCAACAATTATCAATGTTCAGCCTCTTCCATATACCCACCCATTTTTAATAAAAAAAACTTTTAAAAATGAAAAAAACAGCCGGGCGCGGTGGCTCAAGCCTGTAATCCCAGCACTTTGGGAGGCCGAGGCAGGTGGATCACGAGGTCAAGAGATCGAGACCATCCTGGTCAACATGGTGAAACCCCGTCTGTACTAAAAATACAAAAATTAGCTGGGCATGGTGGCGCACGCCTGTAGTCCCAGCTACTCAGGAGGCTGAGGCAGGAGAATCGCCTGAACCCAGGAGGCGGAGGTTGCGGTGAGCCGAGATCGCGCCATTGCACTCCAGCCTGGGTAACAAGAGCGAAACTCCGTCTCAAAAAAAAAAAAAAAAAAAAAAAAAAGAAAAAAACAAAATCAGAAGGAAAAATAACTTAAAAAATTCATCCCACAGATTTAAAGCAAGTCCACTCTAAATGCAGACCTAATTTTCCAAACGACGTTAACTGCTGCCATTTAACGAATATCTTTCTGGATCGAGACCCTGCTCAGCCCTTTCCAGAAGCCCTCCCTAGTCTGAGCTGGGGTTGCATATTTACGGCAACGTAAGGAGATGACGTTTCAGGAGAGCAGTGGTTCTCACCTGGGGCAACTGTGTCTCCAGGGGGCTTTCGACAATTTCTGGAGCTCTTTTTGGTTGTCATCACTCAGGGAGGTGCTACTGGCACCTCATGAGAAAGGCCAAGAACGCTGCTTGACATCTTACAATGTGCAGGGGGGCCCAGGGCAGGCCCCACAACAAAGAATCCTCCAGCCTGGTGTCCATCATGTCGTGGTTGGGCAAACAGCCAATGAACTTAGCTCATTCTGAAGTCACTCACCACCAAGGGAAACAGCGTCCACTCACCCCAGCATCTGCAGGACGCAGTCCGGGTGGCTCAAAGCCCCACACAGCAACACCACGCCCTCAGGGTCCAAGGTAATCCAGTCAAGGTTCAGGCTCCTCAGTGTTTTGCTGGCTACCAGTGCCTCGGCTAGGTCTTCACAGCAGGCATGGGTGATCCGACATGTTTGCAGCCTGCAAAAGGGAAACCGGAGAAACCACCTTGGCTTTGGGCAGGCTGGAAGGCAGCCACTGCTTGCTGCTGTTGTTGCTCTTTTAAGACAGCTTCACCAGGCCGGAGTGCAATGGGGTGATCTCGGCTCACCGCAACCTCCACTCCAGGGTTCAAGTGATTCTCCTGCCTCAGCCTCCCAAGTAGCTGGGATTACAGGCATGTACCACCACACCTGGCTAATTTTTTTTATTTTTAGTAGAGATAGGGTTTCACCATGTTGGCCAGGCTGATCTCAAACTCCTGACCTCAGGTAATCTGCCTGCCTCGGCCTCTCAAAGTGCTGGGATTACAGGCCTAAGCCACTGCACCCAGCCAGGCACACCATTGTTACCTGTCGGTGACATACCTCCAGGCAGGGGACTTTACAGTCTAAAAGAGCGGTTCTCAGCCAGGGCGATTGTGCTCCTGGGGGATGTGTGTCTAGTGACATTTATCCCAACTGAAGAGTGCTGCTGGCAACTTGAGAATAGTGGCCAGGGCCACAGCTCACATCCTGTGATGCATAGGGCGGCCCCCAAGGCAAGTAACTCTCCAGTCCCAAACAGCAAGAGTATCAAGACTGAGCAAACCCTGGGACAGCATTTCATGCAACAGATCATCCCAGACAGACTCGCTTTTAAACCTGCCCTCTTCCATTCTGTCAGCCCTCCAGCTTTTCCTATTCTAGAAATAGGTAAATTTTCCTACGATGATGGTCAGTAGATACTCACCCAAGACACTCTAATTTACAGTTAGGATGCTTCAAAGCTTCACATAACTGTTTGACACCAGCATCTCCTATTTCATTATGCCCAAGTTTCAGGATCTTCAGTTTTTCATTGCAGATGAGAACATCAGCAATGTCCTTACAGGAATCGGAAGTAAGGAAACAAGCCATCAACCTGTGGGGGGAAAATACACACACACACACACACACACACACACACACACACACACACACACAC
>NW_022437075.1:2756621-2780049 GCF_009761245.1 Sapajus apella
CACACACACACACACACACACACACACACACACACACGAGGTCAATCATCATGGCCTAGCTAATTTTCATTTATTCTTATGAAGCAAGAAATACCCATGTACTTCTGAGATGTTGAAGAGGGTGGGGAGGGGGGAGAGAAGAACAAGGGAGAAAAGGAGAGATGGGAGGGGAAAGAAGGGAGGCGTAAGGGGGGAAAGGGGATGGTAGTGGGGTGCAGGAGGGGAAGAGAGGATGGAAGAGGTAAGGGAGGATGGGAGAAGGGGAAAGGAGGGGAGAGAACAGAAGAGGAGGGGAGAGGAGGGGGGAGAGAAGAGGAGGGGAAGAAAAGGGGACAGAGTGGGAGGGGAGAGATCGGGAGAGATGGGGTGGGGAAAGGGGAAGAGGAGGAGGGGACAGGGAAGGAAGGAGGAGGAGGGAGGAATCCACCCAGAATTGTCTTCAGTTCCTAGCAGAAGGAATGAATGATTCTCATGCTCTGTCATTTATCAAGAGTGCATAAAGAGCCAGGCATTCAGCATAATCCTTCAAGCATGTGATTCCCACTGGCCACCTCAGTTCTTTGAGGAGACTGTAGCTATCCTCACATTAGCTGGGGAGAGGGGAGTTGCCCGGTCAGGGGCACTCAGGACTCCATCCAGTCCTTTCTAGGGCCAGAGACACAACCCCTGAGTCCTGTGCTGCGTCCTTACAACCCCTTTCCAGGAATGCTCCCAGAAGCAGGTGGGGTAAATAGAGAGTGAAGACACCGTTGTGATCCTGTCTCAGTCTATGTGGTCTGTTATAACAAAACACCATAGACTGAAACGGGTCCCTTAGAGATGACAGAAATGTACTTCTCACAGTTCTGGAGCTGGGAAGTCCAAGATCAAGATGTCAACAAACTGTTTGGTGAGGGCCACGTTCTGATTAGCAGGTGGCATTTTCTTTTCTTTTTTTTTTTTTTTTTTAAAAAGGGGTTTCACCATGTTGGTCAGGCTGGTCTTGAACTCCTGACCTCAGGTGATCCGCCTGCCTTGGCCTCCAAAGTGCTTGAATTACAGGCATAAGCCACCACACCCAGCCACAGGTGGCATTTTCTTACTGTGTCCACAGATGGTGGAGGGGCAAAGTCTCTGGGCCCTCTTTTTTATTTTTTTTGAGACAGAGTCTCGCTCTGTGACTCAAGCTGGAGTGCAGTGGCACAATCTCAGCTCACTGCAACCTCTGCCTCCCGGGTTCAAGCAATTCTTCTGCCTCAGCCTCCCGAGTAGCTACAGGCACGTAGCTACTCGGGACCACAACTAGTTTGTAGCTACAAGTATGGGACTACAGGCACACACGACTACGCCCAACAATTTAATTTTTATAGTAGACACGGGGTTCCACCATGTTGGCCAGGATGCTCTCCATCTCCTGACCTTGGGACCGCCCACCTGGGCCTCCGAAAGTGCTGGGATTACAGGCATGAGCCACCGCACCGGGCCTGGGGACTCTTTTATAGGAGTGGGACGCTCCACCCTTATGACCTAACCACCTCCCAAAGGCCCCACTTCCTAGTACCATCAGCTTGGCTGTGAGGATCCAACATCCGAATTTTGGAAAGGCATACCCCTTCAGATGCTAGCATATCCCTTTCCTGTTTCTTTCCCAGAGTGCTAACATCCAGAAAAGGAACCCTGACAGTGAAGCGAATCACAGCCGGTCCTACCACAGCTCCCGTATGCTACAGTCTGGGTGCTTCAGCGCTTCGCACAGCAAGGCCACCGCACTGTCTTCCAGATGATTGGACCCCAGATCGAGGAGGGACAGGGATTTACTGCGCACAAGCCCTTCGGAAATGACCTCACAGGAGACACAGGTGAGACAGCAGTACATCAACCTGCAAAGAAACACACCGTCGACCAGCCCACGGAGGCTTCCCGCAGTGACATTAACATGCTGTCTCTGCCACAGGCAAAACCTTTCCAGGTATTCCTTCAATTCTGCTGTCACTCAAGAAAACAAGGAGCAGGGCACAGGGGCTCATGCCTGTAATCCCAGCACTTTGGGAGGCCCAGGTGGGCAAATCACAAGGTCAGGAGATCGAGACTATCCTGGCCAACATGTTAAAACCCCGTCTCTACTAAAAATGCAAAAATTGGCCGGCACGTGGTAGTGGATACCTATCATCCCAGCTACTTGGGAGGCTGATGCAGAATCGCTTGACCCCAGGAGGTAGAGGTTGCAGTGAGACGAGATCACACCACTGCACTCCAGCCTGGGCAACAAGAGTGAAACTCCATTTCAAAAAATAAAAAAATAAGAAGCTGGGTGCAGTGGCCCATGCCGGTAATCCCAGCCCTTTGGGAGGCCGAGGCGGGCTTCCTTTCACAGTCTAAACAACCGTCTCAGTGACAGCTGATTCTAGCCCTGTCTTATCCACATGTATGCATGAGCGTGTGACCCACACGTACACGGATGCCCTTGTGTGCACAGCATGTGAACAGAGCTGGCACTTCTCACTCTATGGACTTGAGTGGTGCGTGTCCCCAGTGTGCGTGTCCCAGTTTTGTTTTGTTTTTAATTTTTTTTTTTGCCTGTCCCCAGTTCTAAGGCCCTGCAGCAACTTGTCTCACTGAACACCAAGTGTCTCGCATGGCCTCACTGGGAAACTAGAGAATGTGCTCTGCTGTGACCCTTACCACACACCACCCACTGAGGAGGCAGGTCACTTTACGCATCAGCAGCAGGTAGGAGGACACGCTGGAGGAGCCCAGTAATAACCCTAAACATGCAAAGCCCCATATCAGAGAGGAATCTAATGATTTCCCCTTTCTTAAGTGTATTCTCCCGGGCTGGGCGCGGTGGCTCACACCTGTAATCCCAGCACTTTGAGAGGCTGAGGCAGGCGGATCACCTGAGGTCGGGAGTCTGAGACCAGCCTGACCAACGTGAAGAAACGCCATCTCTACTAAAAATACAAAAATTAGCTGGGCGTGGTGGTGGGCGCCTATAATCCCAGCTACTTGGGAGGCTGAGGCAGGAGAATCGCTTGAACCCAGGAGGCAGAGGTTGCAGTGAGCTGAGATTGCACCATTGCACTCCAGCCTGGGCAACAAGAGCAAAACTCCATCTAAAAAAAAAAAAGCTGGGCGCGGTGGCTCAAGCCTGTAATCCCAGAACTTTGGGAGGCCGAGGCAGGTGGATCACGAGGTCAAGAGATCGAGACCATCCTGGTCAACATGGTGAAACCCCGTCTCTACTAAAAATACAAAAAATTAGCTGGGCATGGTGCTGCGTGCCTGTAATCCCAGCTACTCAGGAGGCTGAGGCAGGAGAATTGCCTGAACCCAGGAGGCAGAGGTTGCGGTGAGCCGAGATCGCGCCATTGTACTCCAGCTTGGGTAACATCAGTGAAACTCCGTCTCAAAAAAAAAAAAAAAGTATTTATTCTCCCCTACCCCAGCATCCAGGAAACCCACAGGGACATCATCCCGCTTCATCACGACCAAGATTTACTGAGCTCCAAATGAGATGGGAGACATATGGGGGCTAGTCCTGCACCTCCTGAATTCAATCTCATGGTGCCTCTGTGGTTTCTTATTAGCACTGTTTTATTTATTTATTGTGAGACGGAGTCTTGCTCTTTTACCCGGGTTAGAGTGCAGTGGTGTGATCTTGGCTCACAGCAACCTTCACCTTCCGAGTTGAAGTGATTGTCTGGCCTCAGCCTCCCACATAGTTGGGATTACAGGTACCCGCCACCACACCCGGTTAATTTTTGTAATTTTAGTGGAGAGGTTTTGCCATGTTTACCAGGCTGGTCTCAAACTCCTGACCTCAGCCTCCCAAAATATTGGGATGACAGGTGTGAGCCACTGTGCCCAACCAGCTCCATTTTACTGATGAGCAACTGAGGCATAGAAAGGGAACTCAGGTCTACCTATGGATTCCACATTCTGCCATGCCCCTCAGTAAGCACTGGATTGCTTTGCTAACGGGCGGACCCAAGTGCACACTTCAGAAGTCTCCCCCTCAACCTGCTACCCACAGCCCCACTTACATCAGCGTCTCGAGGGCACAGTTCGGGTGCTTCAGGCCTTCACACAGAAACACCATGCCTTCATCCCTCAAGGGGTTTTCCACCAAGGAGAGAAGTTTCAGCTTGTTGTTGCAGGCCAGAACAGAGGCGATGTCTTCACAAGCTTCATAGGAGAGGTCACACTTTCCCAGTCTACACACAAGACACACACCATGAGATGGGACCAGAGCTTTCAATGACTCATGCAAGATTGGCCACGGACCACACGACACCTCTGATCCTAATCTTGCACCTGCCATCCATTATCTACATTACACATTACAGGCTCTTTTTGAGACGGAGTCTCACTGTGTGGCCCAGACAGAAGTGCAGTGGAGTGATCGCAGTTCACTCCAACCTCCGCCTCCTGGGTTCAAGCAATTCTCCTGCCTCAGCCTCCCGAGTAGCTGGGATCACAGGTATGCACCACCACGCCCAGCTAATTTTTTTTATTTTTTTTTTTTTTTTTTTTTGAGACGGAGTTTCACTCACGTTACCCCAGGCTGGAGTGCAATGGCGCGATTTCGGCTTACCGCAACCTCCGCCTCCTGCGTTCAGGCAATTCTCCTGCCTCAGCCTCCTGAGTAGCTGGGATTACAGGCATGCGCCACCATGCCCAGCTAATTTTTTGTATTTTTAGTAGAGATGGGGTTTCACCATGTTGACCAGGATGGTCTCGATCTCTTGACCTCGTGATCCACCCGCCTCGGCCTCCCAAAGTGCTGGGATTACAGGCTTGAGCCACCGCGCCCAGCCTATTTTTTATTTTTAGTAAAGACAGGGTTTCACCATGTTAGCCAGGCTGGTCTCAAACTCCTGACTTCAAGAGATCTGCGCACCTCAGCCTCCCAAAGTGCTGGGATTACAGGCACCAGCCACCACACCCGGCCCACAGCTGCCTTCAGATCTCTCTCTCCATCCTACCCAAAGGGCAATGCATATTGCAAGTTTTTTGCATGGATTGTTTGCTCTCCATTATGATAATTTTTAGAAAGTTCCTCAGTCTTTTAACTTTTTATTACTTATTGCATGCCTCTATCAAATTATCTTATGTACCCCATAGAAATCTCCTCATTCTTCAAGCCTCTTGAAAGTATGATGGGGATCTCTCGTCCCAGACCAAGAGGAAATTAGAGATAAGATGGAACAGAAGCAATATTTAAAGATAGAGATCATGGTAAAGTGTCCTCAGAAGCCTGTGCAAACATTCATCCACAAATGTAGGAAGCTCAGTGAATTTTTAAGCAGTTTAAATACAAAGAAATACCAAAACCACACAAAATTAGAGGGAAAGAAAAAGCCTTAAAATTAGCCAGAGACATGCTGCCTACACTGGTGAAATACTGATGGCTACACTTAGAGCATGGAAGCCAGAATGGCATATGCCTGTAGTCCCAGGTACTTGGGAGGCTGAGGCAGGAGAATCACTTGAACCCAGTTGGCAGAGGTTGCAGTGAGCTGAGATCGTGCCACTGCACTCCAGCCTGGGTGGGGAAGAAAAAAAAAAAGGAACAAAACATTGAAAACCTACAATTCCCTGATGTGTAGGGGAAGAATCTTCAAAATTAAAATCAAAAGAGGCATTTGTGGCTCATAAATACACCATGGTCACCTGGAATACACCATGGTCATCTGGTTTATAAAAGTAACTACTGTTGGTTGTTCACTTAAGAAAAAGTCATCTTTCAACAGCATTCTGTGTTCATGTGTGAAAATTTTTCTTAAATCTGACTTTATACTGCACAGAAACATTAATTCAAAGTAGATTATAGCCCCAATTTTGCATGGTAAAATAAGACTTTTAGAGAAAAATGCATAGGAAGTTATCTATGACTTTGGGCCTGGAAACAATTATTTTTTTCTTTTGAAACTGGGTCTTACCCTGTCACTCAGGTTGGAGTGCAGTGACGTGGTGACAGCTCCCTGCAGCAACCTTGGACTTTTGGGCTCAAGAGATCCTCCTGTGTCAGCCTACCGAGTAGCTGAGACTACAGCTATACACCACCATACCTAGTGAATTTCTTTTTTAAGAGATGGGGGTCTCACTGTGTTGCCCAGGCTGGTCTCCAACTCCTGGCCTCAAGTGATCCTCCTGCCTCAGCCTCCCAAAATGCTGGGATCACAAGCATAAGCCTCTAAGAGGCAACAATTCCCTAAACACATGCAAAAGACAGCTGAACATGAAAAGATCAATTTAGTTTTGATAAGGAATCTCTCTTAATTCAAAGATGATGTTAAGAATGTGGAAAACCAAACCACATAGAAGATATTTGCAATGCATATATATTTGACCTAGGATTCATTCCCCAAAATAGAAAGAACACCCATCAATCAATTAGAAAAAGACAACCCATTAAAACAATGGGCTACACCAGCCCATCAAACAGACATATCACAACAGGAAGCCCAGAAAGGCACTCAAATTCTTAGTCATCAGAGAAATGCAAATTAAATCCGCTCACACATTATGCCCTAAGCAGAATGGATTTGAAAAGATCAACGCCATCAAATGTTGGCGAGAAGGTGGGACAAGTGGAACACGTTCATTTCATGGGAGTATAATCCGGGGAAGCCGCTGGTTAAAAGATACTGATTAAGTCTAGTTTCACTGCAAGTTTTATAAAAAGTTATTTTTTAAAAGCAGCTTTGGGCCGGGCGCAGTGGCTCACACCTGTAATCCCGGCACTTTGGGAGGCTGACTCTGGTGGATCACCTGAGGTCAGGAGTTTGAGACCCGCCTAGCCAACATGGAGAAATCCTGTCTCTACTAAAAATAGAAAAAATTAGCCAGGCATGGTGGTACATGCCGGTAATTCCAGCTACTTGGGAGACTAAGGCAGGAGAATCACTTGAACCTGGGAGGCAGAGGTTATGGTGAGCCGAGATGGCGCCACTGCACTCCAGCCTAGTTAACAAGAGTGAAACTCCATCTTAAAAAAAAGTTTTTAATTTAATTTAAAAATTAAAACAGCTTTGTACATTTCATTAGTAAAATTTCCTCGTTGTAAGAATGCACTGGTGTTATGTAAGGTGCTACCTTTGGTGGAAGCTGGGTGATGATTGGTACGTGGGACTTCTCTGTACTGATTTCCTGTGAGTATAATAATCTTTCAATAAAAAGTAAACAATGACAAAGTAAAATGGCTGATGTGGAAAAACAGGTGTTTGTCATAAAGGTTTCCAGACACACATGAATTAAGGTGGCGGTATCCATAAAAATGTTTGTCCAGGGCCTCTGCATACTAGAGGATGGCTTTTTTCCTAGTACAAGAGCCCTGCATTAGATTTAAGCAAATATCTCATTCTGTTTTAGCCAAGCTGACCCCTCCCACCACCAGAAGAGAAGCATCACTCTCATCTATCCTAGGACACTTCACAGACTAGCACTGCTGACATTTGGACTAGATAATCCTTCATTGTTGGGGAGCTGTCCTGTACATTACTGGGTATTTAGCAGCAACCTTGGTGATGTGGTTTGGCTCTGTGTCCCCACCCAAATCTCATCATGTAGCTCCCATAATTCCCACGTGTTATGGGAGGGACCCAGTGGGAGATAATTAAATCATGGGGGCAGGTCTTTCCCATGCTGTTCTCGTGACCGTTAAGTCTCACAAGATCTGATGGTTTTATAAAGGGGAATTTCCCTGCACACGCTCTTTTCTCTTGTTTGCCACCACGTGAGATGTGCCTTTCACCTTCCACCATGATTGTGAGGCCTCCCCAGCCATATGGAACTATGGTAAATCCAATAAATCCCTTCCTTTCGTAAATTGCCCAATCTCAGGTATGTTTTTTCAGCAGCGTGAAAACAGATTAATGGGTTTGGTCTCTATCCACCAGATGCCAGCAGCACCCCCCAACTCAGTTGTGATCACTGAACGTGCCTCTCAACATTGACATCCCCTAAGAGACAAAACTCTCCCCATTGACAACTACTTAGCTAGAGAGAACCTGATTTGAAGACCTCCCACCACCACCACCACACTGAAGTAAATGAAGAATGGTTAGTCTGCCCCAAAAGGCAACGTTTCTACCTACATTATGTTCCCCAATCCTTATGTTAATATTTAATAGATGAAACCCTATACAAATAATGTAATTATGAAACAGAGCAAAATACTATGGAATTTTCAAAGTTTCCCGAGAAGAGAAAGAATAGAAGTTGCATTGATGGGCATTTGGTTTGGTCCATAGTCATGCACTGTTCACAATAGCAAAGACTTAGAACCAACCCAAATGCCCATCAATGATAGACTGGATAAAGAAAATGTAGCACACATGCACCATGGAATATTATGCAGCCATAAAAAAGGAACAAGATCATGTCCTTTGCAGGGACATGGATAAAGCTAGAAACCATCAGTCTCAGCAAACTGACACAGGAACAGAAAACTAAACACCGCATGTTCTCACTCATAAATGGGTATTGAACAATGAGAACACATGGACACAGGGTGGGGAACATCACACACCGGGGCCTGTTGGGGCGTGTGGGACTAGAGGAGGGAGAGCAGGGGGACGGGGGATAGGGGAGGGATAGCATTAGGAGAAATACCTAATGTAGATGATGGGGTGGGGCGGGGGGATGGATGCAGCAAACCACTATAGCACATGTATACCTATGTAACAAACCTGCACGTTCTGCACATGTACCCCAGAACTTAAAGTATAATTTAAAGTTGCCATGATACGGAAACAGCTTCAATGAGGAACGATATCCACAGCAGTTCTACAAACAACCCTTATGCACAGAACCTGCCTCTTTCTCCCGATAAGTCTGGATGCATAAAATTAACAGAGTATATGTGAATCTGTCAACTACATTTTGATGGTTACTGCAACAAAAAGACAGTGAAGTGGGAGAGAGAAGACCGTATTATTCTCTTGGCGGGTTTCATGAGCTGACTTTGTTTATTGCTGCCCCAATGACTTCCCTTTGTTCTCTTTTGAAAGATACACAGGCTCTCCTAAAAATCACCCAATTAAGATAGGGGCAGCCCAGAAAATTTTCAAGAGAAACGTTACTTTGGGCAAGTCACGTTTTCCTTGGCTTTAATGCTGTCAACTGCCAAATTAAGACAATCACACTTGTGATCATTAACATGCTTCACTTTTAAGTTTCTATAAATATCTTTAGGAAAACAAAATGGTGTTGTTTTATCCTGGTTTGTTGACAGCAGAACCAAGAAGTATCAAGTGAGGTGTCCATGAGATGAGGCTGGGTGCAGCGGCTCATGTGGAGTACTGTAATCCCAGTACTTTAGGAGGTCAGGGCGGGCAGATCACTTGAGACCAGGAGTTCGAGATCAGCCTGGGCAATAGGGTGAAACCCCATCTCTACAGAAAATATAAAAATTAGCTGTGTGTGGTGGCGTGCACCTGTAATCCTAGCCACCCAGGAGGCTGAGGTGCAAGGATTTCTTGAGCCCAGGAGGCTGAGGTTGCAGTGAGCCAAGATCGTGTCACTGCACTCCAGTCAGGACAACAGAGTGAGACCCTGTCTCAAAAAAAAAAAAAAAAAAAAGTAATTAAAGTGAGATGGAAAGGTGAAAACAAACCTTCTGACAGCAGGCCCTGCCCACTGGAATCTTCCCTCACCTTACCAGACAGACCGAGATCCAAAAGATGAAAAACAAGAGAGGTAAGGACTGATGCAGTGACCCTCCAGAAGGAAAACGAGAACGTTCAAACTGCAAAGCCCACCTTGGGGAAAACACCATTTGGCACGTACAGCCCAGACTCACATGAGCTCTTCGATCTTGCACATCGGGTGCCTCAGCGCCTCACACAGGTACTTGACGTCGGTGCGACAGAGGCCAGTGCCATACAGGCTCAGACTTTTCAGGTGGGGGTTGTGAAGAACAGCCCTAAATAATTCTGAATCATGTCTAAAGTTAGACATAAAAGTAAGCCTGCAAAAGATTAAAAAAATACAGTCATGCAACGAGACCCCTGCACAAAGCCAGACACCTCTTGTACGATTCTTCCTGCCCTGAATACTTGGCCTCACAACACTGTTTCTGGAATTCTGGTTACTCCTGCTCATAAATTATTTCTCGATGGTATCTCCAGACACCAGACAAGCACAGAGGCTCAAGCTCTTGAGAATTTTCCTGTTTCTTCCTAGTCTGTCCACTAGTACGTAACACGAAGCACAGAAGGAAAATGAGTCAGATGAATCCCGTGTTAAACTGAGCCCCTGAGAACAGGGACAAACTATGCTTGTACCTCTTTGTGTTCCAAGATTAATGCCTCACATAAAACAGACAGGCACATATCTGAGTTAATGCTCCAAGCAAAACCGTTACCCAGGGAAAGAACCCATTTCCTTTTCAAAACTAAGATTTTTTTAATAAAGGAGACAATGTTAAGCACTGTCAAAAAAACTCAGGCTCCAGAATTACAGAAAACTGGATTTGACATTTTGCTCTTCTCCTTGTTGCTTTTGCAAGATTGGGCAAATAACCCAATGGCTGTGTGGTCCAGACTCTTCATGAAATTAAAAATACAGTCATGGTGATTGAGAAATTAGCATTTAAGGCCGTGCACAGTGGCTTACACCTGTAATCCCAGCACTTCAGGAGGCTGAGGCAGGCGGATCACATGAAGTCAGGAGTTTGAGACCAGCCTGGCCAACAAGGCGAAACCCCATCTCTACTAAAAATACGAAAAATTAGCCAAGTGTGGTGGTGCGTATCTGTAATTCCAGCTACCCAGGAGGCAGAGGTAGTATAATCGCTTGAACCTGGGAGGCAGAGGTTGCAGTGAGCTGAGATCACGCCATTGCACTCCAGCCTGGGCAACAAGGGCAAAACACCATCTCAAAAAAAAGAAATTAGCATTTATTGTAATGCCTGCAACACGGCCAATTCATGTTGGCTTTTATTTTAATATCTACATGTATTTGCCATATATGTGTATTTATAAACCAAATACGTATCTATAAACCAGATATTTACCAGATAAATATGTATTTGCAAACCAGAATATGTACTTATAAACCAGATAAAATTCATATATAAACCAGATAAATATATATTTATATATTAGCCTGATAAATGTGTATTTACAAACCAGACACAATAAGTATAAATACATGACACGTAAAAACTGCTGCATGAGACTCCTGGTATTATAGCAGATGAGTACACCCTGATTTCTCTCCTAGTCAACTTTAAGAAATGACAGAATTCTGGCCGGGGGCGGTGGCTCATGCCTGTAATCCTAGCACTTTGGGAGGCCGAGGTGGGTGGATCGCCTGAGGTCAGGAGTTCAAGACCAGCCTGGCTATCCTGCTGAAACCTCATCTTTAAAAAAAAGACGCCTGTAATCCCAGCACTTTGGGAGGCCGAGGCAGTTGGATCACGAGGTCAAGAGATCGAGACCATCCTGGTCAACATGGTGAAACCCCGTCTCTACTAAAAATACAAAAAATCAGCTGGGCCTGGTGGCGCGTGCCTGTAATCCCAGCTACTCAGGAGGCTGAGGCAGGAGAATTGCCTGAACCCAGGAGGCGGAGGTTGCGGTGAGCCGAGATTGCGCCATTGCACTCCAGCCTGGGCAACAAGAGCGAAACTCCGTCTCAAAAAAAAAAAAAAAAGAAAAGAAAAGAAATGACAGAATTTTAAAAGTAAATATTTTGCCATGTTCAAAAACCAGAATGGGAATTTTGAGTAGGCCAGAATCAAAATTAAGGGCAGATTGCAGAAGGAAATGGCAGGCTGGAGGGACCGCGGGGATTGCTGGCGGAGTGATCCAGTCAATGTACGAGCGATACCCAGGTACCACCTGCCCATGGAAAGTAGGCATTCTCTGTCATCCACATATTCTGTACAGTGAACCATTGTCATCAGTTAGGTTCGTGGAAACTCTCCTGAAGTCCGAGTTTCAAGACATCTCTTTCTAGAGACAGCAGTCTTGAGTCTGCTATGTTCACTTTCTTCTGCACAATATGTTGGCCAATAATTTGATGCACTCTTTTTTTTTTTTTTTTTTTGAGACGGAGTTTTCGCTCTTGTTACCCAGGCTGGAGTGCAATGGCGCGATCTTGGCTCACCGCAACCTCCGTCTCCTGGGTTCAGGCAATTCTCCTGCCTCAGCCTCCTGGGTAGCTGGGATTACAGGCACGCGCCACCATGCCCAGCCAATTTTTTTTGTATTTTTAGTAGAGACGGGGTTTCACCATATTGACCAGGATGGTCTCGATCTCTTGACCTCGTGATCCACCCGCCTCGGCCTCCCAAAGTGCTGGGATTACAGGCTTGAGCCACCGCGCCCGGCCTTGATGCACTCTTAACAAAAATATGTATAAGGTGCTTTGGGAGCATAGAAAGTCTTCGATGATGACATGACCTTTCAAGCTGAAGGAAGACTTAAATTTAACCCAACAGCAGTAAGTTGGCTCATAGGATTGAAGAGAACAGCATGGCCCAGGCAAATCAAGACAAGTGAAGTATCAGGAACAACTGTGTTTCTCTCTACCCTCTCATACATTATGTGTATAAAATAACAAAAACGTCATTAGGGTTCAAAGAAGCTGAAGAAACTATTGCACATTAGCACCCTGCTCTGTTTTATCAATGCTACCTATTATGCTTATCTTTATTATTTTTCTTTTTTACAAAATTGAAGGCTGTTTTTCTGTCTGTCCTCAGCACTCTTCCTTTCTCACCTGGGAAACATCTCTTCTCCATCCATCCACATCCAAGCAAAGCTCACCCCTAACCAGGACTGCTCCCTCCCTGTCCCTACGACTAGATTTCATTCTAGATGTCACTATGTTTAATACACTGGACTGCAGCTCTTCATTTACACACTGGTCTTCTTCAAAAAAGGCACAAGTAGAGAGAAGGAAACTCTGCTATTTGCTTAAAGGACAAGTTAACATTGAACTTACATGAGTTTTTGGAGTTTACAAACAGGCTGAGCCAGCGCTTTGCAAAGAATGGTCAGGGAGGCATCATCGAAGCTGGTGTTCTCCATGTCTAACGTCTGGAAGTTCTTGTTGTTACTGAACATTGAGCAAAGCTCCCGCCAGTACATGAGCTTTTCATTGTGTCTATGAGAGAACAGAGACTGATCATCCAGTGACTAAACTACATTCAAGACATTCTCAAAACAGGAAGAACACCATTTCCAAAGCCCCTCAAAGCTGACGAGACACCCAGGCCTGAAGAGGGAGAAAGTCAGCCAGGCAAACTGAAGCAACATGACACAGTAGTCAGAAAGCAGGCCCTGGCCGGGCAGAGTGGCTCAAGCCTGTAATCCCAGCACTTTGGGAGGCCAGAGCAAGAGAATCACTTGAGCCCAGGAGTTTGAGAACAGCCTGGGCAACAGAGCAAGACTCCATCTCTACTAAAAATTACAAACATTAGCCAGGTGTGGTGGCATACACCTGTAGTCCCAGCACTTTGGGAGGCCGAGGCAGGCACATCACCTGAGGTCAGGAGTTCAAGACCACCCTGGCCAACATGGCAAAACCATGTCTCTACTAAAAATAAAAACAAATTAGCCGGGTGTGTGGCATATGCCTGTTGTCCCAGCTACTCAGGAGGCTGAGGCAGGAGAATCGCTTGAACCCAGGAGGTGGAGGTTGCAGTGAGCTAAGATTGTGCCACTGCACTCCAGCCTGGGCGATAGAGTGAGACTCCATCTCAAAAAAAAAAAAAAAAAAAAAAGGCCGGGCGCGGTGGCTCACGCCTGTAATCCCAGCACTTTGGGAGGCCGAGGCGGGTGGATCACGAGGTCAAGAGATCGAGACCATCCTGGTCAACATGGTGAAACCCCGCCTCTACTAAAAATACAAAAAATTAGCTGGGCATGGTGGCGCGTGCCTGTAATCCCAGCTACTCAGGAGGCTGAGGCAGGAGAATTGCCTGAACCCAGGAGGCGGAGGTTGTGGTGAGCCGAGATCGCGCCATTGCACTCCAGCCTGGGTAACAAAAGCGAAACTCTGTCTCAAAAGAAAAAAAAAAAAAGACAGGAAAGAAAAAAATTAGCCAGGTGTGGTGGCATATACCTGTAGTCCCAACTATTTGGGGACTGAGGTGGAAGGATCACTTGAGCCCAGGAGTCCAAGACTAAAGTGAGCTATGATCATGACACTGCACTATGCTAGGGAAACAGAGCAAGACCCTGTCTTAAAAAAAAAAAAAAAAAGTGAGCATTGTTTACAATAGCAAAGACATGGAATCAACCTAATTGTCCATCAATGATAGACTGGATAAAGAAAAAGTGGTACATCAACACCATGGAATACCGTGCAGCCATAAAAAGGAACAAGACCATGTCCTTTGCAGGGACATGGATGGAGCTGGCAGCCATTATCCTCAGCAAACCAGTGCAGCAAGAGAAAACCAAATACCACATGTTCTCGCTTCTAAGTGGGAGATGAACAATGAGAACACACGGACACAGGGAGGGAACGACACACACTGAGGCCTGTTGGCGTGTGGGGTTGGGAGGAGGGAGAGCATCAGGAAGAGTAGCTAGTGGATGCCGGGCTTAATACCTGGGTAATGAAGCGATCTGTGCAGCAAACCACCACGGCACACGTTTACCTACGTTACGAACCTGCACATGCTGTACGTGGACCCTCGAACTTAAAAGTTGGAAGTAAAAATAAGGTGGATCCTGAGACAAGAGTAATTGACTGGAATCAAACTCTGGTGTAAGCACTTCGTAACTGTGTGACCCTGCACAAGCTATTCAGCCTTATTCTGCTGCATTCCCTCCTCTTTTAGATGAGAATACTTGATTGTTATGTGAACAAGGGTTATTTGGTGACCTCTCAGTGGACAGGGAGCTACATCCAAAAACATTACCATGAACAAGAGTCCCCTCCCAGTGAGGTCACCAGAGGATACTGCACATGCTCGGGGGGAGGTGGGGAAGCACAGTCTGAAAACAATAAAATTGGGGGAAAAAAAAAAAAAAAAGGCAAAAGAGGTGGAAGGCAGGCCACAGTGGCTCAAGCTTGTAATCCTAGCACTTTGGGCGGATCACCTGAGTTCAGGAGTTCGAGACCAGCCTGGCTAACATGGCAAAACCCCATCTCTAACAAAAATACAAAAATTAGCCAGAGACGGCAGCGCAGGCCTGTAATCCCAGCTACTCAGGAGGCTGAGGCAGGAGAGTCGCTTGAACACCAGAGGTGGAAGTTGCAATGAGCCGAGATCACGCCACTGCACTCCAGCATGGGTGATAGAGCAAGACTCCATCTCAAAAAAGAAAAATCCTGCAGCCTCTTAACTTCACACGTTGGCCCTATGAAGTAGATAAAACTTTTATTCCTCTTTATACAAATAGAAAAAGTTCAAGAAGTTGAAGCTCATGATCCCACAGCTGGCAAACAGTAGTGCCAAGGCTGGAAGGGAAGCCTTTCTGACCACAGCCTCCGTGCTCTTAAACACAATAGCTAAGGCCCATGAAATACCCACTGGACACTAGCACAAACTCCAAGTGTAGAGCCTGGGGTGGGGGACTGACAGCCAGACTCACTCTGAAACACATCCTGAGTCATCGGGAAAGATATTCTCCATACACAGGCGAAGTGTAGTTAAGTTGTGACAATGCTTCACGCAGAATGAAGCTATGACCAAGTGTTCTATGTTAGCAATATAAATGTAAACTTCTTCAAAGAAATTCATCACCTGTGTTACAAATTCTTTTTCCTGAGTTTCAAATAAACAACTGAATAATTCCTGGAACCCTATCGCTTCCCTGTCAGCTTCACACTGACTGAAACTTTTAAGGCACTGGGCTATTTCCTGCTGGAGGTCTTTTGACAGTGGAAAACCAAAGGATGTCTCCAGGATGCTGGCGATTTCTTCTGTGGAAATTCCAAACACAAATACCCCCATCTGGGTCAAGAAGTTTTGAGGCTGAGCCACACTTGCTCTCACAAGCTGGGTTATGCTTCCAATGGCCGGGTTAGAACAGTCTTTGGGTCCTTTGAGCAAATAAAACATGGCGGCACAGAACTCTTGGATACACACGTGGACGAAGGTAAAACAGTCACCTGACCTCTGGAGAAGCTTCATACCCACCCACATCAAGCCCTCAGACTCAGACAACCCATTCCTCCGGAGATCCTCACGGCAAAACACAAACGTATGTGTCCACAGTCCCTCTGCAGCCAAAGCACTGAGGTTTTTCAGTCGGGCTCTGTTCAACTTGGGTGGAGAACTCTGACTTCCTGCTTTGAATACGTTTGTTATAAAGGATGCATGTAAAGAGGTGGTGTTTTGGGAGTTTATTTCAAGGTCTTCCCCCATCTCTAGCCTGTATTTCATGCAAGTACAGACCAACCAGCATATAAAGGGATTATGGCACAAGATAAACAGCGGTCCAGTCTCTCTCACAAAATTAAAGACTTTCAAGGCTTTATTCTTCTCACCAAAGAAGCAGGAGAAATACATCTTCCTTTCAGGTTCAGTGAATCCTGAGAGCTTGATGAGTTTGGGATGCTCCAACACAAAATAGTTCTTTCGCATACCCACTTGTCCCAATGCAAGAAGCAGGGAGCACTCCGGGAGCATCTTTTTTTGCAACAAACTGCTCAGGATAATTGGCAGTGGCTGCCGCTGCCTCCAGTCGTCACACAAGTCAGCCGTATGGTCCAGGTCAAGCTTCAGTTGCTCAAAGCCATCCATGATCAACAGAATTCGCTCTGGCTGGGAAAAAACGTCTTCGATCTTCTCTGAAGACTCAGGCCAGTCCCTAGAGAGGAGCTCCGGTAAGCTGGTCTCTGTGATACTGTTCATTTCATAGACAGTGAGGAAAAATACAAATGTGAACCTGTCCTTCCATAAGTTTCCCTCTGCCCAGTCCAACATCACTTTTCTTAAAAGGGTTGTTTTTCCGATTCCATCAGGACCTTCCACGACCACAGTGACTGGTGTAGCTGCAGCAGAATATGCCTTATTCAATACTGTACACTCATGCTTCATGCTTTCTTTGTAGAAATGCTCAGGGACGTGAAGACAGGTTTCCTTTTCCCATATGAGTTGAAATTTTTCCTTTATTTGCTTTCTATATGGGTTTAGTTTACCTGTGTTAATGAGAACAGAAGATGGTTAAAAACGAACTCATTCTTTTACACTCCTCAGAACTGTAAACAAAAAATAAAATTCTAATACCCACCAGCCATCTGAATGGAGGACATTCTTAGAGTGCTTTTAAAATTTAACCCGAGCCGGGCACGGTGGCTCACGCCTGTAATCCCAGCACTTTGGGAGGCCGAGGCGGGTGGATCACGAGGTCAAGAGATCGAGACCATCCTGGTCAACATGGTGAAACCCCGTCTCTACTAAAAATACAAAAAATTAGCTGGGCATGGTGGCGCATGCCTGTAATCCCAGCTACTCAGGAGGCTGAGGCAGGAGAATTGCCTGAACCCAGGAGGCGGAGGTTGCGGTGAGCCCAGATTGCACCATTGCACTCCAGCCTGGGCAACAAGAGCAAAACTCCGACTCAAAAAAAAAAAAAAAAAAAAAAAAAATTTAACCCGAAAGGCCACGTGCAGTGGCTCACGCCTATAATCCCAGCACTTTGGGAGGCCGAGGTAGGTGGATCACCTGAGGTCAGGAGTTCAAGACCAGCCTGGCCAACATAGTGAAACCCCGTCTCTACTAAAAATACAAAATTTGGCCGGGTGCAGTGGCTCGCGCCTGTAATACCAGCACTTTGGGAGGCCGAGGTGGGCGGATCATGAGATCAAGAGATCGAGACCATCCTGGCCAACATTGTAAAACCCTGTCTCTACTAAAAATACAAAATTTAGCTGGGTGTGGTGGTGCACACCTGTAGTCCCAGCTACTCGGGACGCTGAGGCAGGAGAATTGCTTGAACCTGGGAGGCGGAGGCTGAAGTGAGCCAAAATCGTGCCACTGCACTCCAGCCTAGTGAAAGAGAAAGCCTCTGTCCCCAAAAAAAAAAAAAAAAAAAAAAACCACCACACACACAAAATTTAGCCAAGCGTGGTGGTGGGCGCCTGTAAACCCAACTGTTCAGGAGGCTGAGGGCAGGAGAATCGCTTGTATCTGGGAGGCAGAGGTTACAGTGAGCCAAGATTGTACCACTGCACTCCAGCCTGGGCAACAAGAGGAAAACTCTGTCTCAAAAAAAAAAAAAAACTCAACCAATTGTCAGAGAATTTTTAAACCCACCTATAACCTGCCAGTGTCCCCCAACCCCCCAGCAGCTTCCAGTCGCCCCACCTTTCTCAGCCAAACCAACGTGTTTTTTTGTTTTTTTGGGACGGAGTTTCGCTCTTGTTGCCCAGGCTGGAGTGCAATGGCGCGATCTCGGCTCACCGCAACCTCGGCCTCCTGGGTTCAGGCAATTCTCCTGCCTCAGCCTCCCGAGTAGCTGGGACTACAGGCGCGTGCCACCATGCCCAGCTAATTTTTGTATTTTTTTTAGTAGAGACGGGGTTTCACCATGTTGACCAGGATGGTCTCGATCTCTTGACCTCGTGATCCACCCGCCTCGGCCTCCCAAAGTGCTGGGATTACAGGCTTGAGCCACCGCGCCCGGCCCAAATCTTTTTAAATATACTACAGAATTTGACTCTCTTCATTGGCAGAATGACGCCTAAAGGTTCACTTGAACACACAGGCCAAGACTGGCATACATATCAAGATAACCAGGCTGGTTAACTTAGTTTTGTCTAGAGCATAATCTGTCTGAAATCCTGTTCGTGGAAACACGTGAGCAAATTGGAAACCTAGAGTGGCAGACCACTGTGAGGTGTGAACGCCTGACAATTACATTCCAAGCTGGAAGGGGTGGCATCTCCCCAGTACAGAATCCGAAAGCACCACCGTTTACACCGTTTATTTGCTAAGTATCTACCGGGAGTCAGGGATGAGAGTGCGACGGCTGACTCCGCACGTTTCACCTCAACAACTCATTACAATTCATCCTGTTTCTACTTTCCAAATAACGTATCGAGTTGATGTGTCCGGACTAATTTAGACTAATCAGTATCAAGGGTCAGGTGTATGTCCCATGTGTGTTGGATCTGAAGCCGTAAGGTCTAGGTTATTTCTCTTGCACCATGCCGGCTGTACTGAATTTCAGAAATGCACCTCTGAACCATCGCTTGTTTTTTTTTCCTTTGCAGACAGGATCTCACTCCGTCACCCAGGCTGGAGTGCAGCGGCACAATGTCAGTTCATTGTAGCCTCCCACTCCCAGGCTCAAGTGATCCTCCTGCATCAGACTCCCACGTAGCTGGGACTATAGGCGTGTGCCACCACACGGTTAATTTTGGTTTTTTGGTTTGTTTTTTTGGTAGAGATGGGATTTCACTACGTTGCCTAAGGTGGTTTCAAACTCCTGGGCTCAAGCGACCCACCCACGTGCCGGAATTACAGATGTGAGCTGCCTTGCTCACCTGAACCTTCCTTCTTTCAACTTGCCTTTACGGCCTTCACCGGCCTTTCTGTCACTTCATTTTGGTCAACAGTGTTATAGTAACTGAGATTTGAGTGTTTCTGTTCCAACATCCAATGTTACTCCAATGATTAGAAACAAAATCCTACCCTACCTTCTCTCATCAGCCAGCTTTGCCTTCCCTGTACATCAGGACAGACATAAAGACATTCCTTTCATCCTTCAGTGGTAGTTCACGTATACTCCTAACATGACAATGACTTTTAAGAGATGACAGTCTCTCTTAATCCTGATGATTAAGAACCAGGATTGCAACCTTTATCTGATATTTCCAGTGACAGCTGTTATCAAACCAAAACTTAGAAACTTGTAAGAATTTTGGCCGGGTGCGGTGGCTCACACCTATAATCCCAACACTTTGGGAGGACGGGGGCTGAAAACCAGCCTGGCCCGCATAGTGAAACCCCGTCTCTACTAAACATACAAAAATTAGTCAGGTGTGGTGGCACATGCCTATGGTTCCAGCTACTCAGGAGGCCGAGGCACAGGAATTGCTTGAACCTAGGAGGCTGGAGATTACAATAAGCCAAGATCGTACCACTGCACTCAAGCGTGGGCAGCAGAGTAAGGCTCTGTCTCAAAAAAAAAAAAAAAGTTTCACTGTATCAATTGCTTCTCAAATTCATTCTGTCTATATAACTTCCCCTAATTTCTGCATTCTCTTTAATTAAACTGATAGCAGGTCACCTATCAGCAAAATACATATTTTATGCAAAGTTTAATGAGTGATGAGAAATGGGAAAGGGAGAAAAATTAAAATCCTGTTCATAATCTGAGTTTTCAAATTTCAGAAAAATCTCAAGTCTGGGAAGGGAATGAACAGACTGCAAAGGACCCTACAGTTGCTCACATAAAGGCAAGGATGGTTCCTCCAAGGTGTTTGTTCTCCTTGCACGCTGAACTGTGGACACAAGAGGGCGCAGCATCCATTTTTATTCTCCGCTATATCCCTTTACCACCACCACAAAGGAGTTCTTCAAGTCTCTGAGCAGTGACACAGCTTGTGCAAAGTTATTATTGTAAAGCTGTCTCGAACTTAAAACACAGGTGCTAGGCACGGTGGCTCACGCCTGTAACCCCAGCACTGTGGGAGTACTGAGGCAAGAGGATCACTTGACGCCAGGAGTTCGAGACCAGCTTGGCCAACATAGTGAGACTTCGTCTCTATTAAAAAATAATAAGGCCCGGCACGGTGGCTCACGCCTGTAACCCCAGCACTTTGGGAGGCTGAGGCGGGCAGATTACGAGGTCAAGAGATCGAGACCAGCCTGACCAACATGGTGAGACCCTGTCTCTACTAAAAAATACAAAAATTAGCTGGGCATGGTGGCACGCGCCTGTAGTCCCAGCTACTCGGGAGGCTGAGGCAGGAGAATTGCTTGAACCCAGGAGGTGGAGGTTGCAGTGAGTCAAGATTGCACCACTGCACTCCAGCCTGGCACCTGGTGACACAGTGAGACTCTGTCTCAAAAAAAAAATAATAGCAATAAAACGTAGATAAAAAGGAAGTAAGGCCATTCCAAAATTTCATCAATGTGTGTAATCATGGTTCATAGCTTGACCTGAGTCTGTATTACTCCATGTTTTTCTTCGGCCTAATTTTTATCTCTACAGTAGAGTTACATTGTTTGTACTATTTTGGAACCTTGTTTTTGACTGAATGTTATGGACATCTTTCTAAATTCATGCACATTTTCCATCATAAAACCCTATGCTCTTTATTATTTTGTGAGATGCAGTCTCATTCTATGGCCTAGGCTAGAGTCAGTGGTGTGATCTCAGCTCACTACAACTTTTGCCTCCCAGGTTCAAGAGATTCTCATACCTCAGCCTCGAGAGCAGCTGGGATTACAGGTGCGAGGCCATCACACCTGGCTAATTTTTGTATGTTTGGTAGATACAGGTCTCACCATGTTGACCAGGCTGGTCTTGAACCCCTGATCTCAGGTGATCTGCCCACCTCAACCTCCCAAAGTGCTGGGATTACAGGCATGAGCCACTATGCCCAGCAAAACCCAAAACCCTATGCTATTTAATTGAATGGGTTTATCATTCTATTTTCACTTTCTATATTTGCCCATAATAAATATTTGCTGACATCCCCAGGTTTTTTTGAGATAAAATTCTTAAGCAGTATTATTTAAAATTGAAGATGTATCATTATTCATGGAATACCTACTATGTACCAGAAATGTAGGAATCTATATTATAATTAATAAAAGAAAAAATCTATACATTAAAGTTGTTTGATTAAAGGCAAGGAAAATGAAGCCTTTGACCCCTGTTTCCAGCATGCAACTCAGGTTACAGTGCTTAGTGGCTTCCTCTCCTCCTCTTAAAAACAATGAAAAGGTTGGCCAGGCGCGGTGGCTCATGCCTGTAATCCCAGCACTTTGGGAGGCCGAGATGGGTGGATCATGAGGTCAGGAGTTCAAGACCAGCCTGGCCAACATGGTGAAACCCCATCTCTAAAAAGAAAAAAAAAAAAAAAAAAAAAATGAAAAGGTCACATTACAATATTCATGTACCATCTCAGAGATGAAATAGGACATTTAGGATTCAGTGTCTCAAGTGGGGAACTCTCAGTTTAGACATTGACTCAGCCACTCTTTCATCTGCCAACATAAAATTTTCAGCAGAAAAATCAAAGACACTAACCACACAGATAAAGAAAACTGCCAGGCGCAGTGGCGCACATCTATAATCCCAGCACTCTGGGAGGCCAAGGCAGGAGGATCACCTGAGCTCAGGAGTTCAAGACCAACCTGAGTAACATGGTGAAACCCTGTCTCTATTAAACAATACAAAAATTACCTGGGCGTGGTGGTGCATGCCTATAATCCCAGCTGCTTGGGAGGCTGAGGCAGGAGAATTGCTTTAACCTGGGAGGCAAAGTTACAGTGAACCGAGATCACACCACTGCACTCCAGCCTGGGTGACAGAGCGAGACTCCATCGAAAGAAAAGAAGAAAAAAAAAGAAAGAAAGCTAACACAGGAAGCAACTCCAAATCAAATAAAATATCCTCAAGCATCTGGGGATATGAAATAAGGTCTCAAATTAGAATTACCAACACAAAGAAGAGACATGAACAAAACAGAAATCAATGTAACAGAACTTGATTGAACTCAAAAGCAGAGGGAGAAGATAACAATCCTCAGAAGCAAACACTAATTACTATATACCTGTAAGAGTGTATTTAGGTTTTCCTATTTCCCCCCAGAGGTGGGCACAAGCCCCATCAATGAGTCCGCCAGAACTGGTTCACAGTCAGATCTGTCACTTTTGGAAAAGTCATGTAACGTCTGGGAACACTGTTTTGTCCAGTTTTCTCACCTGTAAACCTTTCCTGGGTTGTGATGAGAATGAAAACACATTATGCAGAAAGAGCGCTTCCAGGACGTGAGGGCAACCTGGCTGTGAGGTCTGTCATGCCATTCATCCCTGGGGCTAATCTGGCTGATCTGGCCAGCGAGGTGGGTGTCCCCTTCCTCCCTCCCCGCTCCGTGTGCGTCCGTCCTGAAGCTCTGCCCTGGGTCAAAGACAGCAACCTTCCCCCTTAGAGGAAAGCTGTCCTTTGGTCACGGGCAGAAAAGGAGCTGTGCTCTCCTACTAGAACCTCCAAGCAAGTTCTCAAGAGTGTTTCCTGTAGTACCCAGGACATACACTGTCTGGGATCGTCTTAAATACTACCATTCCACCTACTCCTTGGCACGTGTCTGGTTCGTGTCTGGTCAGGAAGACAGGCAGTGGGCATGGTGGCTCACTCCTGTGATCCCAGCACTTTGGGAGGCCTAGGCAGGTGGATCACTTGAGCCCAAGAGTTCATGACCAGCCTGGGCAACATGGCGAAACCCTATTTAAAAAAAAAAAAAAAAAAAAAACTGCCTGTCTTCCTGACCAGACACGAACCAGACACGTGCCAAGGAG
>NW_022437075.1:2785049-2785732 GCF_009761245.1 Sapajus apella
GCTCTTGTTACCCAGGCTGGAGTGCAATGGCGCGATCTCGGCTCACCGCAACCTCCGCCTCCTGGGCTCAGGCAATTCTCCTGCCTCAGCCTCCTGAGTAGCTGGGATTACAGGCACGTGCCACCATGCCCAGCTAATTTTTTTGTATTTTTAGTAGAGACGGGGTTTCACCGTGTTGACCAGGATGGTCTCGATCTCTTGACCTCGTGATCCACCCGCCTCGGCCTCCCAAAGTGCTGGGATTACAGGCTTAAGCCACCGCGCCCGGCATGTATATTTTTTTAAAGGGAAAATGCTTTGACTCCAAATCAAATATGTACATTCCATTCAAACACACGAGACATTTACTAAACTTGACCTTATCTTGGGCATAAATTAAAACTAAAAGATAAACAGGCATCCTAAATTAGAAATCACTGGTCTCTGGTCAGGCGCTGTGGCTCACGCCTATAATCCCAGCACTTTGGGAGGCCGAGGCGGGTGGATCACGAGGTCAAGAGATTGAGACCATCCTGGTCAGCAAGGTGAAACCTCATCTCTACTAAAAATACAAAAATTAGCTGGGCACGGTGGTGCATGCCTGTAGTCTCAGCTAGTTGGGAGGCTGAGGCAGGAGAATTGCTTGAACCCAGGAGGCGGAGGTTGCGGTGAGCCGAGATCGTGCTATTGCACTCCAGCCTGGG
>NW_022437075.1:2785832-2799042 GCF_009761245.1 Sapajus apella
CAAAAAAAAAAAAAAAAGAATCCATTGTTAAATTTTAAATATACATTTTACTATAACAGGCAAGCAAGAAGCTAATTTAACTTATTGAGAAAGAGATGGACAAACTTCAGGAAATAAACTTAAATGGCTATTAAATATACGAAACATTTCTTAGTAGCTCGTTTTCCATCCGGATTTGAAAATATAGGCCAGGCACAGTGGCTCACACCTGTAATCTCAGCACTTTAGAAGGCTGAGGCAGGTGGATCACCTGAGGTCAGGAGTTCGAGACCAGCCTGCCCAACATGGCAAAACCCCATCTCTACTAAAAACACAAAAAAAATTAACCAGGCGTGGTGGGCGCCTCTAATCCCATCTACTCAGGAGGCTGAGGCAGGAGAATTGCTGGAACCTGGGAGGCAGAGGTTGCTGTGAGCCAAGATGGTCCCACAGCACTCCAGCCTGGGTGACAAGAGCAATATTCCATCTCAAAAAAAAAAAAAAAAAAAAAAGAAGAAAAAAATACATAAAGAGATACAGAGAATATATAAAAAATATAGAGACTATATAGTATATAGACTACATAGAAAATATATAGAACATATGTAATTTTCATGGTAATATAGGGGAAATGGAGGTTAAACACTGGTGGTAGAAATATAAAGGCATGTAGCTTTGAATGAAAATGTGGCAACCTCTATTAAAATGGAAAACGATTTTCTTCAACCCCACCATTTTACTTCCTGGCAGCATTTGCAAATGTGACCAGAGTTTGGTGTGCACAAATAGTCGTTGCAGGGTTTTAAATAATTGTTGAAAGAAAAACCTAAATATTCATAAATAAGAGAGCAGTTAAGTAATGGCACAATATTACGGTACAATGAGACCATTACGTGGAGTCAGAGGGAGACTAGAGGGGCTGGGGCAGCAGTAACGGGGAGCTGTTTGAGGGCACTGAGTTTGAACAGGTTCTCGGGATGGTGATGATTGCACAGCAGTGTGAATGTACTTCATGGTAAGTTTTATGTCTATTTCACCACAATTTTTTTTTTAAGAACTCACGTGCCTTTAATCTCTTCTCCGAACATTCCTTTCTCCTTCCTGCTCTAGGGGAAGCCTCCCTCTGCCGACACTGAGCCTCCCGCCTCTCCATGCTGACTGTTTCCTCAGCCCGGTACTCCATGCTGCGGAGTCCACCTGAGGGGTAGGAGATGGCCTCGGCCGCTGCTCCCCAACACCTTTAACTCTCACGAGGCTGACACTAGGCTCCACCACCCGCTACCATTTCGTGTGACTGCCTGGCACAATCTCCCCGTTCCTCCCGGATTCTACCCCCTGGTTCAACCTACCCTCACACCGTTCTTGCAGGCATGCAAAGGAAACATCACTAACAACGTGATGAATATATCATTAACCATAAAATAAGGACATCCTAGAACCGGCTGACGAAAGATTACTTCAAAGCCAATCAGCTAACTCACCACATCAGCAGCTTTCAAGCTTAATTCTCTCCACTTGGTGGTTTTGTGTTTGTCTGTTTTGTCTTCCCAGGTTACATGAATCTCCTAATCAGAGCCAACAAACCAGGTCAGCGTTGGATATTTTCATCATTTCTCCCTAGCCCTCCAAGGCCTCCAGTTTTCTGTATCTCTAATTCACTTTTAGAAAAAAAAAAAAAAAAAATGGCCGGGCGCGGTGGCTCAAGCCTGTAATCCCAGCACTTTGGGAGGCCGAGGCGGGTGGATCACGAGGTCAAGAGATCGAGACCATCCTGGTCAACATGGTGAAACCCCGTCTCTACTAAAAATACAAAAAACATTAGCTGGGCATGGTGGCGCGTGCCTGTAATCCCAGCTACTCAGGAGGTTGAGGTAGGAGAATTGCCTGAACCCAGGAGGCGGAGGTCGCGGTGAGCCGAGATCGCGCCATTGCACTCCAGCCTGGGTAACAAGAGCGAAACTCCGTCTCAAAAAAAAAAAAAAGAAAGAAAAAAAAAAAAATGAGGAGACAATGCTTTCTGGAAGAATCCCAATCTCTCACCTAATTTAAAGCTGGGAAACACAAAAGTTTTAACTCGTGAAAATGCCGGGTACACAATCTTTCTGCAAATGTAAATGGTTTTCATTAGAGGCCCCGTATGGTGGCTCTCACTTGTAATCCCAGCACTTTGGGAGGCCGAGGCAGGCAGATCACCTGAGGTCAGGAGTTGGGACCAGCCTGGCCAACATGGCAAAACCCTGTCGCTACTAAAAGTACAAAAACTAGCCCCGTGTGGTGGTGCACGCCTGTAATCCCAGCTACTTGGGGGGCTGAGGCAGGAGAATCTCTTGAACTGGGAGGTGGAGGTTGCAGTGAGCTGAGGTCTTGCTGCTGCACTCCAGCCTGGGCCGCAGAGCAAGACTCCATCTCAAAACAATAAACAAATGCTTTTCACTACTGTGCATTCTTGCCAAAACAAAAGGTCAGGACTTGATCATTTCTGCTGCCCTCTTACCTGTTCCTTATGCACTCCCGACCTCCAGGAAGCACTGAGAGTTTGGGGAAACGAAGAAAAAAGAAAGGACAGAGGGAACACTTACCGACTCAGACCCCGGTCCTCCCGGCTGCCACTCATCAAAGAACAGCTGTGGACACCAAGCATAAAAAGCCAGGGCTGCTCTCTGACTGGCCACAGAATCTCTCCCTTTTCATTGGCTGTCATGGATAATGAGGACCAGACCCAGAGGGCAATTGTTTAGGTTTGTTTTTAACTCCTCAGGTGTGAATGCTCTAAAGGGCAGGCGTTAGAATCTCCAGGTGCCTCCCAACGCCCTGTTACCCTCATCGTTGACTCCAGTGCAAAGGCTGCCCCATCTTCACCCTTAGCCCCATCATCCACCCACAGCTGCCATTCTTATCCCACCCTCTTTAGCATTATTTGAATGCTAATGTGTAAAAGTCCTACTGCTCAATGTGCTTCATGCAAGATCCTTCTCTTAACAGCCCCCTTAAGTAGACAGCATTATTATTCCCTTTGTCAAACATACTTGAGGCCCTCAGGGTGCAGGCTACAGTTGAGAACATTCCTACCTGCTGCCTCCAGGCATCACTGATTACAGTGGGGCTTAGGAAGTGTGTTGGATCTATGGGAAGGTGAGACTCAGTCCCGCCTAATGAGACTCAAGGAGTCTTTTCTCTCCAGAGATCTTGGCCTTTCTTTTTTTTTTTTTTTTTTTTTTTGAGACGGAGTTTCGCTCTTGTTACCCAGGCTGGAGTGCAATGGTGCGATCTCGGCTCACCGCAACCTCCGCCTCCTGGGTTCAGGCAATTCTCCTGCCTCAGCCTCCTGAGTAGCTGGGATTACAGGCACGCACCACCATGCCCAGCTGAATTTTTGTATTTGTAGTAGAGACGGGGTTTCACCATGTTGACCAGGATGGTCTCGATCTCTTGACCTCGTGATCCACCCGCCTCGGCCTCCCAAAGTGCTGGGATTACAGGCTTGAGCCACCGTGCCCGGGGACTTTACATATTTTAATACAAAATCACAAATCTTTCCAAAATTTGGGCTTTTCTATTTATTGTTTATGCTATTTTAGGGTTAGAGTTGTTTTAAAATGTATTAATGTCTATTTTTGTTAGTCTTATCATTTATGAGTGACATAAATACTTCCTATCCTGAAAGTCAACTATTTCCCTGTATTTTCTTTCACACACTAAGATCTCTTTTTCACATGTAAATTTTTAACTCACTTAATAAACCTTCATAATGTGATGTAGTGGTTCAGTTTTATTTTATCTATTGATACCAGTTACTTCCACATATATATTGCACAGCCTGTCTTCCGTGCCGGTTTTCCGAAGCCACCCACTGGATGCACAACATCCACAAGCCGCCTTGGTCTCTTTCTGTAGCTTTTATTGTACTATATTTGTCTATTTTCTGTTGCTGCTACAATATCATACCACTTTACAAATATTGAATATTTCTCCTTGATGTGGGTTTATAGTCATGTAAATTAATATGTGTTTTTATAGTTTTTATCATGCACACTATTTTGATAATAAAGTTATTGCACAGCACCTTTTAGAGTGTTGAGTGTCGGGGCACACATGCTCACGTAGTGTCGCTGACTCTTGCTCATGGGAAATTGTTTCTAAGTGTGTCTTATATTTTGAAGCAATGAATAAGGAATATTTTCACTTTGGTATTACCATATGGCTGTGCTTGCAAAAGGTACCCGAAAGTGTTCGATTCTGCTTTTGCTAGGTTCACCCAAGCAGCCCTTGCCTAGGATAAATGCGAGTGTTCATGTGTTGGTTTCGTATTTTTTCTCCTTTAGGGTCCTTCCAGGAAATTTTTGGAACTCCCTTTGGCTTTCAGTTGCTAATATTTTTAAATTGTTGAGAATCAACTGTCCTTTGGGGGAAGTCACTGGCTCACTTTCTCTCCTGGCATAGAGGTAAGAATTCTGCTGCTGAATCACTAGAATCTCAGCACCTCAAGAATCTCCTGTGAATGAAGAGTTCTGTTTCTGCGTCTCACTTCGCCAGTGTAAAATGCTCACACCTGTCCCTGCGTGAGTGTTGCGTCTCCAGGTCTCAAAGGAATCCAACTCATTTCTAACCTGACCCTCCCACCATGCCCAAAGCTCACAGTAGCATTGACTTAAGAGGAAACACTCAGCATTCCATTCTCCTTTTCATATACATGTCCACGAGATGTCTTTATTTTTGCTGAAAGTTCACCTTTCATTATTAGATTGATGAAATTAATCATGTTAGACATGATCATGCCAATTATAATGATGGTGAAGTTGTTCTTTTAATTTCAGGAAATTCTGCAGTTACCTCTTTCTCTTGTCGATGTATATTAGTTCTTTAATGAATTGCATTATGCCTTATTTCATTCTGGCTGAAACTGAATATCCCACCCTGGCTGAATATTACATTAGTTAACCTATGCCTATTAAGAGTCTACTGGTGGCCGGGTGTGGTGTCTCACACCTGTAATCCCAGCATTTTGGGAGGCCAAGGTGGGTGGATCACCTGAGGTCAGGAGTTCAAGACCAGACTGACCAACATGGAGATACCCCATCTCTACGAAAAATACAAAATTAGCTGGGTGTGGTGGTGCATGCCTGTAATCCCAGCTACTCGGGAGGCTGAGGCAGGAGAATCACTTGAACCCAGGAGGCAGAGGTTTCAGTGAGTCAAGATTGTGCCACTGCACTCCGGCCTGGGCAACAAGAGTGTAACCCATATATGTGATGATAAATTTTCTAGTAGATACACTAAAGAAAGTGGAAAGAAACATGTTGAATTAATTTTAACATCCAAAGATTTATCATTTTAACCTGTAACCAATATTAAACAGCTATTAATGGGAACTCTTTTCATGTAACATCTTCACAATCTAGTGTGTATTTTATACTCACTGTGCATCTCGATTCGGATAAGTTCCATTTCAGCAGATTGCTAGTCACATGCCGTTGGTGGCCACCATATTGGACAGCCTAGGTCTCAACCCTTTCACCACCTCAACTCTAAGTCAAATAATGAACAATATTCTTCATTCCAGCTAGCATTTGAAATTCAGAAGTTAGCAGCCATGACACCTCATGTCTGTACCCACATTGCCTGGTAAAGGGATATGGCATAGTAGGTACACAACGCCAGTTCATTCATCTCATGGAATCTCCATGAAGAGGTACTTCAGCCACAGCTGAACATTTGTTTGAAGCAACTGTCTGGCCTGTCTTGAGAAACCTGAATTTTTTTTTTTTTTTTTTTTTTTTTTGAGACGGAGTCTTGCACCATCACCCAAGCTGGAGTGCAGTGACACGATCTTGGCTCACTACAACCTCTGCCTCCCAGGTTGAAGCAATTCCCCTGCCTTGGCCTTCCAAGTAGCAGGGATTACAGGCGTTCGCCGGCTACCACACCTGGCTAATTTTGTGTGTGTGTATTTTTAGTAGAGATGGAGTGTCACTATGTTGGCCAGGCTGGTGTCGAACTCTTGACCTCGTGATCCGCCCGCCTTGGCCTCCCACGGTGCTGGGATTACAGGCGTGAGCCACCGCACCTGGCCTGAGAAACCTGTATTCTTGAGATGTAGATACGTCTGCCACATCCGCTGCATCAATTCATTGAAGATGGAACCCCAAGGGGAGGCTGTACAATGCCCTTTCTGTACCATGGTCACTCAGAAGAATGAGATTAAGATATATTATCAACTGGGGAAGCTAACTTCCAAGATCAAGGAACTGGAGCCACACCTGAGATCTCTTCTACAGCTAAACCGAGGATGCTGAAATTCTAAGGTAAAGTACCTGCCTCACCTAGACTCTCCCCACAAAGGGCCTAGGAAAAAGCAACTGGGCGAAAGCTTCTTCACTAAATATTAGCAGAATTCTGGCAACCTTTGAGCATCAGTGGTTCTTACCTCTGAGTCTGGAACCACCTGGAGATTCTTTTTTTTTTTTTTTTTGAGACGGAGTTTCGCTCTTGTTACCCAGGCTGGAGTGCAATGGCGCGATCTCGGCTCACCACAACCTCCGTCTCCTGGGTTCAGGCAATTCTCCTGCCTCAGCCTCCTGAGTAGCTGGGATTACAGGCACGCACCACCATGCCCAGCTAATTTTTTGTATTTTTAGTAGAGACGGGGTTTCACCATGTTGACCAGGATGGTCTCGATCTCTTGACCTCGTGATCTACCCGCCTCGGCCTCCCAAAGTGCTGGGATTACAGGCTTGAGCCACCGCGCCCGGCTACCTGGAGATTCTTAAGGAAACATAATACTTAGGTCATGCCTCAACCCTGTGCTTTCCAAAAGGGCAGGCACTAGTGGCTATGGACCACGAGAAATGCAGCTAGTACCTAGTGGAAGTTATGATATTCTGTACATAGTGGGTTCAGTAAAATACATTACTGATGTTAATCTCACCAGGTCTTTATGTTTTTGAATGTAGTAAATTTACAGTGACACGTGTGGATCATGTTATATTTCTTTGGGTAGCACTGGCCGACAAGCTGAATATTTGTTAAATTATCTGAGGAGCTTACTAAAATGTGTATTCTGGTACTACAGCTCTGGGATTTCCTGAGAATCTGGATTTCTGACAAGAGCCCAGAAATTTCTGACAAGAGCAGCTGATGCTGCTGGTTCCTGAAGCACATGTTGTTTTGGGGTTTTTTCCCTTTTATTTTTTATCTATTTATTTATTTTTGCCCCCCCCCCCCCGCCGCCACCATTTACTTATTTTTTGAGACAGAGTCTCACTCTGTCACCCAGGCTGGAGTGCAGTGGCGCAATCTCAGCTCACTGCAACCTCCACCTCCCGGGTTCAAGCGATTCTCCCGCCTCAGCCTCCCGAGTAGCTAGAACTACAGGCACCCACCACCATGCCCGGCTAATTTTTGTGTTTTTAGTAGAGAAGGGGTTTCGCCATATTGGCCAGGCTGGTCTCAAACTGTTGACCTTGTGGCCCGCCTGCCTCGGCCTCCAAAGTGCTGGGATTATAGGTGTGAGCCACCACGCCCAGCTTCCCTTTTATTAAGTTCTTTTTTTTCCTTTCCAACTTTTATTTTAGGTTCATCAAGTACATGTGCAGGTTTGTGACATGGTAACCTGCATGTCTCAGGGGTTTGGGGTACAGATGATTTCATCACCCAGGTAATGAGCATAGCACCTGATAGTTAGTTTTTTGATCCTCACCCTCCTCCCACACTCCACCCACAAGTAGCCCCCAGTGTCCCTTGTTCCCTTCTTTGTGTCCATGTGGCCTCAATGTTTAGCTCTCACTTCTAAGCAAGAGCATGTGGTATTTGGTTTTCTGTTCCTGTTATTTCACTTAGGACAGTGGCCTCCACCTGCATCCATGTTGCTGCAGAAGACATGATTTCATTCCTTATTATGACGGTGTAGCATTGCATGGTGTATATGGACCACATTTCTTTATCGAGTCCACCATTAGTGGCCATCTAGGTTGAGTCCACGTCTTCAATATCGTGGATGGTGTTGTGACGCACATTTGCATGCATATGTCTTTATAACAGAACAATGTATTTTCCTCTGGGTATACACCCAGTGATGGGATTGCTGGGTCGAATGGTAGTTCTGTTTTAAGCTCTTTGGGAACTCTCCAAACTGCTTTCCACAGAGGCTGAACTAACTTACATTCCCCCCAGCAGAGTATAAGCGTTTCTTTTTCTCTGCAACCTGGTCAGCATCTGTTATTTTTTTAATTTTTGTTTTGTTTTGTTTTTGAGGTGGAGTCTCTCTCTGTTGCCCAAGCTGGAGTGCAGTGGTGTGGTCACAGCTGACTACAACCTCCGTCTCCCAGGTTCAAGCAATTCTCCTGACTCAGCCTCCTGAGTAGCTGAGATTACAGGCACCTGCCACCACGCCCGGCTAATTTCTTGGATTTTTAGTACAGACAGGGTTTCACCATGTTGGCCAGGCTGGTCTTGAACTCCTGACCTTGTGATCCACCCACCTCAGCCTCCCAAAGCGCTGGGATTACAGGCGTGAGCCACCGTGCCCAGACTATTTCTTTTTACTTTTTAATAATAGCTACTCTGATTGGTGTGAGATGATATCCCATTGTGGGTTAAGACTGAGCCTTGCTTTATTACCCAGGCTAGAGTACTGTGGCATGATCTCGGCTCAAGTGATCCGCCCACCTCAGCCTCCCAAAGTGCTGGGACTACAGGCATGAGCTACCGTGCCCAGCCAACATTGTATGTTTTTGATACTCTTCTCAAAGATTAGTTGACCAAAGAAGCATGAGTTTATTTCTGGGCTTTTTATTCTGTTTCATTGGTCTATTGTGTCTGTTTTATGCCAGTACCATACTATTTTGATTACTATATCTTTGTAATATAGTTTGATAGGTGGTGTGATGCCTCCAGATTTGTTTTTCTTTCTCAAAATCACTTTGGCTATGTGGGGTCTTTTGTGTTCCACAGGAATTTTAGAATTATTTTTCCATTTCTGTGAAAAATGCCATTGGAATTCTGATATGGATCACATTGAATCTATAGATCACTTTAGGTAGTATGGCTATTTTAATCAACAAACAAAAATAACTTGCATTTCTATACACTAACAATAAACTTTCTGAAAAAGAAATGAAGACCATGTTCCCATTTACAATAGCATCAAAAAGAATAAAATTCTTGGGCCGGGCGCGGTGGCTCAAGCCTGTAATCCCAGCACTTTGGGAGGCCGAGATGGGTGGATCACGAGGTCAAGAGATCAAGACCATCCTGGTCAACATGTTGAAACCCCGTCTCTACTAAAAATACAAAAAATTAGCTGGGCACGGTGGTGCATGCCTGTAATCCCAGCTACTCGGGAGGCTGAGGCAGGAGAATTGCCTGAACCCAGGAGGCGGAGGTTGCGGTGAGCCGAGATTGCGCCATTGCACTCCAGCCTGGGTAACAAGAGTGAAAATCCGTCTCAAAAAAAAAAAAAGAATAAAATTCTTAGGAATAGATTTAACCAAGGAGGTAAAAAGATCACTGAAAACTATAAGACAAATATGAAAAAATTGACACAAATAAATATTCCATGTCCATGGATTAAAATAATTAATATTGATAATTGTCTATATGCTTAAATTTTCAAATAATAATTTTTATCATCCTTTTGTTTATTTGAAGAATGACTTGGGATCAGGATCTATTTCACTCAGGCAAGTAACTGCTCCCCTTACACCTCACGTATACATTAATGCTGTTCTGTGGGACAGACCAAGTGGTGTTTTTTTGGACAGGTCAAAATAATGTTAATAATTAATGTTAGTAATAATTAATGTTTCCCAATATCAGCTTTATCAGTCATAATTGTATTCATTCAATCACTATCATTCTAACTGCTCTTTCCATATTTCAAGCTTAGGTTGGCACGGGGCTGTCTTGTATAATTCCCTTCAACCTTAACAGAATACATTATTATTGCTGTTGTTATTTAAAAGAAACAGACACCTCAATGATATTTTTATTGATTATGTATACATTCTTACAATTTAGTTTTAGTGATGAGGAATAAGTAGAGAGGGCTGTCTTGGACTCTACATCAGGTGAGATTCAACCATTGAAAGAAGGTGACTTGGCCGGGCGCGGTGGCTCAAGCCTGTAATCCCAGCACTTTGGGAGGCTGAGATGGGTGGATCACGAGGTCAAGAGATCGAGACCATCCTGGTCAACATGGTGAAACCCCGTCTCTACTAAAAATACAAAAAATCAGCTGGGCATGGTGGCGCGTGCCTGTAATCCCAGCTACTCAGGAGGCTGAGGCAGGAGAATTGCCTGAACCCAGGAGGCGGAGGTTGCGGTGAGCCGAGATCGCGCCATTGCACTCCAGCCTGGGTAACAAGAGCGAAACTCCGTCCCAAAAAAAAAAAAAAAAAAGGTGACTTTTGGCTCTGTGTTTATTTTGCGAACCACCAGGCAGAATGGGAAAACAAACTAGAGGAGAACACTCAGAAACCGTAAGAGAGTCCCAGGCTCAGAACCAGGGGAAGAGTCCTGGATCCAACCTCGACATCTTCTCCTGAAAGAGCTTGTCAAAGTCTTCACTCTGGGCCACAGTGAAGTGGTTTTTCCAGTCCCCAGAAACTCCTGCCAAGCAGACGTGGAAAGGGAAGCATCAGAACACGAGGAAGAGCCCCGGACGCAAAACCAAGACCGCCACTCACTGCTTCCCAGTGGTTCATCCACCTAGCCCACATTCTCCCTGAGGAGTAACATGAGGTACCCTGCAATTTTCGTGCTTTCTAGGCACTGCCAGAGGCCCCTGAGTGCAAAAGGGAGAGAGGATGGAGGGCAGTGGTTTTGAGTCTTTATAGCATCAGAGATTAGGTTTGAAATCCTGCTTCCGCCACATACTAGCTTGGAGAAATGGAGAGAGTTACACAATCTCTCTGAGGTTCAGTCTCCCTGTTTGAAAAAAACAATGGTAACCATTTAAGAGAGTTTCTGTGGATTTTAAATAATACAACGGACACTTTGGGAGGCTGAGGTGGGTGGATCACTTGAGCCCAGGAGTTCAAGACCAGCCTGTGTGACACAGTGAAACCCGGTCTCTACAAAAAATACAAAAATTAGCCAGGCGTGGTGGTGCATGCCTATAATCCCAGCTATCCAGGAGGCCGAGGTGGGAGGATCAATTGAGCCCAGGACACTGAGACTGCAGTGAGCTGTGACTGGGCCACTGCACTCCAGCCTGGGTGACAGAGTGAGACCCTGTCTCAAAAATTAATAATAATAATATAATGGATCATAAAGGTTTGTACACTTTGAATTTTGAGATATAGATGCACAGGGAGTTGCAAAATTAAGAGAGAGGTTTCATGCACCCTTCACCCAGTTTTCCTCCAAAGGTTACATTTTATATGACTACAGTACAATATCGTGGCCAGGAAATTGACATCGGTAAAATGCGTGTGCACCCTGCCACTTTATCCCACGAGCATATTTGTGTAACTCACAGCAACCGAGAAACAAAAATATTCCATCCCCAGAAAGATTTTCCTCCTGCTACTATTCACCAGTCTTGCTCATTCTACCCCACCCGACCTCAGTCTCCAGCAATCACCCATCTTTCCTCCACCTCTATACATTTGTCATTGTGAGGATGCTACGTAAATGGAAGTATATTTTATGTGACTTTGGGCATTGAATTTGTTCACAGCGTCATACCCTTGGGATCCATGCGAGCTGTTGCATGTATCAATAGATCGTCCTTTTCATTACTGAGTAGTCTAAGTTGTTAGCATTGCTTCTGTCACATGAGTAACACAATATTAGCTACCATGATCTGCATCAGTTACCTCTTTTATTTTGTATTTTAATTTTTTGAGACGGAGTTTCACTCTTGTCGCCCAGGCTGGAGTGCAGTGGTGTGATCGCAGCTCACTGCAACTTCCACTTCCAGGGTTCCAGTGACTCTCCTGCCTCAGTCTCCTGAGTACACAAGATTACAGGAGCGCACAACCATGCCCGTCAAACATTTGTAATTTTAGCAGAGCCAGGGTTTCACCATGTTGGCTGGGCTGGTCTCAAACTTCTGACCTCAGGTGATCCACCCACCTTAGCCTCCCAAAGTGCTAGGATTACAGACATGAGCCACCATCCCTGGCTGTTATTACTTTTGAAAACGTTTCTTTATGGAAATATCTTAGTCTCAGTGTACCTCCAACCCCCTAGCCTTAATTTCATATCCAAGCAATTGTTTATGAGAGACTTCCTTTTGCCACAAGAGTCCTTTTTTGGTCAAATGAGTGCAAGGCCACTCCTGACCTTTTTAAAGTTAATTTTCAGTTTTTCTTTTTTCTTTTTTTTTTTTTTTTTTTTTTTTTTTGAGATGGAGTTTCACTCTTGTTACCCAGGCTGGAGCGCAATGGCGCGATCTCGGCTCACCGCAACCTCCGCCTCCTGGGTTCAGGCAATTCTCCTGCCTCAGCCTCCTGAGTAGCTGGGATTACAGGCACGCGCCACCATGCCCAGCTAATTTTTTGTATTTTTAGTAGAGACGGGGTTTCACCATGTTGACCAGGATGGTCTCGATCTCTTGACCTCGTAATCCACCCGCCTCGGCCTCCCAAAGTGCTGGGATTACAGGCGTGAGCCACCGCGCCCAGCCAATTTTCAGTATTTTCTATGATTTATATTCAGCAAGTGAGAAATCAGGCATTTATGTTTCGTTCTACAGTTTACTGAGATGAGGGAATTAAAAGCTCTACTTCCCTCATCTGAAGCAATCTATTTATAGGTTTGAAGTTTTTGAGTAGGAGCAAATCATTTTGTATTTTCTGGAAATAGTCCCAGAACTCCCCAAATGCAGTTACTACTCCACGACCCTATCCCCGGCTGGCATAATCTAGGAAAGAAGAAATGACCTGATGGAGGGAAGCTTTGGTATGAAGGCAGCCAGGCCTAGAGAGGCAAAATGAGATCAAGGTAGGCATGAGGAAAAGCATAGAAATGGCTACAACCTCTGCTTTAGATTATAGCCTGAATGAAAGAACCCATCAAAAGCATGGCCCAGCGCAGTGACTCACACCTGCAATCTCAGCAATTCTACCCAACCCGACCTCAATCCCCAGCAATCACTGATTTTTCCTTTGAGAGACTGAGGCGGAAGGATTACTTGAGCCCAGGAGTTCCACACCAGCCTGAGCAACATAGCAAAACCCTATCTCTACAAAAAAAAAAAAAAAAAAGAAAGAAAGAAAGAAAGAAAGAA
>NW_022437075.1:2799142-2809288 GCF_009761245.1 Sapajus apella
AGAAAGAAAGAAAGAAAGAAAGAAAGAAAGAGAAAGAAAGAAAGAAAGAAAGAAAGAAAGAAAGAAAGAAAGAAAGAAAGAAAGAAATATCTAGGTATGGTGGTGCACACCTGTGGTCCCAGCTACCTGAGAGGCTGAGGCAAGAGAATTGAAATATCTAGGTATGGTGGTGCACACCTGTGGTCCCAGCTACCTGAGAGGCTGAGGCAAGAGAATTGCTTGAGCTTGGGAGTTTAAGGCTGCAGTGAACTATGACTGCCTCACTGCACTCTAGCCTGGGCAACAGAGTGAGACCCTGTCTCAAAAAACAAAAATAAGATGAGGGCTCTAGAGTAAGGTTAGGTGTCATTATGGTGAAAGTGATCACATTTTGCATTCTGCATAACCAAGTATCTGCTGCCTCGAATTGGTGATGCTAGACACCTTATAGTTTTAAATTTTTTATTTCTTTTCTCTTCAGAGACAGAGTCTTGCTCTGTCACCCAGGCTGGAGTACAGTGGTGCAATCTTGGCTCACTGCAACCTCCACCTCCTGGGTTCAAGCGATTCTCCTGCCTCAGCCTCCCAAGTATTTGGGATTACAGGCATCTGTCACCATGCCCAGCTAATTTTTGTGTGTGTGTGTATATTTTTAGTAGAGAACGGGTTTCACCATGTTAGCCAGGCTGGTCTCAAACTCCTGACCTCGTGATCCACATGCCTTGGCCTCCCAAAGTGCTGGGAATACAGGTGTGAGCCACCACGCCCAGCCAACACCTTATATTTTTGTTGAGTGAATGATATCTCTAAAGACCATTCATTGCATGTCATTGGTACAAGTGTACAGCCACTCCAAAAAACAGCAGTTTATTTTAGAACTAACCATTTGCTTATTATATGGCACAGCAATTATACCCCTGGCCATTTATCCCAGAGAAATAAAAATGCATGTCCAAACCAAAACTTGTACATGACTTTTTTTTTTTTTTTTTTTTTTTCTGAGATGGAGTTTTGCTCTTATTGCCCAAGCTAGAGTGCAATGGCACCATCTCGGATCACTGCAACCTCTGTCTACTGAATTCAAGCAATTCTCTTGCTTCAGCCTCCCAAGTAGCTGGGATTGCAGGCCCACGCCACCACGCCTAATTTTTTTGTATTTTGTAAAGGGGTTTCACATGTTAGCCAGGCTGGTCTCGAACTCCTGAACTCAGGTGATCCGCCCACCTCGGCCTCCCAAAGTGCTGGGATTACAGGCGTAGTCCCTGTGCCCACCCATACATGACTAGTAATAGCAGCTTTATTTGTAGCAGGAAACAATGTAAACAATCCAAACGTTCTTCAGTAGGTGGATGGTTAAGCAAACTGTGCTATATTCACACCCATGGGATACCACTCAGCAATATAAAGGAAGAACAATTGGTACGTGCACAAACTTGAATGTATCTCCAAGCTACGATGTTGAATGAAAACAAAATATCCAAAAGTTATCTACAGTATGATTCCATTTACATAACATTCACAACATGACAGAATTATAAGTACGTTAAACAGATTAGTGATCACTAGGGGTTATGGGTGACGCTGGGAGATGGTGGATATGACTGTAAAGGGTAACGTGAGAGACCTTTGTTGCGATGGAATAGACCCGCATCTTCATGGTGGTGGCATCCCATGAATCGATATATGTGACATAATGTCATAGAAATATACACACATACACGAGTGCATGTAAAACTAGCTACATCGGCCGGGCGTGGTGGCTCACGCCTGTAATCCAAGCACTTTGGAGGCCAAGGCAGGCGGATCACCTGAGGTCGAGAGTTCAAGACCAGCCTGACCAATATGGTGAAACCCCGTCTTTAAAAATAAAATAAAATTAAATTAAAATAAAAATAAAAAACGCTACATCTACATAAGGTCTGTGGATTCTGTGATGTCAGTTTCCTGGTGTTTTGTTTTGTTTGTTTATTTGTTTGTTGGTTCGTTTGTTTGTTCGTTCGTTTTTGAGACAGACTTTTATTCTTGTTGCCCACGTTGGAGTACAGTGGCGCCATCTCAGCTCACTGCAACCTCCGCCTCCCAGCTTCAAGCAATTCTCCTGCCTCGGCCTCCTGAGTACCTGGGATTACAGGTGTGCACTATCATAGCTGGCTAAATTTTTTGTATTTTTAGAAGAGACAGGGTTTCACCATGTCGGCCAAGCTGGTCTTGAACTCCTGACCTCAGGTGACCTGCCTGCCTCGGCCTCCCAAAGTGCTGGGATGACAGGCATGAACCACCACGCCCAGCCTCCTGGTTTTCATGCAGTACTATACTTGTGAAAACGCTGCCACTGGGGGACACCGGGTGAAGGACACACAGGACCTCTTGTACTATTTTTGCAACTTCCTGGGAATCTACAATTCCTTCAAAATGAAAAGTTAAAGCAGTAAAGACCAACCAGAGCATCTAACAAAGATCTGCCAGGAGCACTGATGTTCCGGGTTCTCTATTATCCTGACAGAGGCAATTACTGTTCAGAGGAAGACAAGATGAGCAATGTATCTTCCAACCCTTTCTTCCTCTAGTATTTTCGGGCCCATTTTCATATTTATTCCAGAAATAACCAATCTCCTCAAAAATGGAGCATGGGATAGTCAAGACTCAAACACATCTGTTTCCATGTCTTGTGCTATACATGAATGTTAAAAGACGATGTATGTGCCACATTTTCTTTGTCCAGTCTATCATTGATGGGTATTTGGGTTGGTTCCAAGTCTTTCCTATCGTGAACAGTGCAGAAATAAACATACGTGTGCATGCGTCTTTATAACAGAATGATGGCACATATACACCATGGAATACTATGCAGCCATAAAAAAAGATGAGTTCATGTCCTTTGCAGTGACATGGATGAAACTGGAAACCATCATTCTCAACAAACTGACATAGAACAGAAAACCAAACACCGCATGTTCTCACTCATAAGTAGGTGTTGAACAATGAGAACACACGGACACAGGGAGGGGAGCATCACACACTGGGGCCTGGGGGGTGGGGGTCTAGGGGAGGAATGGCAGCGGGTGGGGGGATTGGGGAGGGATAGCATTAGGAGAAATACCTAATGTAGATGACGGGGTGACGGATGCAGCAAACACTACCATGGCATGTGTATACCTATGTAACAATCCTGCACAATCTGCACATGTACCCCAGAACTTCAAGTATAATAAGTAAATAAATAAATAAATGTTTTTAAAAAGACGATTATGCCTAGAATACAGCATTGCCCCTCCAACCACCTCCTCTTACCCTTTCTCAGCATTGGCGCAATGATTACTTTCTGCATACGACCGTCCATGGCAAAATGGTCAGACATTTTGTTCTCTTTCATGGCGGAGAAAGAACTGTTTCGGATGACTAAATCAATTTCTTCTGGCTTCAACTTTTTACCAAGAAATTGACAAATCTTCTCCACACTGCCCCTGGGGTCCTACAGAAAGAAAATACTGTCAGTAGACGGTGGCTACAAGAACTGATTGTGGAGCAGGCGCTTGAGTTCTAGCCAAGGCCAAACACATACCTACATAACCCTCTGCAATTTCTGGCTTCCTATAGGCGTCCACGTTCAGGACGGTGAAATGGAAATTACAAAAGTGTCTACCACGTCAGTTAATTATGAGGGTTGTATGGGAAGCTAACGTGAGCTGACGTGATAACTTGCCTTCAACTCCTGACATTCAGCACTAAGCTGTTTTCTTGCACACATAAAGTTTAGTGTGGATTCTGCTAGTCACATGGATTTTAGTACGACCATGGACGGTGCTAATCTCCAGCCGTTTTGTGGCTCTATCCTTCATGTGTGTCTGCACTTCCGTATCTTCCATTGGTGGATGGGGAGCGATAACACAGACAAGAAGCGCCCCTTTCTGTATCTCGTCTGCCCCGAAGTGACACCAACTTTTCATTGGCAGATTCCATTGGCAAAACCAAGACATATTCCCCTATCTAGATGCAAGGGGGGGGGGCTGGGAAATGGAGCTTTCCCACGGGCCGACACTTTCCTAAAATAGCTCTACATGACCCAAGTGAACCTGACACTTCAATGGCCACTGGATTCAATGGGCTGACAGAGGCACGTTTGGAAAGTTACTATTCCAAATGGCTGTCGCTATTGGCACCAGAATGGCTGCACCCGGTCTACAATGCTTGGATTCCTGCCATCGCTCCCCTCCAAGGCCTGCTCTTCTGCAAACTCTAACTTGAGGGCTGTCACCAGGAACAGCGTCTGAAAGTGTATGTGAAATGGCTTGTGCCTGGCTCAGCAGTCCTGTAGTCAATTCCACTGTCTGTGGGTCTCAAGTTGGAGATAAGTATCCGTGCTTTCATAGAACTTATTGATGAGATGTAGGAGTTTTCAGGTGGAAGTCACCTTTCTGTAAATAATCTCCCGGTAAAAAGTACATATTATGCTGCTTGGGAAGTGTGCATAAGCAAAGAGACTAGGAGATGTGCCAGGATGCCATTCTGGCCCCGCTCCACAAGATTATCTTATCCTGCCGGGCACGGTGGCTCACGCCTGTAATCCTAGCACTTTGGGAGGCCGAGGTGGGTGGATCACCTGAGGTCAGGAGTTCAAGACCAGCCTGGCCATCAGGGTGAAACCCCATCTTAGAAAAACAAAAAAATAAATAAATAAAAAATAAAAGAGTATCTTGCCGGGCGCGGTGGCTCACGCCTGTAATCCCAGCACTTTGGGAGGCCGAGGCGGGTGGATTACGAGGTCAAGAGATCGAGACCATCCTGGTCAACATGGTGAAACCCCATCTCTACCAAAAATACAAAAAAAATTAGCTGGGCATGGTGGTGCGTGCCTGTAATCCCAGCTACTCAGGAGGCTGAGGCAGGAGAATTGCCTGAACCCAGGAGGCGGAGGTTGCGGTGAGCCGAGATCGCGCCATTGCACTCCAGCCTGGGTAACGAGCGAAACTCCGTCTCAAAAAAAAAAAAAAAAAAAAAAAGAGTATCTTATCCTAAAATTGGAGATATATTTGGAAGAAGCATATGTCTGTAACAGTGACGCAGCTAACATACACACCATGCCAGACACTATTCTAAATACTTCGGTTTTATTCTCACAGTTCAGTAAGTTAGTTACTATCGTTATCCAGGTTCAGGAATGCGGACACTGAGGCACAGAGTGGTTTAGAGCTCACCAAAGTTTCCCAGTCAATGGCACAAAGCCTCACTAATGAAATCAAGATCTTCACCATTACACTCACTGCTCCTCATGAATGACTCTGCCTAGAGGAATAGATGAGGAATCTAGGAGGGGAGAGGAAATATGGCTAACTCTGGGAGTGACAGTAAAAGGGAATTACCCTCTGCAGCTCCTCATAGAAAATTAATAGGAAGGACCCCATGTCTCTCTTCTTTATCCATCCAAGGGTGTGATCAAACCAAGATCCATAATGCACTACGATGACAGGAAAAAGAGATAAAGGCTATGATTTCTCTCAAACTCATACCCATAAATATGTATTGCCATTCCTTAGTGAAGATCATATGTGTTTTGTGGAATATATTAGGTAAATGATGCCAAGCCTTTCCTTTAGAAGATTAAAACAAAATAATTAAATAAATCAACAAATCTAAGACACATTTTCTCCATATACTGAGAAAAAAGTTATACTCATTCTTACCACTTGGCTTTTTTGTTTTTGTTTTGAGACAGAGTCTCACTCTGTCGCCCAGGCTAGAGCACAGTGGTATGATCTCTGCTCACTGCAACCTCCGCCTCCCAGGTTCAAGTGATTCCCCTGCCTCAGCCTTCCAAGCAGCTGGGATTACAGACGACTTTCACTACTCCCAGCTAATTTTTTGTATTTTTAGTGGAGATGGGGTTTCACCACGTCGGCCAGGCTGGTCTCGAACTCCCGATCTCAGGCGATCTACCCACCTCGGCCTCCCAAAGTGCTGAAATTATAGGTGTGAGCCACCACACTCGACCATAAAAAACCCTTCCCCACTATGATTCAAAACCCTGATGGGATGAATAAAAGATTAAAATACGAATATACATTTTTAACATTACGGGACCAAAAAAGAGTTTTTAAAAAACTGACAAACTGGCTGGGCGCGGTGGCTCAAGCCTGTAATCCCAGCACTTTGGGAGGCCGAGGCGGGTGGATCACGAGGTCAAGAGATCGAGACCATCCTGGTCAACATGGTGAAACCCCGTCTCTACTGAAAATACAAAAAATTAGCTGGGCATGGTGGCGCGTGCCTGTAATCCCAGCAACTCAGTAGGCTGAGGCAGGAGAATTGCCTGAACCCAGGAGACGGAGGTTGCGGTGAGCCGAGATCGCGCCATTGCACTCCAGCCTGGATAACAAAAGGGAAAAACCCTCTTAAAAAAAAAAAAAAAAAAAAAAAATTTAAATTTAAATTAAAACAAGTAAAAATTTATTTAAATCATATTATCTCTGGCCTCCTACTAAATTCTTCTTAAGACACTGGGTAGATTTTAAAGATTTATAGACGATAGATTTACTTTTTTTTTTTTTTTTCCGAGACGGAGTTTCACTCACATTACCCAGGCTGGAGTGCAATGGCGCAATCTCGGCTCACCGCAACCTCCGCCTCTTAGGTTCAGGCAATTCTCCTGCCTCAGCCTCCTGAGTAGCTGGGATTACAGGCACGCACCACCATGCCCAGCTCATTTTTTGTATTTTTAATAGAGACGGGGTTTCACCGTGTTGACCAGGATGGTCTCGATCTCTTGACCTCGTGATCCACCCGCCTCAGCCTCCCAAAGTGCTGGGATTACAGGCTTGAGCCACTGAGCCCGGCTAGATTTACTTTTTAAAAACAATGCATCACGAATCATATTTCTGACGTTACGCTGATTATTATTATTCCAAAATTTTAAAATGAGAGGTTTGGGTTTACTTACCATCACCTTTGATAAACCGGTTCAAGAATTCATCAAAATTCTCTGGTTGCTTCTTACAAACGAATCCTCTTGATACATGATAAAGAGATGTAATAATATCTTTTGGATTCCTTAGGATATAAACAACCTAAAAGAGAAAGGAAATTTATGAAAGTGCAGTTCATATCTCTGTCTGCTCTCCTCAGCGTTCCACATGTCCTCACATGTCAAACCCAATCTGCTCATCTGTGGAAACACAGCTGGGATCATAAAACAGACGTCTTCAGTCTTCAATACAAGCTCCCCTCCCCTTCCACCATTCCCTTTGCTCTTAGATAAATATGCTAAGTTGTTCTTAACTTTGAGCAGGTTTAATTAAGTAGTCATAGTCGCCATGTTTCACTACATGAAGAAAAATCTGGCCGGCTGGTGTAATCCCAGCACTTTGGGAGTCCGAGGTGAGGGGATCATGAGGTCAAGAGATCCAGACCATCCTGGCCAACACAGCAAAACCCTCTCTCTACTAAAAATACAAAAATTAGCTGGTTGTGGTGGCATGTGCCTGTAATTCCAGCTACTGGGGAGACTGAGGCAGGAGAACTGAATCCAGGAGGCGGAGGATGCAGTGAGACGAGGTCGCACCACTGCACTCCAGCCTGGGTGACAGAGTGAGACCCTGCCTCAAAAAAAAAAAAAAAAAAAACAAGAGAGAAAGAAAAAGAGAGAGGGGGAGGGAGGAATGGTGGAGGGAGGGAGGGAGGGAGGGAGGGAGGAAGGAAGGAGAAAAAAGAAAACCCCAGAGCTGATCTCTGAGTTCACTGGAAGTGCTGTGGTCAGTTAATTACAGGTGCCACAGATGCAGAATAGAGAACACTAAAACCCATGCATGGATTTGGACTACTTCCTCACATTCAGCATTTTATCAAATGAGAAAACATCTCCTGGGATTCCTGAAAATGGACCAACATACTCACCTTGGCATTGCAGTTGAAGTAGGACCTGGGGAAGAGTTGCACAGGGAGATGTGAAACCATGAGGCGTGGTCCATTTCGATTAATTAGGTCTTTCTGCAAATGAGCATCCTCTATCCATGGGGACCTCAAAAAAACTGGTACGGTTTGGATCCAGGTAGGGTCCCCGTTGACGTGGATCAAATTGAGAATTTCAATTATCCAGTGTGTTCCTGGTTGTAAAATAAATGGACAATCCTATTTTAATCTGTTGCATTAACATGGTGAAGATATTTCATATATTAAGGGCCCTGGAGTCTTTTTTTTAATTTTTAACTTTTGTGACCACATGGTAGGTGTATATATTTACGGGGTACATGAGACGTGTTGATACTGGTATATAATGCATACTAATCACATCGTGGACCATGGGACATCCGTGTCCTCATGCATGTATTCTTTGTGTTACAAGCAACCCAGTTTACTATTTTAGTTACTGACTATAGCTAAATTATGACTGACTACGGTCGCCCTGTTGTGCTATCAAGTACTAGGTCTTATTTATTCTTTTCTATTTTATTTGTGTCTATCAGCCACCCTCACTCCCACCCACCCATCCACTTCCCTTCCCAGCCTCTGCTGAGCATCATGATTTCTCGCTATCTCTATGAGTTTAATTGCTGTGATTTTTAGCTCCCACAAATAAGTGAGAGCACGCAATGTTTGGCCCTCTGTGCCTGGCTGATTTCATTGACCACAATGACCTCCAGTTCCACCCATGTTGTTGCAAATGACAGCTTCTTGCTCTTTTTTATGGCTAAGTAGCACTTCACTATGTCAAAGTACTACATTTTCTTTATCCAGGGCTTTTTTTTTTTTTTTTTTTTTTTTTTTTGAGACGGAGTTTCACTCTTGTTACCCAGCCTGGAGTGCAATGGCGCAATCTCGGCTCACCGCAACCTCCACCTCCTGGGTTCAGGCAATTCTCCTGCCTCAGCCTCCTGAATAGCTGGGATTACAGGCACGCGCCACCATGCCCAGCTAATTTTTTGTATTTTTTTAGTAGAGACGAGGTTTCACCATGTTGACCAGGACGGTCTCGATCTCTTGACCTCGTGATCCACCCGCCTCGGCCTCCCAAAGTGCTGGGATAACAGGCGTGAGCCACCGCGCCTGGCCTATCCAGGGTTTTTGATTTTTTTTCCCAAATTTTTGTTTCGAGACAGAGTTTTGCTCTTTTTACCCAGGCTGGAGTACAGTGGTGTAATCTTGGCTCACCACAACCTCTGCCTCCCAGGTTTAAGTGATTCACCTGCCTCAGCCTCCAGAGTAGCTGGGATTACAGGCGTGCATCACCATGCCCGGCTAATTTCATATTTTTAGTAGAGACGGGGTTTCGCCATGTCAGTCAGGCTGGTCTCGAACTCCCGACCTCAGGTGATCCACCCACCTCGGCCTCCCAAAGTGCTGGGATTACAGGCAAGAGCCACCATGCCTGGCCAAGTTTAGGGGTACTTGCGCAGGATATGCAGGTTTGTTACATAGGTAGACATGTGCCATGGTGTTTTGCTGCACAGGTCATTCCATCACCTAGATATTGAGCCTGGCATCTGCCAGGTGTTCCTCCTGATGCTCTCCCTCCTTCCACACTGCCACCCTCCAATAGGCCCCAGTGTGTGTTGTTACCCCCCGTCTGTCCATGTGTTCTCATCACTGAGCCCACTTATGAGTGAGAACATGTGGTATTTGGTTTTCTGTCCCAGCATTCATTTGCTGAGGACAATGACTTCCAGCTCTGTCCATGTCCCTGCAAAACAGGCCATCTTGTTCATTTTTATGGCTGCATAGTATTCCACGGTGTATATGTACCACATTTTCTTTGTCCAGTCTATCAATGATGGGCATTTAGGTTGCTTCCATATCTTTGCTGTTGTGAATAGTGCTGATGCAGGGCTAGATGCAGACTCTGTGGGCAGAGCTGGCGTCAATCAGGGAATGGGTGAGGTAATCAGAGACCAAGAATCTAGGACCCTGAGTGACTACACAGAACAGAGCTCAGTCACCTCTGGGATGATCCATGCTGCTCTGCATTGCTATGTAGAAAAAAATAAATAATTTCTAATGTTTTAATCTTTTAGATTACTTAATTTTTTTTTTTTTTTTTTTTTTTTTTGATGCATTTTTACTGTTTTTAACCATGGTGGGGGACAGTGGCCGAATTCTCGCCCACCGCCCCCTCCCCCCCCTTGGTTTAAGCAAATCTCTTTTTTTTTTTTTTTTTTTTTTTTTTTTTTTTTTTTTTTT
>NW_022437075.1:2809388-2816549 GCF_009761245.1 Sapajus apella
TTTTTTTTTTTTTTTTTTTTTTTTTTGAGATGCAGTTTCACTCTTGTTACCCAGGCTGGAGTGCAATGGCGCAATCTCAGCTCACCGCAACCTCCGCCTCTTGGGTTCAGGCAATTCTCCTGCCTCAGCCTCCTGAGTAGCTGGGATTACAGGCACGCACCACCATGCCCAGCTAATTTTTTGTATTTTTAGTAGAGACGGGGTTTCACCATGTTGACCAGGATGGTCTCGATCTCTTGACCTCATGATCCACCCGCCTCGGCCTCCCAAAGTGCTGGGATTACAGGCTTGAGCCACCGCGCCCGGCTACTTGATGTATTTTTAAGAGCAGTTTCGCCTCTCCACTAACTTACGCAGTGGGTATCATCATTACTGTTTGCAGTTTTCAGATGAGGGCATAAAGGCACAGATGAACGAAGACCTTCACTCAAGATCACACTGCTAGGAAATGGCAGGCCAAAACTGATGTCATGCAGTGTTCAAAGTCCTTCTGACAACAGCAAATACATTGATCTCCAGCCCAATGCCAGGCAGGTGGTGAGCCCTGAGTCAACCTCAAATGTGGCCCATTGTCATCATGTCCACACATTACTCCACTCCCCTATGAGCTCCATAGAACCGTGACTTCCCTGCTCTCTACTGTCTCCTCAGCGAAAAAAACAAATACAAAAAAACTCAGTTCCTGGAACAGATTAAAAACTTGGGTTCATATTAGCTGAAAACATGAGTGTTGAAATCACTTGTCTGTTTATGTTCCTAACTAAACCGAACTATGAACATTTTAGGGCCAAGAACCTGATTTTATTTACTCATGTGGCCAGAGCCAAGCTCAAAGTCTGACAGGCAGCAACCTTCCTCACATGCCTGCTCAACAGACTTGCCTGCAAAGGTCGCACACCACTCTACCTGCTTGAGTCCATTTCCCTCTCACACTAGCCTCGAAGAGGAGGATTTTAAGTCATTACCACATAATAGATGAGGAAGCCGAGGCACAGATGGGATAAGTAAATGGGCACAGATCACATTGGGAGGGAGAAGCGTGACTCAAACCCAGGGCATCTAACCCCCATGCCCATGTCATCAACACCTCTCCTACAGCTGTTGCTGATAAGGATAAGAGCCACATGAAGGAATCCTGTTGAAGATGGCCTGTAAAGGGAAACACACATAACACACTAAATAGTGTCAGTTGTGAATTCCACGAAGACGAAAAGGTGGCACACTTCACCTGCACCACCCTATGTCCCATTCGAGAGAAGCTCAGAGGCACCAGGGCAAGGAGATCCCAGAGAGATCCTCACACAGGAAAAAGGAGAGCAGAGACTCCAGCAGCCCTCGTCACCATCACAAAAGCTGAGATACGGGGCTCTGTAAATCACAAATATAAAATCTTTCCATAAAGAAAAGCCCAGGGCCTGGCCAGGCATGGGGACTCACGCCTGTAATCCCAGCATTTTGGGAGGCCGAGGTGGGTAGATCACAAGGTCAGGAGATCAAGACCATCCTGGCCAACATGGTGAAACCCCATCTCTACTAAAAGTACAAAAGTTAGCCTGGTGTGGTAGCACGTGCCTGTAGTCTCAGCTACTCGGGAGGCTGAGGCAGGAGAATTGCTTCAACCTGAGAGGTGGAGGTGCAGTGAGCTGAGATCACGCCACTACACTCCAGCCTGTTGACAAGCAAGACTCCATCTCAAAAAAAAAAGAAAAAAATTAACATGGAACTACAAAGAACCCTGAAAAGCCAAAACAATACTGAAAAAGAACAAACCTGGAGATCTCAACTTTCTGACTTCAGAAGATATTACAAAGCTATGATATGATAATGAAAAAACTCTCCAGACATACAGACCAATAGAACAGAGTACAGAGCCATAAACTAAACTTATGCATATATGATCAAATGATCTTCAATCAGGGCGCCAAAACTACACCATGGAGACAGGATAGTCTTTTCAACAAACGGTGCTGGGAAAACTTGAAAGACACTAGCAAAAGAATGAAATTGAATTTTTTTTTTTTTTTTTTTTTTTTTTTTTTTTTTTTTGAGACGGAGTTTCGCTCTTGTTACCCAGGCTGGAGTGCAATGGCGCAATCTCGGCTCACCGCAACCTCCGCCTCCTGGGTTCAGGCAATTCTCCTGCCTCAGCCTCCTGAGTAGCTGAGATTACAGGCACGCACCACCATGCCCAGCTCATTTTTTGTAGTTTTAGTAGAGACGGGGTTTCACCATGTTGACCAGGATGGTCTTGATCTCTTGACCTTGTGATCCACCCGCCTCGGCCTCCCAAAGTGCTGGGATTACAGGCTTGAGCCACCGCGCCCGGCCTTGAAATTGAATTTTTATCTGACAATACATACAAAAATCAACTTGAAGTGGATTAAAAATGTAAATGTAAAGCCTGGAACTGTAAAACTGCTGGAAGATTGCATGTGGGAAGAGCTTCTAGGCGTTGGTCTCAGCAATAACTTCCTGGATATGACACCAAAAGCACAGTTAACAAAAACAAAATAAACAAGTGGGGCTGTATCAAACTTCAAAGCTTCTGTGAAGCTAAGGAAACAATCAGAATCAAAAGGCAACCTAGAAAAATATTTCCAAACCATACCCCTGATAAGGGCTTAGTATCCTAAACATGCAAGAAATTGCCACCACTTATGAACAAAAAAAATCAGATGTGTATCTTGAAATAGGCAAATAAGTAGACATTTCTCCAAAGACACACAAATGGAAAACAGGTATAAGACAGGGTAGTCAACATCACTAATCGTCCAGGAATATGCAGATCAAAACCACAGTTAGATGTCACCTCAGATCCGTTAGGATGGCCATTATATTTTTTAAAAACAATGTAACAGGCCAGGCGTGGTGGCTCATGCGAGTAATCCCAGCACTTTGGGAGGCCGAGACAGGTGGATCACCTGAGGTCAGGAGTTTGAGACCAACCTGACCAACACAGTGAAACCACATCTCTAAAAAAACAAACAAACAAAAACAATGTAAGAAAATAACAAGTGTGGCCAAGAATGTGGAAACTTAGAACCCCTGTACACTGTGGGTGGAAATGTAAAATGGTGCAGCTGCTGTGGAAAACAACGCTGAGTTTCCTTAAAAAATTAAAAATAGAACTAGGATGATCCAGCAATCCCACTTCTGAGTATTTATCCAAAAGAACTGAAAACAGGATTTCAAAGAGATATTTACACTCCCGTGTTCATTGCAGAATAATTCACAATAACCAAGAAGTGGGAGCCATCTAAATGTCCACTGATGGAAGAACGGATGAAGAAAATTTGGCACGTACATACAATGAAATGTTATTTAGTTTTTTCAAAAGAAAGAAATTCTGGCACATGCAACAACATGGATGAACCTTGAGGACATGATGCAAGTGAACTAGCCAGTCACAGAAAGACAAATATTGCATGGCCTCATATGAGATACCTGAAACGCCCCAACTCATAGAATCAGAAACTAAACGGTGCTTGTCAGGGGTTGCGGGGAGGAATGAGGGGTTGCCATGCAATGGATGTAGGTTTTCAGTCCTGCAAGATAAAGAAGCTCTAATGATCTCCTGTACAGCAATGCACCTCTGGTTAACAATTCTGTTCACTTTCAAAAATTTAATAGGATAGATTTCATATGATGCATTTCTTACCACAATAAAAAATTATCATCATTATCATTATCCACTGGGTTATGCAGAAAGACATTTTCCATGGGTTTCCTACTAAGAACACACACATATGACATATGCATGCATACACAGGCACATATCCTCACACACGCAGTCTTCTTACCTGATCTAGGGTAGCTTACTATGATGACATCATCATCTCTCACCAAAAATTCTTCCCTGGCAAAGCACAATGTCTCCACATTGGTTAAGATGGAAGGCATCGGGAGTCCCTCAAAAAAGAGGCATTCACTCATCTGGACACTGTCCTGGAGCATTTTTCAATAAAGCTTCCAGGTATGAGGCTAGGAGTCCCGATATTGGGTGTAATGGCCTTTTACATTAGCCGGAGAAGAAAAATGTGATTACTGATGCTGAGTAAAGCGCAGTCCTCCACAGCTCATTAAGAGCAGGTCTTACGAAGAGTAGGCACTAAGTGGGTGGAGCTTCAGAGAGAGTCAAAGGCTTGGACTTGGAGTTGGATAAGCCTGGAAAAACTGGAAGAGAGTAATATCCGACTAGTAAACAGGAGGGTGGAGAACTGAACCAGAGAGGAAACAGCAGCCTATGGAGGAAAAACTGTTTTCCAATGAAAGACAATGAGCATTCTGGGGGCAAAGGGATGTCCTAGGGTTCCGCCGGTCAGAGGCACTGGCAGAACCTCCGTGATTCCTGCCTCTCACCTCTCAGGATCCTCACTGCCTGGCTTTAGCCAAGCTCCCATGGTGGGATGTTTCTGGTGCAATAGGAGGAAATCCAGGTCAAAGTGGCTTGTTATCTCATCTAAAAGGTTCCCTGGGACTTCTGGCTTCATCCCTCGATTATAAAGAGCTAGAAAGAGCATGCTCTAACCCTTACAATGAAATATGTGCTGAACTGACTTCCAATTACGTTTGTGTGTGTGTGTGTGTGTGTGTGTGTGTGTGTGTGCGCGCGCGCGCGCGCGCGTGTGTGTGCGTGTGTGTGTGTGTGTAACTCAACAGAGAATTGGGGCTGGAGAGAAGAGGGCTGGGTGCGGAGGCTCATGCCACACTCCTGTAATCCCAGCTACTCAGGAGGCTGACGCCGGAGAATATCCTGAACCCGGGAGGCAGAGGTTGCAGTAAGCCAAGATCATGCTACCGCACTCCAGCCTGGGCGACAGAGCCAGACTCCATCTCAAAAAAACAAACAAACAAGGCCGGGCGCGGTGGCTCACGCCTGTAATCCCAGCACTTTGGGAGGCCAAGGCGGGTGGATCACAAGGTCAAGAGATCGAGACCATCCTGGTCAACATGGTGAAACCCCGTCTCTACTAAAAATACAAAAAATCAGCTGGGCATGGTGGTGCGTGCCTGTAATCCCAGCTACTCAGGAGGCTGAGGCAGGAGAATTGCCTGAACCCAGGAGGCGGAGGTTGCGGTGAGCCGAGATCACGCCATTGCACTCCAGCCTGGGTAACAAGAGCGAAACTCCGTCCAAAAAACAAACAAACAAACAATCTAAAGAGAGACACTGTCCTCAGGGAAAGAAGGGACATGGATAACCACTTGGCTGAGTCAAGACAAACAGACACCTGTTAGAAGAGCTGATCTAGAATATCTATCAAACTAGTTAAGGCTGATTACAAGCTGGCAGGACTGTGAAACCCTAGAGGCTGCAAATATTGGCAAAATCTTTTTCTTTTGTCCACTTGCAACTGTCTTGATCAAGTTATAGAAATCTATTCCACTTCAGGCTCATTCTCCATGAATCCCATGAGACATCCACAAACAAGTGTTTTAAAGAACCTTTAAAAGTGTCTATTATGGTACATCCTAGGGGACAGAAACAGCGGTCATGTTAGAGGAGCTCCTGGACAAGATGTAATCTCAGAAGGCCCAGGTGTATGGACCCGTTTGAATGGATATCTCATCTGGGACACCCAGGTATATAGAAAAGGTTGATGGAAATTTAACCTTGGAAGGCTCAGGTACACAGATGCAGCTGGAACACACCACTGCTCCTTGGTCAGAGTACACTGCACTAGTCCCAGATTTTCCCAAAATGGCCTTGGCCGAGCTGGGCAGAGTTGACAAGGGGACAGTGGCTGCTGGCAGCATCTTCTAAGGAAGATTACCTTCCCAGGGACAATTTTCCCAGCTTTCTACCTGTGCAGAAACTAGTGGCTGCACGTGTGCTCAGGAGAGAACCAGGGGACTGGACTGGTGTGACATTCTTTCATCTTCCTTTGGATTTTCCACTCAGGCCATACATTCTCTGTTTTACCACAGAAAAATAAGATCCTTCTCCTCTATGTCCACTGAGGAAAAAATCACTTTCATCTGTGTGAGGATGGGCAACACTACTGGCTTTCACACATTAGTAAACTTTCATTGTTCAGACAAACCCTGAAGAAATGTTTTGCTGGCAGATAAACCATTTAACAGATGTTAAAGCAAGTTTTTTGGGCAGTAAGAATATAATATCAGGTTGAAACCTAGGTCTTTACAGGGGAGTAAGGGGTGCTGGAAATGGAATATATTCATGGTTTTTACTTACTTTTAATCATTCTAAAAGATAACTGACTGCCTAAAGCAAAAAATAACAAAATGTTTTGTATATTGTTAGTATATAACATAGGAGAGAGTATGAGAACAGTAGCAAAAATGATGACAGAGAAAAGGCGTTGCAGATATATCACGGAGATTACTTGTACCCATGAAATGCAGCATAGTATTATATGAGTATAGAATCATTAATTCATTAAAGGTGGCCACTAAAAATGTTAAAATAAATATAAAGTTAATATAGAAGATAGAATAATTTTAAATGCTTGATTAACACAAAAGAGGACAGGAAAAGAGAAAGAAAAAAGGAGCAAAAGGCTGGGCACGGTGGCTCACACCTGTCATCTCAGGCACTTTGGGAGGCTGAGGTAGATAGATCACATGAGGTCAGGAGTTCAAGACCAGCCTGGCTAACATGGCAAAACGCCATCTCTGTTAAAAATACAAAAATTAGCTGGTTGTGATGGCGGACGCCTGTAATCCCAACTACTCAGGAGGCTGAGTCACAAGAATTGCTTGAACCCAGAAAGCAGAGGTTGCAGTGAGCCAAGATCACACAACTGTACTCCAGTCTGGGCAACAGAGCAAGACTCTGTCTCAGAAAAAGAAAAAAAAAAGAAAGAAAGAAAAGAAAAAAGAAGCACATATAAAACAGTAAGAGGCCGGGCACGGTGGCTCACGCCTGTAATCCCAGCACTTTGGGAGTCCGAGGCGGGTGGATCACGAGGTCAAGAGATTGAGACCATCCTGGTCAACATGGTGAAACCCCGTCTCTACTAAAACTACAAAAAAAATTAGCTGGGCATGGCGGCGCGTGCCTGTAGTCCCAGCTACTCAGGAGGCTGAGGCAGGAGAATTGCCTGAACCCAGGAGGCGGAGGTTGCTGTGAGCCGAGATCGCGCCATTGCACTCCAGCCTGGGCAACAAGAGCGAAACTCCGTCTCAAAAAAAAAAAAA
>NW_022437075.1:2816649-2846803 GCF_009761245.1 Sapajus apella
AAAAAAAAAAAAAAAAAAAAAAAAAAAAAACAAACAAAAAAAAACAGTAAGAGAGAAATTTTAGCCCATCTATGTCAATAATAAATTTAAATAGGAAAGTCCAGACACACTAGTTCAAAGACAGAGATTGTCAGCATGGTTTAAAGCAGGATTCATTATGTGCTGTCTAGAAGAAACCCACGTTAAAGATTCAGATAGGTTAAAAGTGAAAAGATGAAGACAGAGCATGCAGTATTAATCAAAGAACATTGGGATTAGAAGCCTGAGAGGGCAGCAGGGAGGCATCCTGCCTCTGCAGTCCCATTTCTCCTGCCTGGATTGGCCTGGCGTCAGGAGGGACTTTCTTATGCGAGGAAAAGTTAAGCAGGAGAACACCAGTATCCCCCATTGCCACCACAAACACAACAGTTCTTACTAGAGAATTCCACAGTCCTCACAAGCTCTGATCCCAGCGTGGGCAGCTGCCAGGAATCCACACTGCTGCACTGCTCCAGATTAGGAGCACAAAATGTGCTCTCCTCACCCTCATCATGCCCTGTGAGGCATGCTGCTGTGGCATGGTGCCCTCTTGAGACAGAGCCACCTCGGGGACATATCCTGCTCTGGGGGCCAATGGCCACCGCACCTCTCCTGTCCTGGGCTCTGTCTTCATTCCACCAAGCCCACATAGCTTGCTGAATGCCACAACCCTGGCTTCAGGGAGCCTGGGCCCAGAACTACCTGTAACTCTGATTCTGTGCGTCAGGAAAACCAGTGCCTGTCACCCACACTTCCGTCAGGAGAAAGTCTGGCAGTCCTTCCCAGAGTGAACCCACCTATTCACAAGCCAAACCACTCTGGGACACTTTTCTGTATAAGTGCTGTATTGTATGTGTGTGTGTGGGGGGGTGTTCTTATGTTCTCATACTTTTTATTAGTGAATAAAAAAGAGGGTTTCAGCCAAGATCAAGTATGCACCCACCTCCATTTGCCACAGCTGGCTCTTACCCATAAGTGCCATCTACAGGCCTGCATGTCAGACTGCACAGCCTGACATAAAACCTGTTGACAGAACATAGGGCTACAGGAACAAACCCAGAAGACCCTGCCTGGCTACGCAGGGAGGCTCACGCCTATAATCCCAGGATTTTGGGAGGAGAGTGGGGCGGATCATCTGAGGTCAGGGGTTCGAGACCAGCCTGGTCAACATGGTGAAACTCTTTCTGTACTAAAAGTACAAAAAAGTAGCCGAGCATGGTGGCGCACATCTGTAGTCTCAGCTACTCAGGAGGCTGAGGCTGAAGCTGGAGAATCGTTTTAACTCAGGAGGCCGAGGTTGCAATGGCAGTGAGCAGAGATTGCACCACTACATTCCAGCCTGGGAGACACAGCAAGAATGTCTCAAAACAAAAAACAAAACAAAACAACAACAACAAAATCATAGGAACAAAATTGTAATACATGTTACCACAAAAACACACTTAAATGCATAGGCCACAGTCCCTATAAAGCTACTAACAATAAAAATTATGGAGCAACCAGCTAACAATTTCACAATAGGATCAAAACCTCACATATTAATATTAACCTTAAATGGTCTAAAACTCCCACTTAAAAGACATACAGTGGAAAGATGGATTTAAAAAAAAAAAAAAAAGACTCATCAATCTGCTGTCTTCAAGAGACCTACATCACATAAAATGTCACCCATAGGTTTAAAGTAAAGGGTTGGAGAAAGATCTATCGTGCAACCAGAAATCACAAAAGAGCAGGAATCACTATTCTTATATCAGGTAAAACAGACTTTAGGGGCCGGGCGCGGTGGCTCAAGCCTGTAATCCCAGCACTTTGGGAGGCCGAGGCGGGTGGATCACGAGGTCAAGAGATCGAGACCATCCTGGTCAACATGGTGAAACCCCGTCTCTACTAAAACTACAAAAAATTAGCTGGGCATGGTGGTACGTGCCTGTAATCCCAGCTACTCAGGAGGCTGAGGCAGGAGAATTGCCTGAACCCAGGAGGCGGAGGTTGCGGTGAGCCGAGATCGCGCCATTGCACTCCAGCCTGGGTAACAAGAGCGAAACTCCATCCCAAAAAAAAAAAAAAAAAAAAAAAAAAGAAGGAAAACTAAGAAACAGAAAGAAATAACTTCATCAACAACAAAAAGGGTTGACGTGAAGGAAAAAATGCTAAGGGCAGCTAGAGAGAAAGGTGAGGTCACCCACAAACAAAAGGAAGCCCATCAGATTCACAGCAGATCTCTCAGCAGAAACCCTACAAGCCAGAAGAGAGTGGGGGCCAAAATTCAATGTCCTTAAAGAAAAGAACTTTCAACCTAGAATTTCATATCCAGCCGAACTAAGCTTCATAAGCGAAGGAGAAATAAAATCCTTTATGAACAAGCAAGTGCTCAGAGATTTCATCACCACCAGGCCTGCTTTCCAAGAGCTCCTGAAAGAAGCACTAAACAAAGAAAGGAACAACCAGTACCAGCCACACACCAAAAATGTACCAAATGGCAAAGAGCATCAACACAATGAAGAAACTGCATCAACTAATGGGCAAAACAACCAGCTAGCATCAAAACGGCAGGTTGAAATTCACCCATAACAATAATAACCTTAAATGTAAATGGTCTAAATGCCCCAATCAAAAGACACAGACTGGCAAATTGGATAAAAAATCAAAACCCATCAGTGCCGGGCGCAGTGGCTCACGCCTGTAATCCCAGCACTTTGGGAGGCCGAGGCGGGTGGATCACGAGGTCAAGAGATCGAGACTATCCTGGTCAACATGGTGAAACCCCGTCTCTACTAAAACTACAAAAAATTAGCTGGGCATGGTGGCGCGTGCCTGTAATCCCAGCTACTCAGGAGGCTGAGGCAGGAGAATTGCCTGAACCCAGGAGACGGAGGTTGCGGTGAGCCGAGATCGCGCCATTGCACTCCAGCCTGGGTAACAAGAGCAAAACTCCTTCTCAAAAAAAAAAAAAACCCATCAGTGTGCTGTATCCAGGAAACCCGTCTCACATGCAAGGATGCACACAGGCTCAAAATAAAGGGATAGAGGAAGAGCTACCAAATAAATGGAAATGGAGAGCAAAAAAAAGCAGGAGTTGCAATCCTAATCTCTGATAAAATAGACTTTAAACCAAAAAAGATAAAAAAAGACAAAGAAGGGCATTACCTAATGGTAAAAGGATCAATGCAACAAGAAGAGCTAATGATCCTAAATATATATGCGCCCAATACAGGAGCACCCAGATACATAAAGCAAGTTCTTAACAACCTACAAAGAGACTTAGACTCCCACACAATAATAGTGGGAGACTTTAACACTCCACTGTCAATATTAGACAAATCAACGAGACAGAAAATGAACAAGGATATCCAGGACTCGAACTCAGACCCAGACCAAGCAAACCTAATAGACATTTACAGAACTTTCCACCCCAAATCCACAGAATATACATTCTTCTCAGCACCACATCACACCTACTCTAAAAGTGACCACATAATTGGAAGTAAATCACTCCTCAGCAAATGCAATAGAATGGAAATCATAACAAAGAGTCTCTCAGACCACAATGCAATCATATTAGAACTCAGAATTCAGAAACTAATGCAGAACCGCACAACTACATGAAAACTGAACAACTGGCTCTTGAATGTTGACTGGATAAACAATGAAATGAAGGCAGAAATAAAGATGTTCTTTGAAACCAATAAGAACGAAGACAAAACGTACCAGAATCTCTGGGACACATTTAAATCACTGTCTAGAGGAAAATATATAGCAATAAATGCCCACCTGAGAAGCAAGGAAAGATCTAAAATCGAAACCCTATCATCAAAATTGAAAGAGCTAGAGGAGCAAGATCAAAAAAACTTGCCGGGCGCAGTGGCTCAAGCCTGTAATCCCAGCACTTTGGGAGGCCGAGGCGGGTGGATCACAAGGTCAAGAGATCGAGACCATCCTGGTTAACATGGTGAAACCCCGTCTCTACTAAAACTACAAAAATTAGCTGGGCATGGTGGTGCATGCCTGTAATCCCAGCTACTCAGGAGGCTGAGGCAGGAGAATTGCCTGAACCCAGGAGGCGGAGGTTGCAGTGAGCCAAGACAGCGCCATTGCACTCCAGCCTGGGTAACAAGAGCGAAAACTCTGTCTCAAAAAAAAAAAAAAAGGATCAAAAAAACTCAAAAGCTAGCAGAAGACAGAAATACCTAAGATCAGAGCAGAACCAAAAGAGATAGAGATACAAAAAACCCTTCAAAAAATCAATAAATCCAGGAGCTGGTTTTTTGAAAAGATTAACAAAATAGACCACTAGCTAGATTAATAAAAAAGAAAACAGAGAAGAATCAAATAGATGCAATAAAAAACAATAAAGGAGATATAACCACAGATTCCACAGAAATACAAACCACCATCAGAGATTACTACAAACAACTCTATGCACATAAACTAGTAAACCCGGAAGAAATGGATAAATTCCTGGACACCTACACCCTCCCAAGCCTAAGCCAGGAAGAAGTCAAAACCCTGAATAGACCAATAAAAAGGGCTGAAGTTGAGGCAGCAATTAATAGCTTACCAACCAAAAAAAGCCCAGGTCCAGATGGGTTCACAGCCAAATTCTACCAGACATACAAAGAGGAGCTGGTACCACTCCTGAAACTATTCCAAACAATCCAAAAAGAGGGAATCCTCCCCAAACTATTTTATGAGATCAACATCATCCTGATACCAAAACCCGGCAGGGACTCAACAAGAAAGAAAACTATAGGCCAATCTCCATGAAGAACATAGATGCAAAAATCTTCAATACAATACTGGCAAACTGATTGCAACAGCACATCGAAAAGCTTATCCATCACAATCAAGCAGGCTTCATCCCAGGGATGCAAGGCTGGTTCAATGTATGCAAGTCTATAAACATAATTCACCACATAAACAGAACCAAAGACAAAAATCACATGATTATCTCAATAGATGCAGAGAAGGCCTTTGACAAAATTCAACAGCGCTTTATGCTAAAAACACTCAATAAACTAGATATCGACCGAACGTAACTCAAAATAATAAAAGCTATTTACAACAAACCCACAGCCAGTATCATACTGAATGGGCAAAAACTGGAAGCATTCCCTTTGAAATCTGGCACTAGACAAGGATGCCCTCTCTCACCACTCCTATTCAATATAGTATTGGAAGTTCTAGCCAGAGCAATCAGGCAAGAAAAACAAATAAAGGGTATTCAACTAGGAAAGGAGGAAGTCAAATTGTTTCTATTTGCAGACGACATGATTGTATATTTAGAAGACCCTATTGTCTCAGCACCAAATCTCCTGAACTGATAAGCAACTTCAGCAAAGTCTCAGGATACAAAATCAATATGCAAAAATCACAAGCATTCCTATACATCAATAACAGACTTAAAGAGAGCCAAATCAAGAAGGAACTGCCATTCACAATTGCTACAAAGACAATAAAATACCTAGGAATACAACTAACAAAGGATATAAAGGACCTCTTCAAGGAGAACTACAAACCACTGCTCAATGAAATAAGAGAGGACACAAACAGATGGAGAAACATTCTATGCTCATGGTTAGGAAGAATCAATATCGTGAAAATGGCCATACTGCCAAAGTAATTTTAAGATTCAATGCTGTCGGCCGGGCGCGGTGGCTCAAGCCTGTAATCCCAGCACTTTGGGAGGCCGAGGCGGGTGGATCATGAGGTCAAGAGATCGAGACCATCCTGGTCAACATGGTGAAACCCCGTCTCTACTAAAAATACAAAAAATTAGCTGGGCATGGTGGCGCGTGCCTGTAATCCCAGCTACTCAGGAGGCTGAGGCAGGAGAATTGCCTGAACCCAGGAGGCGGAGGTTGCGGTGAGCTGAGATTGCACCATTGCACTCCAGCCTGGGTAACATGAGTGAAACTCCGTCTCAAAAAAAAAAAAAAAAAGATTCAATGCTGTCCCCATCAAGCTACCTATGACCTTCTTCACAGAACTGGAAAAAACCACCTTAAACTTCATATGGAACCAAAAGAGAGCCCACTTAGCCAAGTCAATTCTAAGCAAAAAGAACAAAGCTGGAGGCATCACACTACCTGACTTCAAACTATACTACAAGGCTACAGTAATCAAAACAGCATGGTACTGGTACCAAAACAGAGATATAGACCAATGGAACAGAACAGAGGCATCGGAGGCAACACCACATATCTACAACCATCTGATCTTTGACAAACCTGACAAAAACAAGTAATGCGGAAAGGATTCCCTATTTAATAAATGGTGTTGGGAAAACTGGCTAGCCATGTGCAAAAAGCAGAAACTGGACCCCTTCCTGACACCTTACACTAAAATTAACTCCAGATGGATTAATGACTTAAACATAAGACCTAACAACATAAAAACCTTAGAAGAAAACCTAGGCAAAACAATTCAGGACATAGGCATAGGCAAAGACTTCATGACTAAAACACCAAAAGCATTGGCAACAAAAGCCAAAATAGACAAATGGGATCTAATTAAACTCCAGAGCTTCTGCACAGCAAAAGAAACAATCATTAGAGTGAACTGGCAACCAACAGAATGGGAAAATATTTTTGCGATCTACCCATCTGACAAAGGACTTATATCCAAAATCTACAAAGAATTAAAACAGATTTACAAGAAAAAAACAAACACACCCATTCAAAAGTTTGCAAAGGATATGAACAGACACTTTTCAAAAGAAGACATATATAAGGCCAACAAACATATGAAAGAATGCTCATGATCACTGGTCATTAGAGAAATGCAAATCAAAACTACATTGAGATACCACCTCACACCAGTTAGAATGGTGATCATTAAAAAATCTGAAGACAACAGACGCTGGAGAGGATGTGGAGAAATAGGAACACTTTTACACTGTTGGTGGGAGTGTAAATTAGTTCAACCATTGTGGGAGACAGTATGGCAATTCCTTAAGGAACTAGAAATAAAAATTCCATTTGACCCCTCAATCTCATTACGGGGTATACATCCAAAGGATTACAAATCGTTCTACTATAAGGACACATGCACATGTATGTTCATTGCAGCACTGTTTACAATAGCAAAGACTTGGAACCAACCCAAATGCCCATTGATGATAGAGTGGACAGGGAAAATGTGGCTCATATACACCATGGAATACTATGCAGCCATAAAAAACGATTAGTTCGTGTCCTTTGTAGGGACATGGATGAACCTGGAAACCATCATTCTCAGCAAACTGACACAAGAACAGAAAATCAAACACCACATATTCTCACTCATAGGCGGGTGCTGAACAATGAGAACACATGGACACAGGGAGGGGAGCATCACACACTGAGGTCTGTGGGGGTAGGGGAACTAGGGGAGGGACAGTGGGGGATAGGGAGTTGGGGAGGGATAACATGGGGAGAAATGCCAGATATAGGTGATGGGGATGGAGGCAGCAAACCACATTGCCAAGTATGTACCTATGCAACAATCCTGCATGATCTTTACATGTACCCCAGAACCTAAAATGCAATAAAATATATATATATAGAGAGAGAGAGAGCTGGGCATGGTGGTGGGAGCCTGTGATCCCAACTACTTCGGAGGCTGACGGGGGAGCATCACTAGGGCCAGGGATGTCCAGGCTGCAGTAAGCCATGATTGCACCACTGCACTCCAGCCTGGGTGACAGAGTAAGACCCTATCTCAAAAAAAGAAAAGATAAGAAAGAGAAAAGAAAAGAAAGAAAATAATAGCCGGGCACAGTGGCTCATGCCTGTAATTCCAGCACTTTGAGAGGCCAAGGGGGTTAATCACCTGAGGTCAGGATTTCCAGACCAGCCTGGACAACATGGTGAAACCCCACCTCTACTAAAAATACAAAAATTAGCCGGGTGTGGTGGTGGGCGCCTGTAATCTCAGCTACTCCAGAGGCTGAGGCAGGAAAATCGCTAGAACCCAGGAGGCGGAGGTTGCAGTGACCTTAGATCGCGCCATTGTACTCCAGCCTGGGCAACAAAAGCGAAACTCAGTCTCAAAATTAATAAATTAATTGGCCGGGCGCGGTGGCTCAAGCCTGTAATCCCAGCACTTTGGGAGGCCGAGGCGGGTGGATCACGAGGTCAAGAGATCGAGACCATCCTGGTCAACATGGTGAAACCCCGTCTCTACTAAAAATACAAAAAAATTAGCTGGGCATGGTGGTGCGTGCCTGTAATCCCAGCTGCTCAGGAGGCTGAGGCAGGAGAATTGCCTGAACCCGGGAGGCGGAGGTTGCGGTGAGCCGAGATCGCGCCATTGCACTCCAGCCTGGGTAACAAGAGCGAAACTCCATCTCAAAAAAAAAGTGAAAAAAAAAAAAATTAATTAAGATAAATAAATAAATAAATTGAAACATAAATAAAATAAGTAAATAAATAAAACAGGCAGATTGGATTAGGGCCCACCCTAATAGCCTCTTTTTACCTTACTTACCTTTGCAAAGGCCCTGTCTCCAAATACAGCCCCATTCTGCAGTACGGAGGTGGGGTGGGCTGGGCTTAGCAGACGGCTTCAGGGGGAGGCAGCTCAGCTGTGACAGTGGCTGCAGGTGTCTAAGCGGGGAGGATGCGCCACCCCGCGGGGGCCGGGTGAGCCAGGGCGCTGGAGGAAGAGCGTGGAGAGGACACACCGTCTCGTGTGCGCGCTGGGCTGGGAGGCGGCCCGGGCCACGAGTCAGAGCGCGCGCGTTTCTGGGGCCCCGGATCCCTCGGTTGACCGTCTGTGCCCCGGCCCACGAGGAGCTCGAGCGCGCCGGGGATCCCAGCGGCTTCCCACGACCCCGCCCGCGGCCCCGCCCGCTCTCCGGCGCCCCCTGCTGGGCCGGAATCCGAAACGCAGGGGAGCACTTTCCAGCTGCCGCCAACCGTGTCCCACGAGGAGGCTGCTCGCATCCAGGTGCTTCAACTTAAGTTCATCAGACGTTGGCAAGAATAAGAAATCTCACTGGCGCCGGCCACGCTTCAAGCGTTCTACGTGGCATGTGGCTAGTGGCATCCCTTTCGTATAGCACAGAGAATTTCCAGGATCTCAGAGAGTTCCACAGACGCCCTGCCAGTGACCACTCAATGTCTGCAAAAAAGTGAGATGATCCCAGGCCAGGCGCGATGGTTCACGCCTGTAATCTCTGCACTTTGGGAGGCCGAGGCGGGCGGATCGCCTGAGGTCAGGAGTATAATGAGACCAGCCTGGCCAACGTGGTGAAAACCTGTCTCTACTAAAAATGCAAAAATTAGCCCTATGTGGTGGCGGGCGCTTGTAATCCCAGCTATTCGGGAGGCTGAGGCAGGAGAATCGCTTGAACCTGGGAGGCAGAGGTTGAAGTGAGCCGAGATTGAGCCACTGCACTCCAGCCTGGCTGACAGTGAGGCTCCATTTCAAAAAAAAAAAAAACCACAAAGTGAGGATTCCCAACTGTCTCCGCAGCACGCGCGCGCGCGCGCGAGCGCCCACACACACACACACACACACACACACACACACACACACACACACACACAGCAGGAATCTCTTGAGGGCACTTCCCACTTAGGACCCTCAGCACACTGCTGTCCAAGTTAGAGACACACGTGGCCACACACAGGCCCTCCCCTGCATCTAGGGCTCGCCCAGAGCAGCCCAGCCAGAGACGACGCAGGGTGGAAGGAGATAATGTGCTATCCAAACAGTGACAGAGGCGGGGCCCGGAGGCTCACGCCTGTAATCCCAGCACTTTGGGAGGCCGAGGTGGGCGGATCATGAGGTCAGGAGATCGAGACCGTCCTGGCCATGGTGAAACCCTGTCTCTACTAAAATACAAAAAGTTAGCCAGGCATGGTGGCGTGCACTGTAGTCCCACCTACTCAGGAGGCTGAGGCAGGGGAATTGCTGGGAGACAAAAGTTGCAGTGAGCCGAGATCGCTCAACTGCTCTCCAGCCTGGCGACAGACCTAGACTCCATCTCAAAAAAAAAAAAAAAAAAAAAGAAAAAGACAGTGAAAGGAATAATACAGTAAATATGGCTTAGATGAATAAATGCATTGACTCATTCTACTTGAAATCAATACCCAATTGATATAATAGATGGAAATAATTTAGGTAGATAGAGTGAAGAGAGTCCCCAGGAAAAAGCATTCTAACAAAAAGCAGCTTAGAAATTGCTTTTTTTTGAGACAGAGTCTCGCTTGGTTGCCAGCACCAGGCTGGAGTGCAGTGGCACAATCTTGGCTCACTGCAACCTCCGCCTCAGCCTCCCGAGTAGCCAGGACTACTGGCACACACCACCATGCGCAGCTAATTTTTCTATTTTTAGTAGAGACAGGGTTTCACCATGTTAGTCAGGATGGTCTCGATCTCTTCACCTCGTGATCCGCCCACCTCGGCCTCCCAAAGTGCTGGGATTACAGGCATGAGCTACTGCACCTGGCTAGAAATTGCTCCCTTTCTAACCACACCACACAGTTCAAAGAAATCACCTCTCCTAATAAAGAGCAGTCTGAAAGATCAGGCTGTAAAACAGATAAACAACTTGGGCAGAGGGGGAGTTTCCTGGGTAATCACCAAACCACACACATACGATGGGCCCCAATAAAAACAGTGGGCCTTGGCTGGGCTCAGTGGCTCATGCCTGTAATCCCAGCACTTTGGGAGGCTGAGAGGACCAGATCACCTGAGGTCAGGAGTTCGAGACCAGTCTAGACAACATGGTGAAACCCCTGTGTTTACTAAAACACAAAAATTAGCCGGGCGTGGTGGCAGGCACCTATAGTTCCAGCTACTCAGGAAGCTCAGGTAGGAGAATCGATAGAACCCGGGAGGCAGAGGTTGCAGTGAGCTGAGATTACATCACTGCACTCCAGTCTGGGGGACAGAGTGAGACTCAGTCTTCCCCCCAACCCCCGCGAGAAAAAAACCAGCGTGCCTTAATAAGCACATTCCTTTCCCTTTCTTTAGGCACAGTAAGATAGGGAAGCTGGAAGCGTTCGCGGGGGAGATGCCTGCAGCTGCGAGGAGGAGCCTGGGAACGGGCACAGAAACCCTCCCTCCCATGTTAGCACACGCAGATAAACACAAACCGCAGGACTGGGGAATGGGGTGGGTGCTGGGCACAGTAGCCCAAGCCTGCATTCCCAGCACTTTGGGAGGCTGAGGCAGGTGGATCCCCAGAGGTCAGGAGTTTGAGACCAGCCTGGCCAACATGGTGAAACCCCCGTCTACACTAAAAATACAAAATTAGCTGGTGTGATGGCATAACCTGTAATCCCAGCTTCTCAGGCAGCTGAGGCATGAGAATTGCTTGGACCCAGGAGGTCGAGGTTGCAGTGAGCCAAGATTGTATCACTGCACTCCAGCCTGGGCAACAGAGCCAGACTCCATTCAAAAAAAAAAGAAAAGAAAGGGGTTGGGGCTGCTGGAGACTCTGCCCTATGCAGCTGGCACAGCTGGTCCTAACCGGTTCTTCAGGCCCTAGTAAGATACGACACCCCCTCCCCACCAGCCCATCTATAAAAGCCTGACATTTCTACTACAACTTGACAACCCGTTTGGCCCCCTCTCTGTGACAGAGCTGTTCTTTCCTTTTGCCTATTAAACTCCTGCCCCAATCCCACCCTGTGTGTGTCCACATCCTTGATGTCCTCGGCTGTGAGACCAAGAACCTTGGTATTTACCCCCGACAGTGAGGCCATTTTACAATGGCAAGCCAGGCAGGGTCCCGAAAGCTCAGTGTTTTAAGGGTGGAACAGGGAGAAGTTGTCATGAATGTCAGGATAGGCTGGGAAAGGGGAGTGGAGACACAGGGTCCTTGGTCAAATAATGTATTTCTTAGATACTCAGAAAAAGGGAAGGAAAAATAAAGGAAGCTACAGAAGAAACAGTATCTTTTTTTTTTTTTTAGATGGAGTCTCTGTTGTCCAGGCTGGAGTGCTGTGGCGTGATCTAGGCTCACTGCAACCTCCACTTCCTGGGTTCCAGCGATTCTCCTGCCTCAGCCTCCTGAGTAGCTGGGACTACAGGTGCTTGACACCACACTCAGCTAATTTAAGAATTTTTTTTTAGCAGAGATGGTGTTTCACCATATTGGCCAGGCTGGTCTCAAACTCCTGACCTCGTGATGTGCCTCTCTCAGCCTCCCAAAGTGCTGGGATTACAGGTATCAGCCACCGCAGCCGGCTGAAACTGTATCATTTCTAACCCTTTTCTTGTGGCTGTCCGGACTTGTTTCCAGCACCAAGTCCGGTATTGTGATACAATGGGAACCAGGGAACCCTCAGCACCCGAGCACCAGCCCTCCCGCTGCAAACCCACACACACTCTCACCATCTGGAGCTTGCCCCAGCCTGGCTCCCCACGGTAGGGAGCCAGAGTACCCCACTGCCTCTGGGTGGAACAGCAGCAAAGCCTTCTTTTGTTTTGTGACGGAGTTTCACTCGTTACCCAGGCTGGAGTGCAATGGCGCGATCTCGGCTCACCGCAACCTCCGCCTCCTGGGTTCAGGCAATTCTCCTGCCTCAGTCTCCTGAGTAGCTGAGATTACAGGCATGCGCCACCATGCTCAGCTAATTTTTTGTAGTTTTAGTAGAGACAGGGTTTCACCATGTTGACCAGGATGGTCTCGATCTCTTGACCTCGTGATCCACCTGCCTTGGCCTCCCAAAGTGCTGGGATTACAGGCGTGAGCCACCGCGCCCGGCCTCAGCAAAGCCTTCTATGAACCTTGGGTGAACTCCAGAGAAGTGAAACCATTATAGGATGATGTGTATGTCTCGGGGTAGAACAGAGATCGGCCTAGAGAGATAACCAGCTTTCGCTGACCTTGCTGCAAGATAATTTTTAGCTGAAGTATGTTAACTGATGTATGAGAATAACCACTGGCTTTTCTAAGTAACTGCACCCTCCCTCTGCCGTGTGCCTTGTGAACATATAAAGTACACTGAGACAGGTCAGGGCCGGAGAGACTGATATCCTCACTTCTTGGACCGCCTGGCCCAGCTTTCTCTATGTCTTTCTTTATGCCCCACTGTTCCCTCTTCGGTCTTTGAACCCTTGTGCAGCACAGGACACAGCACACACCAGACACCGTGACATCTGGACCTGGCCACTCCTGCGTGGGGGGCCCACATCCCCCGAGGATGCAGTGATGCCTGATTCAGGTGGGCCATTCCCCACAATACAAGCCATTCTGCAGCCTCACATCCGGAGCCTCTGAGCTACCCTTCATTCTCCTTTGAGCACACTGCGCTAACTGCTATAGGGGTTCCACTCATAAATGCATGAGTTACCCCTTTTGACGGTAACACTCAAGGATGACTAGAGAGTGGGTAATTACTATTTTTAAATGCTTCGTGGGAGGAGCCATGAGGAGGCTGTAGGTGAAACAGGAGTGTAGCAAATGCAAACGAAGGCTGAACAGGAGTGAGGCCTTCTCGGGGATGGGAGGGATTATAACAATGCTGTCTATAGTTTTGGGTGCTTCAAGACATCAGTCAGAAAGTTTGTATTTCTGAAGCAATCATTAAATAGTGCTTTATGAAATCATAAACATCCAAACTAAAATAACGTGGATGAAACGTAACATTATAGAATTATCCCTAAAAGCACATGACCACCACGAGCAAGCATTCCATAGAAAACGGGCAGCAGAAGGAACGCTCTCCCGGTGGAAAGCCTGCTGGACCCTGTGTGCCCCAGGACCTGCAGGCAGGCCCCAGACCCCTGCCAGGTACAAGGAATCGCCAGGGGTCAGCACACTTTTTTTGAAGAGCCAGACAGGAAGTATTTGAGGCTCAAGGTCCAGGCAGTCTCCGCCACACCTGCTTCATGTGGCCACTGTAGTGCATCAGCAGCTGCGGCTGCATTCTAGTAAAACCTTTCTTTTAAAGCAAGCCGCCAGCCCCAGGTCTGTAGTCTGAGAAGCCCGCAGGCACCTGTGATGTGAGCGGGCAGGTTTCTCACAGTCAAGGGCCTGGCAGGACAGCGCTTGAAGGGTGAGCTGGACGACCCAAGGTATCACAGAGACAGACAAGTTCTCAAGAAATAAAGCATTTCCTTCTGTTCAATGAGAAAGTGAGGGAAAGGCAGGGGTTGGCTGGGAGAGGGTTTGTGTGTCTAAAATTGAGTTTCAGTGTAAGGAAAGATCAAGGGTGGAGCTGAAAGCTGGGGTTGGCATCGCAGCTCCAGAGCAAGGGCAGAAGTGGGGCAAGTGTGGGTGGGTGGGTGACATGGGAGTCAGCAAGAGCTCCCAAGGGCTCCAGGAAGCTCCCCTCAAGTGCCCTCCCCACTCAGTCCCTAGGCCCTGAGGGGAGTCAAGACTCAGGCGCCCCATGCCCCATCTGCTTCTCCTGTCCCAGGGAAAAGTTCTGTGGGGTTTTGTCCACTTCAGCTGCTTTGGGGGAAGGTGCCGGGTCAGAAGCACAGCTCTGCCCCCGGAGAGCTGGGTGGGAGCACCACCGTGACTCTTGCTTGTCCAAACCTGAGAATTCTGAACCTCCTCCTAGGCCTATCTGCGCACATCCTTGTAAAATCGTTTCAGCAAATGAACCCCACCCCTGCTGCCCCGCCTCGTATCTGATCAGCTTCTTCATCCTCCACCATCCCCAGGTGACTTCTCATCACCCTGGCCTGCCTTTAGCAAGAATCCTGCTAGGTGTGTTCGGCCAGCACCCCCGGACCCCTGAGGTTTGCTTAGTGATTTTTCCATCCCCTGATGGAAGCTGTACCTATCTCTCTGGTCCTGAATAACATTCTCCTTATGGCCACTGAACAAGCTCGCCATCACTCTGGGGATAGAGTCACATTTGCTGTGGAAAGTGACGCATATACGGTGGAGGCGAACCCTTGATCTGGACACAGCAGGCTCCCAGCATTCACCCACGTGTGGTCACTAAGCCCTGGTGCTGGGGCCTCATTGGGGACTCTCACGTGGCAGCTCCTGCTGGGCACTTTGGTGGCTGGCATATTCTAGAAAGAGGAATAAAATAGGAGACACGAGATCTCTGGTGCCGCTTTGTGATTTGCACTGTAGGGAATGGAAGGAAGATGCCGAGGATGCTGTAATTTATGCACAAGCCGCCGTGCGGGTTTGTCTTTTCAATACTGTCTTCTCTGTTTTACCAAGTGAGGACATGGCAGGGACAATGTAAGTCTCACAGCTGGAACTCTTCCACTGGACTAAGCCCAGCTGTGACATGTGGTCTTCTTCTTCCTCAGCTTCTTCAGAAGAAAGGGGGTGAAGGCTCTGCAGTACAAAATAGTGAAACTGGTCCTTAATCTGGCCAATGGAGGGTCTTACAAGTGAAGGGCCGAGGAGCTACGACCCCGTAGGAGACCAAGATCGGTGAGAGAGAGGCTCGCCTCCCTTTCCCTGCGATCTCACCCACAGCCGCCTTCGGCTGGCTCTCCATGCCCTGTGGGGGCTCCCCCATCACCAGGGCCCAGAGCAGGAGGGTCTCAGAAAGCCCAAGCATAAGGAATTCTTGTGGCTGCCCAGGGACGGCCCCCATTTCCTCCCTGGAAATCACTCCCCACAACACATCCAGGTGGGGTGTGAGAAGAGGGCTTCCCCTCACTGGCTAAGCAAGGGGAAGGCTCCTCTGCAACTGAATCTGGAACCAGCTGACCCCAAAGTTCTTGTGTCCCTGGCCCCACCCCTTCCTGCACGGTGTGGTCAGCAATTCCTCCATCAAGCCCCCCATAACCTTCCAGACACCCTTGTCTGCAAGAGCAAGTAAGAGCCAACAAGGGCTGACATTCACAGGTCACGACCCAATTCACAGCAAGTAACAGACCCCCAGTGACACCACTCCTTTTGCTCTGCAATCCCAGGTGACATAGGTCTGTCCACCAGGGAGGGGGCACACACAGGCCACTTGGAGACCAACAGTCATGTCCCTCTCAGTGGCCTCCTCAGACACTCCACCGGCTGGGCCCCACCCTGAGCCCAGAGCATCTCCTGGGCAAAAGGAGCAAGACTTCTTAGTCTGACTCCAGGGGCCTGGCCCCACACAGCCTCCACCCCAACACCTCGCAGATAAGAGCTGTTGGGGTCACTGAGGGAGCGAACCCAGCCGCCAGGACTGGACCTGGGGAATCACAGAAGGAGACTCCACAGGGAAGAACAGCCTGTTTGGCTTAACATACACGCGCGCAGGTCCCTATCACTGGGGCCCCAGCTGCAGAGCCTGCCACAAGCTGTCGCCCAGCCCTGGATATGACAGCAGCACCCCCGTCACGGGGTGGCCCAAGGATTCTCCAGGATGGTCCCACCACATGTGGTCCAGCCCAGGGCAAGGGCACACAGGAGGCAGCTGATGGTCCCCGAACTCAGCCAGCGGAGGCTAGTGGGTTTTCCGGGAGTGCAGGGATGGACAGGTGATGCTTGCCAGGGCTCCGGTGACCTGTGCTGTGTATGTGCCAGCCCTCAGGATGCTGCTTCTCCCTAAACTCAGTGTATTCTCTGACCTCATCCTGGTGTCCCCGAAGCACAAGCATGTGTCTGAAGCCCCCACACCTGAGACCCTCATGAGCTCTCCAGAGCAGGGCCTCCTGCACCGGGAGCAATTGGCCACTTCTGGCCTTCCAGTGCCTGGACCTGCATGGGCTGCAGCTCCACCAGACCTTGTGCCGTCCTACCCTCAACCCAGCCACCCCCGAGACAGGACCTGAGCCCTGGGTTACTGGACAAAGGGGCTTGGAGGGGCACATGAATCACAGGTGGGAACCTGGGGGGCCACACCCATGGGAGTGCCATTTATTCACAAAGTTGCCAAAATCATCACCAAGGGTTCACCGAGGGTGTGTGAGGGGAACAAGGAGGCTCAAACACTGACTGGGGTTGGGAATTTGAGGGAGGGGAACATGTGGGGCCCCAGCCGCCCTTCCCCCTCTAATGCCACGGGAAAGGGTCTTCCTCTGGCCAGCTCCCTCCCCAAGCCCCATGTCCAGTTTCTCTCCCGGGAGGCAGGGTGGGAAAGGGAAGAGGGTGTAGTGTGAGTGGGCCCCAGGACAGGGAAGGGCACCGGGGGCGCACACCCCCATTTCACATGCACTCACAACGCTGATCTCCCAGAGAGCCGGAATGGGGGCAGCCAGGCGGGGCCAGGTCCCCCTCCAGCCCTGGATTATAGGAGGAAGGGGTTAGTGTTGGGGGCCGGGGGACCCGGGGGCATCATGGGGGGCAGGCCAGGGCCCCCACCAAGGGGAGAGATGTATGTGGGTGGCGCTCCAGTGACAGGAGGCACAGGACTGAGACGGAGCTGGTTCAAGGTGAGCGTCGCAGGGGGTGCGGGCTGGAAGGGGTTGGTGACAGAGGGGCTGGCGGCTGGGCCTCCTGCAGGGAGAGAAAACCAGAGACACGGAACAGAGTCAGCAGCGCAGCCACCCCTGTCCATCCAGCACGTGTGGGCAGGGGCGTAAGGTGCCTGCTCTGGTGGGACCCACAGGGAGGGTGCAGGCAGGGAATGGGGCCACACTCACCGCCTGGCAGGAAGGGGTTGGAGGCCTTGGCTCCAGGCGGCGTGGGGCCTGGCCGGCTCACCAGCGAGTCCAGGTCGACGAGGGCTGCATTGGGCCCCAGGAATGACTCCGGCGTCTTCCGGGTCGGGGGCGTGGGAGTTGGCGTGGCTGCAGGTGGCGGGCTGCCCACAGCCTCGGCCAGAGATCCCCTGACCCCACTCATGTCAAACGTCCCAGGGCTTCGGGCCGGCACCTCTCCTGCCAGCAGCTCCAGCTCCCCTAGAAGGAGCGGGAGAGGGGCTCAGAGGGAGCAGACAGCGGTGAAGCTGCAGCACAGGAGCAGTACGGGCCGTCATGGGAGGCGCTCAAAGGGCCCGGTGCCCGGAGGCCTTGGGAAGGAGGAACTGAGGCATAGCTTGCCCAGGCCAAAAGCTCGCATATCAGCCCAGATTCCAAACGAGATAGGTCTGATTGCAGTGAGCAAACTCAAGAGGAATGGCAGACCCAGGTATAACCGTGACAACCACAGGGAGCACCTGCTTCAGGGATGGGCTGTACAGGGTCTCTAAGCCAGCGTGGGCCTGTCACAGGCACCTAAAGGCTCACAGGAACCTGCCCTCAGACGCTCCCTGACTACACGGCCCCCAGCGGGAGCTTCCACGAGGACAGACAGCGCAGACATGTGTTCCAGGCTGGTGAGACGATGTCTGTTGGCTGGAGGTCCTTTTTTATTTTTGAGGTGTAGTTTTGCTCTTGTTGCCCAGGCTGGAGTGCAGTGGCGCGACCTCGGCTCATTGCAACCTCCACCTCCCGGGTTCAAGCAATTCTGCCTCAGCCTCCAAGAGTAGCTGGGACTACAGGGTGTGCCAGCACGCCCAGCTAATTTTTGTATTTTTAGTAGAGACGGGGTTTCACCATGTTGGTCAGGCTGGTCTTGAACTCCTGACCTCGTGATCCGCCCCCCTCGGCCTCCCAAAATGCTGGGATTACAGGCATGAGCCACCTGCCCGGCCTGATTTTTTCTTTTCAAATAGATTTAGGAATTCTATCTAACGTTGAAAAATGCACATGTTTGTATGGGATAAAAGAGGGCCTAAAAGAAGGGAACCTGCAGGCTGGAAGCTCCTCCACATTCACCTAGTTGAGACAAGGGGTGGGCTGTGCTCAGTTCCGGCAAGGTGCCTGCCTTCGGTCAGTGGAAGCAGGGTTCTGTACCACAACCTGTGCTTCAATAACAGCTCAATTAAAAAAAACTAAAAGTGATCAAAGCCGACATGACTCGTCATGGACAGACAGCGGGGCCATGGCAAAGCACTAGCAGCCCACCATGACCTCAGACACGCCTGATGGAGGAAGAGCCACCTGGGGACTCAGCAGACGGGCCATCATGGGTGGGGGGGTGCCAGCTGAAAGGCCCAGTGAGCCTAACATAGCAGGTAACATAGCACTCGTGAGGATGCACCCTGGCCCTGGCGCTGCCAGCAGGTGAGTGAAGACCTGGGCTGCCTTCCACACCCCAGTCCATGGAGCTTGCTGCACAGGACAAGACAGTCCCTGTTCTCTGACACACCTGTAGTTTGTAAGGCATTCGAGTGATGTGGAGGCAGAGAGGGTCAGAGGTCAACATTTGGGTGGGAACCCATGAGAAGCACTCTCCACTTTTCTCTAAGTCTGCAATCTCTCTAAAATAAAGAAGCATACTCTCTTAAAGACAGGTGGATGGTTCTGGCCCCCACATCCACCTGAACTTTTCATCCCTAAGTCCAGCAGGCCCTGCCTGGAGCAGGACAGAGCAGCAGGGGACAGTGCTCCTGAAGAGCCAGAGAGGCTCCCTCTGGCCGCTGGGAAGGAGGGCAGAGGCTCACCCGCGCTGCTCCCGGGGGTCGGCAGGGCCGTTCGGAGTCGGTCGAAGTCAGAGAACTCGTCGGGCTCTGTATGGAAGCCCCCAGCTGCTGTGGGGTCAGGATGTTCTGCTCAGCACTCCCTCCAGTCCAGGCGTCCACCCCTCCCTTAGGATGCTGGACACTAACTTCTCCCACCCACTCCCACCCGGGGCTCTGTTCCCACCCCCTACTCCAGTACCTGTGGTGCCATTGGTGCTGGGCTTTGCAGGTGACCCTCCCCAGGGGTCTGAGAAGGCCGGGGCCGGTGTCCAGGGATCAGAGGTGGAGGGTCCACTGACCGGGGCCCCACCTGGGTGATGACAGAAGAGCCTGAGGGCTGGCAACCTTGAATGCCTGGGTGGCTAAGGGGACCAGCGCCTCTGAATCTGTGGCTGTTCACAAAAAGCCTCCCCACTGCCCCCCAGAGGCCAACCCCACCCGGCCTCCTGCACACACGCTCAAGTTCCAACTGGGCATCACTGCCAGGCTCTGCCCCTGGAACTCCAGCTAGGGCGAGGGGTTTCCCCACGGCCTTTGCGAGACCTGCCCAGCCCTCCTCAGCTCCCATGGCTCCCTACCCTTCCCGTCCAGCTGGGCATCAGGCCCCTTCTCCACCTGCACCTCCCAGCTCCAGCCACTGACCTCCCCAGATGCCTACAACACACAGGCTCTGCCCTGGCTGTAGCCTCGACCCCTCGGCTGAGCTGCCCGCCCTCCCCACCGCACCCTACCATGTCCTCCAAAGCACAATCTCACACACCTTGTGCTGGGCTCTCATCCGACCCTTCTTGGCCCCTCCCCTGCACCCAGGACGCCCCCACCACTGCCCTGGCGCCACTTGGCTGCATCTGTCCCTGTCCAAGGGCACAGCCAAACAAGGACAGGTGCACACAGGCTCGGAGGCTGCCTGCAAGCGGGCCACACACTCACCATCGGAGCTTCCCCATGGATCCGGCGTGGGCCCCTCTCCAGCCGCAGGGGCTGGGGTCCCACCCCAAGGGTCAACTGAGGGTCCTGCAGGGGCAGCAGGCCTCCAGGGGTCCCCAGAGGCTGGCGTGGGGGCTGGACCCCCCCAGGGATCAGCAGCCGGAGGGACAGGGGGGCCACCCCAGGGGTCCGAGGTGGGAGCAGCTGTGGGGATGGCAGCAGCCATGGGTGCTGGGCCCCCCCAGGGATCTGTGGTCGGGGGAGGAGCTGGGGCTGTGAAGACATCAGCAAGATCCATGAGGGACGACTGTGGGGGAGAGAGAAGAGAAGGAGCATGAACAAGCGGTGGGAAGCCCGGGACAGACCAAGCCGGGCACCAAGCTGGGGAGGTGGCCAGGCCCTGGGCGTCCAGACAGCAATCATCCATTAAGAAGGGATGAGAGGGAAGCAGGCCCCAAACATACCATCTGTGCTCCCTCCTCGTACATCCTGGGGTCGGACCACCTCTGCCAACCTCCCCCACCGCAGGGCACCCCAACACGGCCTCCACCCCTGTCTGCACCCACTCTCCACACTGTAGCAGGGCGGTCCCTTCACTCCACCTGCTCCCAGGTCCCCTGGCCCTGATGACTGAGGACAGAAGCTGAGCCCTCCCTCTGCCCACCGCGCCTTCTCTAGCCAGCCCGTGCCACGCCTTCCCCGGAAAGCCCCTGTTAACCGCCACTCAGGCCACCTTGAGCACCTCTCATGACGCCCCCACATGGCCCCGCAGTCATCACGCTGCAGGCCTTCCCGTGCCACACGCACATGCAGCAAGGTCCTGTGTTCTGGGGGTGGGCACACGACAGGCCTGGCTAACCAGAGCCCCAGTCTCGGAAAGGGCAGGCACCCCCACATACTCATGCAAACACCTCCAGTCAGCACTGTGAGGCAAAGGCCCGGGGGGGCTGTGAGCGGAAGAAGAGCTGACTCTGGGGCAGGAGCAGAAGAGATGGGTGAGACCTGGCACTCCTCCAGCAGGGCAGCCCTTACTGGGGTCACTCTGAGCTGTGGTGGACACTGACAGAGGCCCCTTGACCAACGCTAACCTAAAGAGGCTTTCCATCTACCAAGAAAGCCCCACTGTGCCTGGCGGCCACAAGCTGCCTGCTGCCTCCCATGGAGAGGGGTCTCGTCCCCACCCCTCGAACCCAGGCTGACCTCAGGACCCACTGAGATCAACAGCAGTGTAGGCTGGCGAGCGTACACTCCAACCCAGCCCAATAAGCTTGTTCCGCGGGGGAGGGAGCAGCAGCTGCTGTGCTGTTAGGACACTTGGGACAGACTAGTGACCCGGGAGAGGCCAGGGAAGGAGGCTGGAGGGCAAAGCTCGTGTGGATGTCCCAGGCCCAGCAGCATGAGCGACCTCAGCCCTGACTCGAAACAGAACCAGCCAGCAGATCCCGTCATACAGAAGCACTGAAGCATGACCTGGACGCACAAGGTTGTGGGTTTGCTCCTCAGCTGCAGAGCACAGAACGCCACAGAAACACTGTCTGGAAAGGTGGGACCATGCCTCCCTCGCTCACCAGCACACGGCCTGGCACCAAGGAAGTGCCGAGAAAGTGGGACAGACAGCAGAGCCTGGAGCCCTCCTCCCATGGCCGTGTCAGGCTGCTGGCCTATTCTGGGCCTCCCTCATCCAGCTGTGACGTCTGGTGGTGGCCCTCACAGTGCTCGGCCCAAAGGGGGATGACCAGCGCTGACCACAGGAGGTGGCCACAGGGCAGGCTGGTCAGTCCCCGGCCTCACCCCAGGAGGGAGGGAGAAGTAGGCCGGGGCTGGAAACCCTTGTTTCTTAGTCTCTGCTCCAAGCACCCAGCCACGCAGCAGTGAGTGACGGCACAGACGGATGCGCTCGGGAGCCCCACTCACCTCCTCCTTGCCCCCGGTCTCCCTCTTGCTCTCCTCGATCGCCATCTGCAGCCGCAGGTCGTCCCCGCGCCGGATCCGCTCCTCCTGGGGGGCACAGGCAGCGCCAGGGAGAAGCAAGAACATGAGCCACAGTGCCACCCCAGCCCGGAAGCCCAACGACCCCTCCCATCCCGACAAAGGCAGCTAAAGGAGTCGATGGGATGCGGACGATGTATGAATGGGGGTGGGACACCTGGGTCAGAGGTCAGGTGGGACACAGGGATTGAGGGGGTGGGGCTGTGCTGGGGCACCCAGGGAGGACAGGTACCCGCCTGAGTGGTGTCTCCTGTACCTGGAGAGGGGGGTACCCTGGTCACCCAAGGAGCAATGGCACAGTTGCGCTAGCCGCCACCCAGGCTCTGTCTGACCTGAGGTCCTACATCCTACGGCTGAAGGTTCTGGCGTTTCATCTCACATGAGCCTGTGGACCTCGGCCCAGCAGGATGGCAGAAGGGAACTCAGGAAGGGACGAGACGGGGCTGGTCTGAGGGGAGCCCCTGGCAGAGGCGGGGACAAAGAGGCTGCTCTGACCTTATCGTGCTCTTCTCGGCTCAAACTAAGGGCCAGCTGGAGCTGGGCGTCGTCCTCGGGGCCGCAGGACGGGGGCTGGGGGAGAGAGAGTGTGAGGGGCATGGCGGGAGGGGCCGGAGCCAGAGTCACAGAGGTGGAGGCAGAGCCAGGGTCAGATAGGGCTGAAGAAAGAGAGGGCTTGGGGTCCCTGAACCAGGAAGGGACAGGCAGAGAGGGACACGCAGAGGGACAGAGGGGTGAGGATGAGGCAGGCTGGGGAGGAGGCGAGTGACAGCACATGGAGCGGTGACAGTGAAGGCCAGGCCCGCGTCTGGCCAGGAGGAGCCTGAGGTGAGGCGCAGAGGCGGGCAGCGGGCAGGTAGCCGCGGCCGCACACCCAGTACCTGATCGGCCTCCTCCTTGCTCATGGCCAGGGCCAGCTGGAGCTGCAGCTCCTCCTCCCCGCTGCTCTGCGGCCATGCCTGCTCTGCCTCAGGAGGGGGCCCCGAGCCCACAGCTGCTGATGAGGCTGGAGGATGGGGGAGAAACTTGTGAGACCCAGGCCAGGGAACAAGAGACAGGAAACCCCATGGACAGACAGACCGGGGCTTCTGCTTCCAAACCCCTGCCGTCTCCCACCTCCAACCTCTGAAGGCCAAGACCAGTACTGAGAGGCAGGGACCAGATACCAGGTGCTCAGAGGAGGAGGGGCAGAGATGCAGGGTTCCCAAGAAGGGGTGCAGGCAGCCCCACCCACAGGAGAGGCCAGGCCTCGGGGAAGGACAGGAGCAAAAGTCGGCCTGATAAGCAGGTGGGGAACCCTGGGGGCCTCTGAGCCCTGCCACCACCCGGACTCTCTGCTGCCTGGGGTCTGCTGCTGGGCCCCAAGGGATGGGAGGAAGGGTTCTCCCAGGCCTGTGTCCAAGACTTGCTGAGTGCAGTAGCTCTAGCAGGGAACAACTGGAATTCGCCAGGGAGAACAGCGTTGGTTTGACAGTGGGATCCAAGACCCGGCCAGGGTTGGGGAGTGGGCCAGTGAGGAGCCCTTGGTTCCAGGAGCAGGAAGGGAGAGAGGACACAGGAAGGCAGGGCCAGACCTGCCAGGAAGGGGCCGACATCCCCAGCCTCAACCACAGCATCCTCTCAACGACCCCCGTCTGCCCTCACACTCTGTCCTGACTGCCCTCTCCACCCCCAAGGCCTGTGGACCCCGGCCGCTTCACAGTCCAGGGGAAAGGCTCCATCCAGGCCTAGGGCCATTGCCCCAGCCTCCAGAGCCCCAGAGTGGACCCTGCCCCCCTGCCCCGCCCACCCCACCACAGTGGACTTGTCAACAAGTTCTGCTCCTCCAGCTGCAAGATGCCTTGCACCGGTGCCTGTACTTCCCTCCAAACCCTTCCCAAGGCCCAGGCTCAGGCCTCTCCTCCATAAGCAGGCCCTGGTTTCCCCTCACCTCCAGCCACAGCAGGCAGCCGTCTGGCGGCCCCACCTGCACAGGGAGCAGGGGCCCCAGGCTGGCCCCTGGGTGGCAAGCCCAGCAGGGCTAGGTGCATGGGTGCCCCAGGGGGCACGTGCACAGCAGAGCATGGCGAAGAGCGACCATCTGGGGTGATGTGTGAGGTGAGGATGAGAGAACCAGCAGGGGCTAAAAGACTTGGGTGGGTAAGTGGCCATCTGGGGGGATGGGCAGATAGAAGGGCAGCGTGGGGCATAGGTGACGCCAGCGCAGGGGTAGGACCACACCCCCGTGGCCCCTCCTCCCCTTCCCTGCCCCAGCGACTCCCTCCTAAACTCTGAGGACTCTCAGAGGTCGATGCTAGGAATCTACACCCCATCGCCGAACCTGTAACTTGCAAATGCCCCTAACCCGCCAACCTGGTGGTGATTAAATCCAGCGCCCCGCAGCCCTTAGGGCCCTGCCTCCCACATCACAGGTAATCCGGTACCCAGCCAGCAACACTCAGGCCTTCCCATCACCGGAGCACCCACCCTTGGTGCTGCCCACTGGGAGTCTCAGGGCGCACTCCCCAGCTGCCCCCATCCTCCTCCCCAGCCACAGCCTCCCCACAGCTCACTCCAGGACAGGAGCCAGCACACCATAGTGGCAGCCACAGCTGACCTGAGAAGGTCTAAGACAGGCATTTACATGTTTCAATGGTTGGAAAAAAAATGAAAAGAATGCAACAAGATGGGCAAAAACTCAGAGCACTACCTTAAAAAATTAAATAACAATTTAAAAGTCTTAAAAAAAGACGTGAAAACGACATGAAATTCAAATTTCAGAGTCCTTGCTGAGTGTTGGAGGGGCGCAGCCGCTTCCCAGCATCTGCCAGAAGGGCTAGGAAGCTGGGACTGGACAGCATAGCCAGCAAAGCAGAGGACGCTGGCTCTGGCCCTGCACAGAGTCCGATGACCCCCAAGCCAGGATCTCCCACCCACAGGCCTCTGCCCTGAAGTCGTTCCCGGCTCCTGCCAACGTCCCACCTCAGTCCACCCCAACCTCGATACCCACTCGCCTGCCTGCCTGGAGCTGGCCAGCCCCTCTATGCCGCCTGCCTACCCACCTCCAGTTGACTAGCCCTTCTATGCTGCCCACCCATCTCAAGCTGACGAGCCCTCTCTGCCGCCCACACTCCCTCCTGGTATCCCCAGCTATGAGCACTCCCCAGCCAGGCCAGCCTCCTTCCCTCCACTTCGAACTCTCTCTGCTCTAATGCTGTATACAGGTTTGTGGGTCCCTACTCTGGAGTCTCGGCCATGCCTGTGTCTCCCCATCGGTGTTGAACAGTGATCCCAAATGAGACCAGTCAAGACTTCACTAGACCAGTCCAGTCCCTCGAGCTGGACACCATGGGGGCCACGGGCCCTCCCTGCTGTCTGTGCCAGCCTGGCTGACCCAACTCCACCTCCAGGCCAGTGCTCCGGTGGCCTCACCCCATCTCACACACCTCCGCTGAGGTGCCTCCACTCTTCCTGGAGAGCAGGAAGAGCATCACATTCTCCCAGCCTCACTCCAGGCCATAGGCAGCTGGACTAGTCTCTTCCCAGCTGTGAGCTCTCAACCACCATAAACAATACTTCCCAGCATGGTCTGAGCCCACACACCCACCCACAGAACTGGAAATGTTCCGTGGGACAGAGCTTGGCCTGCTGATGGAGGATGCACTATTTCCACTGTTTTCTTCAGTGCCGGTCACCACCCACCAGCCTGAGTCCACCACCTACGCAAGCATTGTCAAGGCTCCTTCCACAGGCCCAGAGGCCTGGAGCAACCTGCAGGGCCTGCCTCAGGCCTTCCTTCTGTGCCATGCCAGACCACCCTCTGCCTGTCCTATGTCCCCTTATCTCAGCGAAGACAAAAGGACAGCACCCTCGGGGGTCACTGTGCATGTCCCCCGTAGAGCCCGGCCCCCAGCACTGGCTGCTCTCAGGCCCTGTGCCTGTCAGGGAGCGGGATAAAGGTTCCCAGTTCCAGGCCTGCCCTGGAGCACAAGGCAGGAGGCAGGAGGCAGGAAGGGTACAGAGCTGCAGCAGGGGAGGTGGCCAGGGAAGGAAAGGGCCCGAGCGAGAGCAGAGCCAGGAGCCCAGGCGAGGAGAGGGAAAGGGGCTGCCTCAGTCGCTCCTGCCTCCACAGCTAGAGAGGACAGATCCAAGGCCGCCAGGGGCCTCAGGAAGGGGGCTCACCCGTGGCGGTCTGTGCCAGCTTCTCCTTGGTCTTGAGTGCGTGCGCCCGCTCCTCCCGCAGCCGGTCCTCGTCGCGCAGCAGGGCCACCAGTTGCTTGGCTTTCTCACGCACGTTCACGCCCTGGTCCTTGCCATCGCGGTCCACGTACTGGAAGTCCTTCAGCGTCTGCACGGCGTACATGTTCTCCTTGCACTGCTGCGACACGCGCTCTGAGCCGGTCTTGATGAGGTACTCCATCAGCGTCATGGCCTGCGGGTGGGCACGGGGACACCCAGTCAGCACGCGGGACACCACAGGCTGGAGACTGAGTGAGGCCAGGCCCTGGGGCGGCCGCCTGGGTGCGGGTCCCACAACCGCCTGTCCCCACAGAGCAGCATGCAGCCATGCAAAGGAATGGAGCACAGACAGATGCCGTGATGGGACCAGCCACAGGAGCACTGCGTTCAGCGACAGAAGCCAGCACAGAGGGCCACACTGCGTGTAAGTCCGCTGACGCGAATCATCCAGAATGGGCAAATCCAGAGAGACAGGGAGTGGACTACGGGTTGCCAGGGGTGGAGGGAGGGAGAGAGAGGGACCACCTGAGGGCTGTGGGTTTTCTTTCTGGAGCTAGACAGAGGCACCGCACAACCTTGTGAATGGGCCAGATGTCACAGAACTGTTCAATACAAAGTAGGAGCTGCACTGTGTAGGAGCTCCATCTCAATCAAAAGAAGAGAATATGGCCACTGCAGTCACCCCGGCCACCGTGGCATCGCTCAGTGTCCCGGAGCCCTGTCTATTTCTTTTTTTTTTTTTTTGAGACGGAGTTTCGCTCTTGTTACCCAGGCTGGAGTGCAATGGCGCGATCTCGGCTCACCGCAACCTCCGCCTCCTGGGTTCAGGCAATTCTCCTGCCTCAGCCTCCTGAGTAGCTGGGATTACAGGCACATGCCACCATGCCCAGCTGATTTTTTGTATTTTTAGTAGAGACGGGGTTTCACCGTGTTGACCAGGATGGTCTCGATCTCTTGACCTCGTGATCCACCCGCCTCGGCCTCCCAAAGTGCTGGGATTACAGGCGTGAGCCACCGCGCCCGGCCTCCTGTCTATTTCTTTAAAACTAAAATCTAAACTAACATGGCCAAGAAAACCACATCCGCTAAATCACAATGAAGGGGAGGGGTCTTGGCATTCAGCTTGAAGTATGTCACCATTTCTGACTAAAACCTCACAGTGGCATTGAACAGCCTGGAACAGGAGCTGACCCGCTCTGCAAGGGAGGAGATCCACACAAGGGTGTGTGTGGGCCTGGGCTCTCTGGGGAGGGGCAACCAAGTTTGACACCACCGGGAGCAAGCAGACAGGCGGAGGGAACAGAACCATTCAATCTGCACCCTTTGGCATGTTTGCATTTTATTCATAAGAACAAACTCCCCTTTCAACAAGTTGAAATTAATTTGTTGGGGGTCGGGGGACCAAGGTCTCTGTGGCTCTCCCAACTCAGGCTCCAGTCCTGGGCTTGGGGGATCATGGCCCCTTTAAGGCTCTGCAGGGGGTGTCTTGGTCACTGACCTCAGAAAAAGGCACACCTTTGATTTTGCAGGTGATTTCACGGCCTTCACCCCCCCAGGGCTCTTAGAGCTAGAGTACTGCCAAAAAAAAAAAAAAAAAAAAAAAAAAGGAAGGAGCCAGCTATCACAGCTAAGCTCCATCTGAACCAAGGAGAAATGTGCCAGGAAAAATGCCAGGACCATCCATATCTCCTCACCCTCTAAGGCAGCTGGACCTAGCTCTGGCAAGGCCTTTGGAAGGTGTGTTAACAGTATTTACAGTGTAATCAGAGATTAGTGTTTAACCAGCCCTCAAGGTATTTACAGGAAACGAGAAAGGAAGCAAGGAAAGCCACTTCTATGCCTCAGCACGCCCCAAGCCTAAAGGCAGTCCCAGCTCCAGAACTCCTGCCGCTCTTGTGTTCTGGAATTCCGAATTTTCATGAGTTCAGACCAGGAAAACAACACATATACAACACAGAAGAGAACCCTCTAGGTAGGGAGTCATGCCCACACTTTGTGCCAAGTGAATCATGAAAAACTTTTGTTTTTAGAGCTCTCTGGACTTTGGAATTGCAGCTAAAAAGATTGTGAAGTGGGAAATGAGCGAATACCCACCCACAGTGAAATGCATATATAAACCACGGTAAACTTATACAGTGGGACTAGCACATACACCAAATAAAAAATAAACATGGCAGGGGGCAGAAGCTCACGCCTGTCATCCCAGCACTACGGGAGGCTGAGGCCGGTGGATCGCCTGTGGTCAGGGTTTTGAGACCAGCCTGCTCAACATGGTGAAACCCTGTCTCCATTACAAATACAAAACAATTAGCCAGGTGTGGTGGTGCATGCCCGTAATCCCAGCTACTCAATAAGTTGAAGCAAGAGGATCCCTTGGATCAGAGAGGTAGAGGTTACAGTGAGCCCGGATCACGCCACTGCACTCCAGCCTGGGAGACAGAGTGAGGCTCCATTTAAAAATAAATAAATACAACAAAATAAATAAATAAGGTTGGGCCAGTGGCTCAAGTCTGTAATCCTGGTGCCTTGGGAGGCTGAGGTGCGCAGACTGCTTGAGATCAGGAGTTCAAGACCAGCCTGGGTGACATGGCAAAACCCTATCTCTAAATAAATAAATTACATAACAAGAAATTCGCTGGGCATGGTGGCACATGCCAGTCATCCCTGTTACTTGGGAGGCTGATGCAGGAGAACTGCTTAAGTCCAAGAGGTAGAGGCTGCAGTGAGCCGAGATCATGCCACTGCACTCCAGCCTAGGCAACCGTGAGACTCTTCCTCAAAATAAATGAACAACTGCTTTATGCAATAGCACAGTCAACCTCACTGACCTGATGGTGACGGTGAACTAAAAAAGCTAGACACACACACACGACCACATGACTCCGTGTGTATAAAGCTCAAGAACCGTCTCAGCAGACTCAACTCAGACACAGTGCTTGTGGGAGATGGGTCTCAGGGAACCTGCAAGGCTGGACGCATCCTCTACCTCTCTCTAGGCAAAGGCTACACAGGTGTCTACATGCATAAGAGCTAGTTGTGCTACACAATCACAATGTGCTTAGCACGTTACTCCTTAATGAAAAATTTAAACCCTTATTTCAGAAGTGAGCAAGTGTAGCGGTTCATGTTTATATAATCCCAGCCCTTTGGGAAGCCATGGCAAGAGGCTTGCTTGAGCCCAGGAGTTCAAGATCAGCCTGGGCAACACAGTGAGATCCCCAATTCTACAAAAAATTTGAAAATATTTTAAATTAGCTGGCCATGGTGGTATGTGCCTGTGGTCCCAGCTACTCCTCAACCACATCTGGAGCCCAGAAGGTCAAGGCTCAGTGAGCTATGCCTATACTGCTGGATTCCAGTCTGGAATACAGAGAAGGACCTTGTCTCTACAGAAGTGAAAAAATAAAAGAAGAAATTCAAAAAATAAGTCATTATTTCTCCTTTGCTTTTCTAAAAACAAACAAAAAACAGTGGGCAACTGCACAAAGCAATAGTCTTTTTTTTTTTTTTTTTTTTTTTTGAGACGGAGTCTCTCTCTGACACCAGGCTTGCACTGGCAGTCTTGGCTCACCACAACCTCCACCTCCCGGTTCAAGTAACTCATCTCAGCTTCCCAAGTACTGGGACTACAAGCACACAGCACCACGCCTGGCTAATTTTTT
>NW_022437075.1:2846903-2888214 GCF_009761245.1 Sapajus apella
TTTTTTTTTTTTTTAGACAGAGTTTCGCTCTTGTTACCCAGGCTGGAGTGCAATGGCGCGATCTAGGCTCACCGCAACCTCCGCCTCCTGGGTTCAGGCAATTCTCCTGCCTCAGCCTCCTGAGTAGCTGGGATTACAGGCACGCACCACCATGCCCAGCTGATTTTTTGTAGTTTTAGTAGAGACGGGGTTTCACCGTGTTGACCAGGATGGTCTCGATCTCTTGACCTTGTGATCCACCCGCCTCGGCCTCCCAAAGTGCTGGGATTACAGGCAAGAGCCACCGCGCCCGGCCAGCAACAGTCCTTTTTAATGTTTAAGGTAGCTTTGTCAAGAACATCCTGCAATGCAGAAATAAAGTTTAAAACAGGGATCAGCAAACATTTCTGTAAGGAGCCAGATGATAAACAATGCAGTTTTTCAGGCTATACACTCTCTGTCTCAACTACTCCACAGCCACAGATGAACGGGCCTGGCTGCGTTCCAGTAAAACTTTTATTTACAAAAACAGGCCATGAGTGGGATGTGACCAGTGGGCTATACTTTGCTGACCCCTGCTTTAAAATAAAGACTGAGACCCTGCATTCCTCAGAGAACTCAGGTGACAGCGCGGGGTCCAGAGGGGGGTCTCTGAGGCGCCTCCCGGCTCTGCCACACCTGGGTGGCAGAGCTGAGAATCTTTGTGTCTGTTTCCTCATCTGGAAAACAGAGGAGGAAGAATGGTACTTGCTTCACCAGGTAACTGAGGATTTGATGAGAACCTATGTGCGCTACACATACAGGTACCAAATAAACGCCGGGCCTTACTCACCAAGACTCACCCCCAACAGCATGCAGGGAGGCCATGCAGAGCCCCCACAGCTCAACCTCCCTCTCCACGGGGACAGTAAGACCCCCAAAGTGCCAGCCAGCAGGGTCGCAGGGTGGGACAGCCTGGGATCTGCAGAGATGGGCCCAAGCCCCAGCTCCACTCTCTCTGGGCCTCAGTTTCCCCATCCATCAAAGCGGAAACATTGCTCTCGCACGACACCACCTGGGGCTGAATTGACAAAATAAGACCATGGTGGCAAAGGGATGGTGGGGAACAACAGGACCCACTTTTGTGCCAGAACAGGTCAGCACACTGGGCTGTGGAGAGGGCTAGAGGGGGTGGCAGCTTCACAGTGGCTCAGGCCCTCTGGGCCAGTCCCTCGTGCTTCCAGAAGGGGACTGCAGGATAGAAGGGCTCAGCCAGGAAGGTGGGCACTGGCTGGACGTGACCCCAGGGAGCCCCTCCTGGAGCCCTGCCCTGTGCCTATGCTCAGCTATCAGCACATGTCGCAGCACAGACAACACTGACACATGCTGGCCCTACACGGCTGCTCTCAGGACAGTGTCCAGCGGGCAGCACATGCAGAGGGTTTTCACAGACAGCATCAACCCTCCCCTGGGGCACTGAGGCTGAACCCTGCCCTGAGTGTGAGGAATCAGTGGTTCAGGGTGGAGTAGGAACCCCATGTCCTCAGCTACATGGGCTGGGGACCCCAAGCATTCAAAGAAAAAAGGCCAGCGCCACGGACTCTGCTGTGGGGAGCATAGAAAGGAGAGTCCCAAGAATCAAGAGCAGGAACAGACAGGCCTGGAGAGGGCCAAGGAGGGGCTGCAAAAACCACGGGGGAGGTTTTGGGGGTGACAGAAACCTTCTATACCTTGACTGTGATGACAGTTACAAAATATGTGCATCTGTCAGAATCCAGAGAACTCTATCTTCTGAAAGGCTGGGTTTTACTGCATGCAAGTTACACCTCAGTAAATCCACCTTTAAAAAGTTATTAGGAAAAACCAGGGTGGAAAGGCTGGCTGAGACCTGTGACTGGCTGACTGCTTCCTCCAGGAAGTCTGCCCGGACTGCTCAAGGCCTGCAGGGCCTTGTGCTGTGTTGCCTCCTCCATGGCACCCACCAGCCTAACCACTCGACTCCCACCTACCTGGAGCGCTTGAAGGCTGGGGTCAGGTCTGATCAGGGCTGGGTCCCTAGCACTGCCCAGCAAGAGGGTGGCCCACAGGAGGCCTCAGGACAAATAGTGCAGCATGAACAAAAGAATCTATCTGCTTCCCAATGGAGACTCTCCCACCTCCTTTAGGGAGCAGCCCAGGCCCCGCCTGGTACTGGAGGCCACACCCCCCTCTCCTGCCCAGCCCACTGCCAGCAGTGCATGCTCCCCAGCACTCTCAGGCCTTGGCACCTGTCGGCTCTGCCCAGAGGCCACACTCAGTCTCTGCCCCCACAGCATCACCTCTGCCACTGGCAGGCAGGATCTGCACCTGCGGCCCCTCTGCACACCCACTCCTCCACCAGCCCCACCTGCCCCTCTAGCCCCATCCTTCCTCCTTGCCTCCACAGAGGTTCACCTGCACCCCTAGCCTTTTCCATGATTCTCAACTCCACTCAGCCCCGAGCCCTTCACAATGAATTACCCATAACTGATGCAACACATGAGTTGACCTGATCTTGGTGTGTCGGGATGGGCATGAAAACGAGTCACAGGAAACCAGCCTCCACTGCTCCAGTGTGTAAGCAGAGCAACGCTCTGGGCCTCAGCCTCCTGGTCTGTGAGTGGAGGGAACCACCCCCGCCTAGGCAGGAAGTCTAAAAAATCAGCAAGGACAGGGACCTCAGCTGCCCTGTTGGTCTTGTGCACCCTCCGCAGAAGCTTGCCAATGGAACAGCAGCAGCAGAACTGTGACACTCACCAGCCCCCGCCTCGAGTCACACGTGAAGGGACTCCACAGACCCTCACACAGCGGAATATCCATGGACCAGCCTGAGATCCCGCCCCCGGGAGAGTAACCCAGCCCCAGCCTGTGTCCTTGGCCACTTTGCCGTAACACAAGGAACACAATAACCACAGGTAGGGATGCTAAGGCCCCTGGCCCACAAGAGCATCAAAATGAAAATCCACTCGCTGAGTCCTGCTCACAGGCGCAAGCCCTTTGGCCCAAAACCTGCGATCTGTGTGTCTGGTCAGTGGATCAGGGCCAGCAACTATGCTGCATCTGTGGAGGGCACTTTGGCCACGTTTACCGAAATTACACATGCACGAGCCTCTGGACTTGGCAACTCCAGTTCTAGAAAACAGCAAATATATGAGGATATTCATGGCAGTCTTGTTCTTAAAAGCAAAACACTCCAAAACCCTTTTTAAAAGAATCCATCGCCAAGGCACTCATTAAATAAGTTATGACCAATTCATACAGTTGAATGTTCTGCAATTGTAAAAGAAAAAAAAAAAAGTGGCAAATCATTTATGTCCTGAGAGGAAATGTGTAAGATAAACTCTCATCTTCCTTCCTTAAACCAGGGTCTAATTTACATATGATAAGACTCACTCATTTTAACATCAGCCTGAGTTCCGACAAACGCAGAGAACATGAAGCCACCACTGCCCTCAAGGCACACAACAGTCCCACTGACCCCAAAATGTCCTTGTGCTGCCCTGTGTAACTGACCCCTCCCCTCCAATCCCGGCGAGCGCCAGCCTGTTATCTGCATTCTGTCCCCACGCTCCTATCTCTCCCACAGTCAGATCGATGCCAGCAAACAGCATGCAGGCTTCTGAGTCTGACAAGGAGTGTGAGATCGCCACGCTGTTTCGGCGTTCATCCCCAGCCTCGCATTGCCTGTGCCACGGAGCACACGCCTGCCTGAGGGGCACTCACAGACGGGGCCCAGAGTGGAACCTCAGCTGCTGCGAGGAAAGGCACTGGGTGTCTGGGCACACAGGAGAGATGGGCACCGAGGGCCCTCTCAGGCCTCCTGAGCACACAAATCTCAGGAATGCACCACTCACAGACAGATTTCAATCTCCAGGCTCCAAACTTCTTGGCCTTACATTCATTGCCCTCATTAAACAAAAGGAGAGACTTTACTCTTCTCCAGCTTCTCTTGAGAACTGGGAAGCCGTCCCAAGCAGGGTGCACACAGGCTCCCGTCCCCCCGCCTGAGCCCCTGCACCTGCCCAGGGAGGAGAGCAGGTCGCTGACCTTGTAGACGTGCCGCCAGTTCTTGCCGTGGTCGTTGAGCCGCTTCCAGATCATGCTCATGATCTCCGAGAAGGCGACGACGTTGTAGGTAAGGTCGGCAATCTCCGACATGAGGGAGCTGGATGGGCCCCAGGGGTCATTGCTTGTGGCCTCTCGAACCTTGATCTCCGCCTCTGAGTAGTTGTGGACAATGTTCTTCATCTGGCGTCTCAAGGACGACGTCGACATGGTGCCCGTCTGCAGCAGCAAGGGGCACAGGGCCCCTGATGCGTGGAGAGATGGGGCGACTCCGGACGAAGGCAGTGGCAGGCGCTGGCAGGTCACCGCATCTGAGAGGGGAAGAGGACCTCTGGAAACACAAACAGGACATGGGCTGCCCAGAGCTCTCAGGATCAAAGATGAGTTCCTAACTGTGGCCCACAAGGCTCTGTCCCTTGTTAACCTCTAGGCCTGAAAATAACCCCATCCATGTTTCAGTTCCTCAAATAGGCTGCCTCCTTCCTGCCAGGGCCCGTACTCAGTGAGGCAGAGTATGTAGTGGCAGATCGAAGGCCCACACCCTGGCTCGGCCACTTCCTGGCCAGGCCACCCTGGGCGGGCTGCCATCTTCTGCACCTCAGCCTTCTCGTCCGTCAAATGGGGCTCCATTCGGCCATCTCGGGAACTGGCGCTCTGTAAACACTGACAGCGTGTCCTGAGGCACTCCGTCGTGCCCATGCGCTCTTTCTCCTTCCTCACCCAGGGATGGACGCACCACAAGAGCTCTGCTTATACTTCTCAAGTCCACACCCAAACACCATGGTTGCCTTTCCCCGGAACCTCATCAGTAAACTCAGTCTCCCTCACGATTTTATATTGTCTGATTCTGTAGCTAAGGTCAACCCACAGGCCCCAGCGGGCAGAGAACATGTTTGTCTGGACATGGCTTTTCCCAGCAAAGAAGCTGGCCCAGAAAAACCATTCAGTAAACCATGCAAGGAGGAATTGGCGGGGTGGGCAGGTGAGACCACTGGAACAAGGGTGGAGGGGACAGGAATACACAGCAGAAACAACAACACATGGGAAAGAAGGCTGATGGAAGGGATTAAAGAGAAGGGCAGGAGCAGGGAGCCAACCCAGGGCGTCAGGAACTGCGGAAGCCAGAGGACCAGACGTTCAAGGATAGGCGAAGCCCAAGGCTCAGGAGAGATAAGGAACTTAACAGCCCCACTGCCTGGGTCCCAGCTGAGAGCCAGGTGCTCACTCGGCACAAGAGGGACATTCCCTCTTTCAACAGTGTTATGTAGAGACTGGGCCCCTGGAGGTTATATAATTCAACCAAGGTCACACGCCAGGAATGGCAGGGCAGACTCAACCCCAGGCCCACCTGAACTCCAAAACGTGTACTTTTAAATTAACCTAAATTACATTAACCCAACCCAAAACTGGTGATAAGAAGCAGAAGGAGAGTCAAGCAAATGATGATTACACCAGTGGACACTAGTGCGGCTCTTATCCCAGGCCAGGCACTGCTGTAAGCGCTTTACATGTATTAACTCAGTTAATCCTTGAAACAACCCCATGATTCACAGCCACCTCACAGGGTGGAAACTGAGACATAGAGAGGTACAGCCCCTTGTCCAGAGACACACACCTCTCTCCCGGAGCAGCCTGGTTCCAGATCCAGCTCTGATCACCAGTCTATGCGGCTCCTACGAGCCACAGAGGGAGGCTTCCAAAGCCTTACCATGATGTAAGCCCAGGGGAGATAGGGATGACTGAGAGAGGCTGGCCTCTGCTTCCAACTCAGGCCACAGGGCCAGGCTCCTGAAGACAGATGTGCTGGAGTCCCAAAGCAGCCCCAGCCTGACACATTACGACGAAGCAATGATGTAACAAATATAGAAAAGGAGACTGACAAGAAATGAATTTAACAAATACAGAGAAGGATATTGACAAGAAACAGGCACAGAGAAACCCAGGCAGAGAGCGCTACCCAGAGAGACAGTGAGAAAGACACAAACAGCAGCAGATACGAGAACATGGGAAAATAGGGAGGCAGGAGGCCAAGGAGGAAAGATAGAGGCCCAGAAACAACATGAGACCTGGCACTGAGAAGTAAGAGACAAGAAAAATGGCATATAACGGAAAAAAAACATAAAATTTGGGTTCCAATCCTGGCCACATTAGCTACCTGCAGCACAAACCTCCTTGAGATGCAGTTTGCTTCACTCAAAGAATGCCTACCTGGCAGGCCTGTTGATTAAATAAGATGGGTACATACAGTGCTTGGCCCTGTGCCCCACAGATAGTAGGCGCTCAATAACACTGGCTGCTATTATTATCAGAGAAAAAACAGAGAACAGTTCCAAAAGGGTGGCGGTAGAAAATGCACTATCTTAACGCTGTGTAGCGTGCAGGCGAATAAATATACATTAGCACATCGAAGCCAAGAGTTCTCAGATACTGCTTAGAATGAGACTGTATTTCAAATTAAATTGATTCAAAGAGAATCAATAGGTTAAAAAGCATACAAAGAATATAGCAAAATTCTCCAAGGAATACTCCAATAACCGACCGACATCTAACACTTACTGTGTAAAAATCTCTAAGCACTGTAATAATAAAAACCAGAGCTCCCAGTAATTACACACTTCGTAAGTGTCAGATACCGTCAGGCACTTTACAAGCAACACCTCAATTTACATGCACAAGGGCCCTATGGTGTAGGAACTAGGAATGCCCCATTTTAAAGACTAGGAAACTGAGATTTGGAGATAGAGAATATCACCTGGTAAATATCACACAGCTTAGCAGGCAGCCCGGGCCTCTTCACCACCACACCAGAGACTCAAAAAACTGGAGAAAAGGGGCAGATTCTTCGAGACCAGGCAACAGACTCCAGGAAAGAAACTTCAGGATTGGAGGTGATAGATATGGGGGCAAAATCGGATGCGAAGACAGCGCAGAGGTAAGCTGCAGTAACAGGCAGAAGAGTCCGCAGGGAAGGGCTAGAGACACCTAGGGAAATGAAGACTCGGAAACTCAGACACAGACATGACAGAGGAGAAAGAGACTCGGGACAGACACACTCCTATGTATGTCCAAACGCTCTTCTAAGACCACTGAAACAGGCAGAGGCCCACGGGAAACACACGCTGACAGACACGAAAGAGAGAGAGACACGAGGGGGAGAGGGAGAGAGACAGACAGACACAGACACCGACACCGACACGGGGGCAGTGAAGGCCGACCCAACAACAGAGACACAAAGGCCGCCAGCGGCACCCAGAACCAGAGGCCCGGCCCGAGCCCGCGCGCGCCGCGGCCCAGGCACGAACACCTGGAGCAAGCGGGCCGGCGTCGCCCGCACTCCACCCCGCGCTCACCTCGGCCCCCTCACGCCGGGCTCCGAGGGGTCATGGCGGTCAGCCCCCTGCCCCGCTCGGCCTCGGTGTCCCGGGGCGTGCGCCGGGCCGCGGGCGGCGGACTAGGAGGCGCCACGGGTACACGCACGAACGAACAGACGGCCGAACGCCGAAGGCCCCGCCGCCCCGCAGGGGCGCGGAGAGCCGGGCGGGGGAGGGGAGCAGCCGGGGAGACGGGAAGCTACCGAAGGCGACGGACCGGAAGCGGAAATTGCCGCGCTCCCCGCCCTCCCGTGCCGCACCCGGCCCAGGCGGGAGTTGCTTCCGCAGCCCAGCCAACCAGGGAGGCATCACTTCCGGCGCGCAGGCCCTAGTTGCCCTTTATGTCATTTCCGCCCGCCGCCGCCAGTCTCCGCACCGGACGCCGAGGCTCAGTCCCAGCTCGCTCCGCGGCAATCGTGAAGCTCCTGGCGCACCCACCCCATCCCACTCGGCCAATCCTCCCTCCTGTCGGCGGGACGGGAGAGCACTCGGGAACCTCACGCCCCCCCGGGAGCCATGCCTGTGCCAACCCTGAGAAGCGCATTGCGCCAGCAGGGAAGGCCCTGGGGATGCGGGTGCCGGCACCAGGGGCATGCTGACCAGGGGCATCCCGGCCAGAGGCCTGCAGTTTGCCAAGGGGACCCCCACCCGAGCCCGGAACCGAGGAAGAGGGTGGGACACACTGGACACACAGCCGCTCCATAAAGTAAAATACAACAAAATGTTTAATGAGCAAATTCGTCTTAGCAAATATGAAACGGCCACAGAGAGTAGGAGAGGGACAGAGCCACGGGGCTGGGCGCAGACAGGGGAGACTAAAGAGGGAAAAATCAACTACATAAGAAATCCGGGAGGGGACCAGAGAGGACCAGAGGCCGAAGGAACAGAGCTGTGGTCCTGATAAAGGAGAAGGCAGGGCACTCAGGGCCGGACAACAAAATTCAAAATAGTTTGGCCATAAAATATAAACACACTATGTTCCTACTGTGGGGAAGGGGAAGAGAATGGGGTCTTAAGGGAGAAGGGAGAGGCTGTTTTGGGAGGGGCTAGGGGTCTTACCCCGCCCTGCTGTGCACCCTGTCCCCATCCCAACCCCTTCCCTCTGTGTCTGTGTGGGTGCATGTTGTCTTGTGGGCTGTGTGCGCACTTCCCCAGTCCCCTCCCTGCCCTAACCCCCAACCCCCACCCCCCCACCCTTAATTGCTGCCATTCCAGTTGCTGCCGGCTGCCGTGTGTTGTGCGGCTGTCACTCCTCTGCCCATCGTCTTCAGAGGGGGATAAGGGGGGGGGCGGGAGTGGGGAACAGCCCCCAGCCAGCCCTGCCCCCACCCTCCCCCAGCCGCCTCTACCAGAAGTCCCGGCGGTGATAAGAGTCGGGGTCACAGTATTTTGTGACAACCACTCTGTTGGCGAACTTGCGGCCTGTTAGGCCCTGCATGGCTTTCTGGCAGTCAAACACAGAGGTGAACTCCACAAAGATCTGTGGGGAAAACAAAGGCAGGTTTGTGAACAAAGCTCACACCCAGCAACCAGCCAGCATCCACCCAAGCCCAGAACTGAACGCAGGAAGGGGCAGGGAGGAAGGGGCTCACCACCCCCACCCAGGGGTCCCTCATGCTGAGTGTCTACTCCACACCAGCCATCATGGTGGGTGCTCCCAGAACCACCCCAACAGCCATGTTCTTCCAACAATAAATGAAGTAAGAGATGCTCAGAAATTAGGATTCGAAAAAAAAACAAGTATTCTTGAGACAAACATTTGAACATAGAATAGGCACTAAAAACTTAATTTTGCTAATGTAATCATGCTATTGTGGTTTTGTTAAAAAACAATTTTTTAAGGTTATCTGCTTAGAGCAGTGGTTGTCAACTGGAGGGGGGGAGGGGCGTGTCCCCAGGGAACACAGAGCAATGTCTAGAGATGGTTTGTGGTTATCTCAAAGCAAGGAGTAGTGCTCCTGCATCTGATGGGTGGAGACTGGTTATGATGCCTCTCAACATCCTACAACATACAGCATAGACCCCCACAGAGAATTTATATGACCCAAAGCTGAGAATTTAGAGAAACATACTTAAGGATCTAAGGAGAAATATATCTGATATTCTTTATCCAGCAAAGAAAAAAGAGGCGGCGGGAGAAATTAGCTGAATATAAAAAGAATGACAAAGGATTGGCAACTTGAAGCCAGATAAAGAAACACCACAATATTACTACATATACTATGATAAAAATATATTACTATCACAATCTGTTTTTAAATATATTTGCAAAGACAAGTAACAAAAAAAATGTAATAAATAAGATGCCAATTTTTTTTTTTTCCTTATACAGAGTCTTGCTCTGTCACCTGGGCTAGAGTGCAGTGGCACAATCTCGACTCTGCAACCTCTACCTCCTGGTTTCAAGTAATTCTGCCTCAGACTCCTAAGTAGCTAGGATTACAGGCATGGACCACCACGCCCAGCCATATTTTTGTAATTTTAATACAGACGGGGTTTCACCACATTGGCCAGGCTGGTCTTGAACTCCTGACCTTGTGATCTGCCAGCCTTGGCCTCCCAAAGTGCTGGGATTACAGGCATGCGCCACCAGGCCTGGCAGATGCAATAAATTTAATATGCAAAACAGGTCAGCTGATCCCAAAGGCCAGGGTCTCTCCATTCCTCCTTGTCCCCACAGATGCTTCCTCAGCTTCTGCTTGAGCCAACTCCATCCCAGCACCAGAGGGCAGCCCTGACATACTGGCTCAAGGGATGGGGACTCTGGAGGGCAGTGGGCAGGAGATGCTGTTGGCCTTCCACATGCTCCTCTAAGATGCCCCTTCCATCTCTCCAGCTGCTCTCCTCAACCCTGTTCTCCCTGGGCAAAGCACTCCCCCATCCCAGGCCGGACCTGCGACCATCAGCCCTCACACTGGGAACAGACCTGTCCAGCTAACTGTTGCTGGACATCTCTACTTAGTGTATCAGAAATCGCAAAGCCAGCTAGCCCCACACCTGCTCACCCCTACAACCTGCATCACCTCTGTGTCTCACCTGCCATCCCCACCATCAAAGCTGCCACTGAGCATCTCATAGGCCTTCTCCCTCGCCTCCCAGCAAACCCACACCAATCACCAAAGTCTGCACACTTCCCAGGCCCAAGTCTATCGAATCTATCAACCTCTCTCCATCCCCTGCTACTACTTTAAATCAGGTCACCAACTTTCACCCAGATTATTCCAGGAGACCTCCCCACCATTCCTTTTCTCAACAGTGACCAAAATCACCTCAAAAATGGAACCACGGCCCTGTTTTCTCCTTTGAAAACCCACCACTCGAGGGAGAAACTGAGCCTCTTCCACAACATATGAAGGTCCTCTCCAGTCTGGCCCTGCAGAGCCAGCCTTGGCCCTGACACCCCTGGCTCCTGGGCCACTTCAGCAGCACTGACCCTCCAGCTCCTGGCATGCCCTCCTGTCCACAGCGCCCTCTCTACCCTCCTGCTCATCCACATCCTGCCCTGTGAGAAAGTGCCTGCTGTACCTCTGCACCCCCAACCTCACTACATGGGGCCATTTCCATCTGCCAGGTATGACCACACGGGAGGCCTCTCAATAGCCTCCCTCCCCTCTGGCTCAAAATAACTGGTCATTCTAAGACCCACACAGCCCTCCACGGCCTGCCGCTCAGCCCCAGCCCCACCACCTTCCTCCCTCACCTGCTCACTGCCACCTCTTGACCTTGACCCCCCTGAATGAACACCACGCCCAGGAATGCTGCAACTCAACACAACATGGGTGCCCTCTAACAGCAGCACCCCCAGGGCTCCAGCGGCACAGGACAGAAGGGACCTCTATTCACTACTGAAGTCTCAGAGCCTCGTCCAATGGGAATTCCATACACACGCCCTCAGCACTACCTCAAGAGGCAGACAAGGTGAGGTGATGACACCTGTCACGGTGCTGGAGGTGACAGGACTTGGTGGGCTCTGAAATCAGACTTGCAAAAACCTGAAACCTGCCTGTGTAGCCGCCCCCACTGTGCCTGTCTCCTCCCATGATGGGGCTCAGGAGCTACTGTGAGGGCTCAGGGTGAGCACAGACACAGCTTCAGCAGAGTGCCTGGCACACAGGAGACACCAGCAGGTGTCCCAGGGCTGTTCCCACCACTCTTCCCCTCTCCAAAAACCAGGCAAAACCATTTCCACAAGCAAGGTCACACAAGGAGGAGGAGCAGAGTCTAGCTCTAAACATACAGAGCTGCATTCCCCAGCTACTGACCCTCCTGCAGGCCCTGGGCCCCCACAGGGCCACACACACCTCTGGGTCACCAACATCTCCCATGGCCAGGCCTGAGGGCGGCACACAGTGATGGCACTTATATTCGTGAAGCAAAGGGAGAGCCAGACAGGGAGAGCAGGAAAGAGGGAGAGGAACAGGGGAAGACAGAACAGGAAGAAGGCGGGGCAGGGAGAAGGGGAGTGGGTGAGGAAGTGGAGCGCGGGCCCGGGGCATCCTGACCTTTCCGCAGCCAGGCACCTCGACGCCGTCCACGGGCCGGGGGATCTCGATGGACTTGACAAGCCCGTACTTGCTGCACTCATCACGCACGTCCTCCACAATCTCCTCATACTCCTCATCGTCCAGCAGCTCCTCGGGCAGCACCATGTTCATGAGGCACAGGACCTCAGTGGGGTGGCCGCCCATCTGCACCTGGGAGCTCATCAGGCCCGGCACTTGCAGGGTCACAGGCGTCTGATTGATGGTGCTCTGTGGAGCCAGGGGACAAAAAGGTGTCACAGGGGGCCCAGACCCAGTCTCCCTCTGCTCAAGCCTGTGCCCCTTGGATGCCCACCCTGAGGAAAGGCCAGCTCTCCACTTCAACACCTAAAGCCCCACTCCCCAACACTGCACTGAATCACCCCCAAATGCCTTCCCAAAAATGCTGGGGGAAAGATCAGGAACACCTGTCCCTAGCCAGCCCCTCCCAACCCCGGGGTCCCTCGAGCCAATGGAAGATGACGTGCCGGGGGGCTCACCAGCGTGGCATTCTTGGCTCCCACACTCGCCCTCTGGACGAGCAGCTTCTTATCCCCCAGCTGCATGCCGTTTAGCCCCGCAATGGCCTGCGTTTGGAGGATGAGGGGTGGAGGGGTGCAGGGAGAGGTGGGGTCAGGGACCAGGAGCCCAACACCTACCCCCAAGCCGGGGCATTGGTGGGGGAAGAGGGGAAGGCAAAGGGGATGAAGAGCCTGGAAAAAGTCAACACCAGGGGACAGGGACCAGCCCACACACAGGGCACTGCCTCAGGTTGGCCGCCTCCCGCCCCGTCCCCTGAGGAGGGGAGACCACGGCTTGGCAACAGCACAGGGCGAGGAAGGACAGACGCGGCAGCAGCCAGGGACCAGGGACTCACCTGATCTGTGACGTTGATGTCCACGTACTCACAGAAGGCGTAGCCCTTGGAGAGCCCCGTGGCACTGTCCTTGACCAGGTTGAAGGCCTTGAGGGGCCCGAAGGATGTCAGCAGCTCTTTGACCTACAGTGGCCGAGAGGCCATTAGGGCTGGGCTGAGGTGGGGCAGGGTGTGGGGCGGGGACTGGAGGGAGGCAGGAAGGTTACCTGGTCATCATTTAGGTAGTTGGGTAAGCCCCCGATGAACAGCTTGTGAGCAGAGTCAGGGACCACAGTGGACACAACCCCTATGGGCAGGGGAGAGACAATTCCAGTACCAGGTCAACTCCCAAAAACCTGGGATAGTCCTGAGGCGAGGAGGAGGGGCTGCACCATGTGCCCATCACCCCCCGCAGCCTGATCTGACAAGGGAGGGCCTGGCCAGTGGCACACCACGATTCCCTGGGAAGAAGGCACCATGTCTCCCAGATCTGCCCAGCCTCAGAGGAACCTCAAACTAGAACATCCCCCAGAACACCCCGAGGACACAAAGACCCGAGTTCACACCCACCTCTGCCACCTGCTGCTGTGGAACGCTGGCAGGTCACCTGGGCTTGGGACCTGCTGGTGAGTCCCAACACACTCCACCCCTTCACTGACAGCCACCCAGGCAAGGCTCCCATTAACGCTTGGCCCCCCCCTTCATGTCCTGTCAGAACAGCAGGTGCCACTGCAGGGGCAGCCGGCCCTCATAAGTGGCATGATGTGATGAAGAGCCGAGGCTGCTCGGGCAGTCTCAGGACAGCATCCGCAGCGTGAGCTGTTCTGAGCTGTGTGGGAGCTGTGGGCTGACTCCAGGCCTGACACACCACAGGGGGGCTTAGCAGCTGAATTTATCAGCCCACAATCCTGCCCTGTCCACTGAACTCTGGACTCAAAGACAGGTGCCTGCTGATGGGATACTTCAACCTGACACCCCACAGGCTCTGCTAATGTATCTTGGTGCTGAGCTGTCAGACGTGAGCTATGCAAGGCCCCAGTTCCCAACCAGCCTGACTCCCAAGTTCAAAGCCTAGACCATGTGGCCTCCCCTTCCTCTGCAGCCCCCACACCAAGTGTGAGTGGCCCCATGCCACCTCCATCCTGATCCTGGGAAGAAATAGTTAAGACGGTTAATGGGGAAGAGCCTCAGAAGCTGAACCACTGTGTCTATGGGAGGAGGGGAGGTGCCCATGGGAGGAGGGGAGGCGCCCCATGTACCCTCTCCCACCAATCTACTCAAGCCCCTCCAGCCCATGATGACAATGCCCCCTGCAGAACTGAAAGCAGCAACCCAGCTGGCTCCAGTCACCAGAGGGGGGCCACACAGACCCCAGGAGACCCAACTCCTCTGCCACAGGGACGAGAGGCAGCAGCCTGGGAGCAGGACACACACCGAGCACTCACCCACGAGCCAGGCATCTCCTACTGCAGTGCTGTAGATACAGCACACACTGCAAAAACTGAGGCGCTCAGAGAAGCCACAGAGGCAGGAAAAAGGCGGCCTCCAGAGCCCACACTCGGCCGTGACTCTCCACAGGCAGTGGAGACACTTAGGACACTGCCTGACACACAAGAGTCAGTGGGGCAGGCTGCAGGCTCTGCCTGGGTTCAAGGGAGAAGGGGCCTCACTGGACCTGGGCCCCTAACCCTGGCTCTGCACATCTCACTGTAGCAACATGGGGTCAAGGGTACAAAAGCTGGGCTCACTGGGTTCATGGCTCCAAGGGCCTCAGTGTCTTCATCTGCAGAATGGGAAGGACCCTGGCACTCATCGTACAAGCCTCGTGCATAAGAACAGCTCGGTCCAAGTGTTGACTCAATAGAGGAACTGAGAACAGGCAGAGCAGTCCCTGTGGCCTGGGCATTTGCTAGACTCAGTGCCCACAACAGGGCAGGCCAGCCACTGTCCCCTGACAACTTCCAAGGAATCTTCTCGGAAGCCTCGAGTTCCTCCACTCATCACTGAGGAGGATAAGCCCCACTTGACAGGGACGTTGCAATAGTCGGGTGGGGAAACAGGCCCCATGCCTCTGCAATGGCTACCCTCTATAAAGCATCACATTTGGAGCAGAGGCGGTGTGCGGAAGACCGGGCAGGGATCCCCACTGTCCCAAAGCTCTTTCCTAATCTGAAAGATGGAGGAATACCCGCTCCCATGGTGACCAGGCCAGCTTGGCCCAGGGGTGCCTCACAGGAGCTTGGCAGCCACTGCTATCACTGGGCCACCCTGAGCCCAGCCGCTGGCAGAGCACCCCATCACCCACAGAAAAGTCAAGCCCCTCAGCCTGGTAACAGAAGCAACCTTAGATCCGTAACCCACCATTCCTATTTCCCAAGGCCCACGTGTCCCTACCCAGGAAGCAGGCACTGCAGAGAGGCCAGCTGTGCGGCAATCCATCCGTATTTATAAAAACAGGCTGTGGGCCAGAGTTAGCCTCTAAACTGTGCCCTGCCAATCCCGGTATCACGGAACTGCCATGAAGGCTAAAGGTGATCCGTGGAGTGCACTTAGGACACTGCCTGACACACAGAGGAAGCAACAGCAAGTGGCGGGCCACTCATGTGATCTACAAGGAACAAAAAGGCAGTGGCTTTACCGGGAAGAGACATGGGGAAGATATTCTATAGCTTGATCTGGGGAGTGTACCCATACGTAAAAAGTCCATAAAGATTAAAGCACGTCAATACATACTACACGGCAGGCTCTAAAACGTTAGCAGAATTTACCAAAACTTATAGTGGACAAGCACTGGGCTGGGCACAGTGTCCCTAACCTGTAATCCCAGAACTTTGGGAGGCTGAAGTGGGTGGATCACTTGAGGTCAGGAGTTCAAGCCCAGCCTGACCAACACGGTGAAACCCTATCTCTACTAAAAATACAAAAATTAGCCGGGCATGGTGGCAGGTGCCTATAATCCCAGCTGCTTGGGAGCCTGAGGAAGGAGGACTGCTTGAATCCCGGAAGCAGAGGTTGCAGTGAGCCGAGACTGTGCCACTACACTCCAGCCTGGGCAACAGAGCTAGACACCATCTCAAAAAACAAAAGAAAACAGAAAAAAAGAAGCAAAGCACTGGAGGCAGGTGAGAGACCCAGCCCGAGTCCTACTGGACACAGATGTGCTTCTGTCTGACACTCCACATCACCCACCCTGAAGAGCTGGCTCGGTTCCTAAAGGGCTCCTGCCACAGTGGGTGCTGGCCAGCAGAACCCCACCTCCTCCATGTCCTAGGTCTGAGACACAGCCGTACCCCAACAGGGCGCCAGACAAACCTCAATTCTCACTCACATCCCATTCATCAACTGCAAGGGTCAGCAAACAGCCTATGGCTGACAGGGCCCACTGCCTGCTTGTGTGCCTCCTGCACGTTCTCTAAAGGGAGACCATCCCGTGGCCTGGGGAAAGCACAGGAAATCCCAATCTCGGCAGCCACGCGTGTTAAGGTGTGCCGGCACACAGCCAGTCCCATGTAGGCAGACACCCTCCAGCTGCTTCACACACAGTGAAATAGTCTACCCACCCCTGGTCTGTTCTGTTACCTACCAATTAGAGATAATATTAAACACAGCTATGAGGAATGGCCCGAACACAAGATTCAAGGCAAACGCTGGGAGACAAAAAATGAGTGAATATCCAGGTGCCAGACCCCACAGCAGGAGCTCTGCTGACAACTGCCGACGCACACCAGCCCTGACGTGCAAAGACTGAGCCCTCCGAGGTCCCACAGCCACAGACCAGGAAGAGGTCCAGGCCACAAGCCCCTCACACTTCCCCAGCACCTTTGGTCTGTCCTGGCTCTGTCACATACGAGCTGTGTGTTCTCAAGCAGGTCACAGCTCACTGTCCTGGCCCCAGACACCTCCTCTATTAGCAGAGAGCACCCCACTCACAGAGACATGAAGGAAGCAGGAAAAAGACACCTGTTTTCTCCAGTACTTACATGACTCCCTACGCCACTCCAGCTGGGCTGAAGTGAAGGATGGGCCAGGGGGAATAGGGTCAGGGGAGATGGGGGTCCTTAATGGATCCCCCACTCACCAGGCACATAGACGGAGGGGTTCTCTGACATGCCAGGAAGCGGCTGGTAGTCATGAGGCCTGCGGATCTTTAGCGACTGGCCCTGGAAGATGATGCCATCAAAGGCCATGGCCTGGGTAGTCTCATCCACTGAGCGGAACTGAAAGAAAAAGCAGTGGTGAGGGATGAGGGTAAGGGACTAGTACAGCCCCACATACTCCAGGATTTCTTCTTTCCTTTCACTCATGTGAACAAATGCAACATGCCAGGCACTGGGAGGACAACAGACATGCACGTCCCCGATGCCAGGAGTTCACACTCCACAATTAAAGACACCAGGCACCCAACGCACACAAAGGCAAACACACAATTGCAGGCTGTGATGATGAGGCGGGGGCCGAGTGCTGAAAGAGAATGTTGTGGGGAGGTTTAGCTGAATGAGGAGATGACAGTACTGGAGTCTTTCCGGTGAGGAGACATTTTGGCTGATACCCGGAGCAGTGCAACTGAAAGCGGACTTCAGTGATGCGAGTACACAGCGAGGGGGAGCGCTGGGAAACCTCTGCAACAAGCTACCAATGCCCTTCACGGTATTTCACAAGAGAATCAGTCCACCAAGAGTGGTCGACCAAAAACCAGGGCCCTTTTCCAATCACTTGAGAAACACTGACATGCAAGACTAATTAACAACATCAGTTAGCTGGGGTAAATAACTCCAGCCAAGTGTGCAGAAGCATGGTACGTTCTGGGAAGGTCAGTGTGGCCAGACAACAGAGGACTGGGCCGGAATGGTCTGGAAAAGGCCAAAGAGGTCTGTAGAGGCCAAACAGGCCTCTCAGGTCACACAGAAAGCAAAGGGGAGGCAGACAGTAGGATCCGATCTGTAGAGCTATTACAGGGCTCACTTTGGCAACCAGGCAGAGGGCCCCGTGGAAACAGCACAAGGCAGCTTGACACACCTTAGGCCTGAGGGACGGGCCCTCGAATCACACACATTGCCTTGACCCCATTCACTCCCCCTGCTCACCTCCAAAAAGGCAAAATTCTTGTCCTGGTTAATCTGCACAGCCAAAACCGGGTTGCCAGGGGCCTGGGTCAGCCCCCCCAGGCGCATCTGGGCATTGAAGAAATCCATCATGGCCTCCTGCAGAGGGAATAGGAGACAGGGGGGGGCGGGGGAAGGGAGGTGGAGAGAGGAGGGGAAGGGTGAGAGAGGGAGACACAGAGGGGTTTGGGGGCAAGGGGAGAGGGATGAGGGGAGGGAGGAGTGGGGGAAGGAACAGTGGAATATGGGTGGGGGTGTAGAAGTCAATAGTAGAAACAGAAGCAAGAGAGAAAATGGGGAGGAAGCAGTAGCAAGAGACAGCCAAGGGCAGGCGATGGACAGGCGTTGGGGGAGAGCCACAGGGGCCCCAAAAAACCAGAGGAAAGGAGAAGATCGTTCAAGAAAAGGCAGAGGGAATGATGACAATGCAAAATGAAGAAAAACATGAAACAGAGGAGATGGAGAGACAGCACACAGGAAGGGACACCCAGTGGAGACAGACAGAAAAGTGGAAGAAAGTAGAAAGGAAGCAGCAGGCAGGGGCAGAGACGAGCGAAGGACAGAAAGGAAGACCAGGACGAGGTCGAGAGTGCAGGGGTGGGAGAGGAGGAGTGTAGGGAGGAGGGGCAGGGACGGGAGGGGAGGAGAAAAGAGTGATGTGGAGGAATCTGGCCCTGGAGTCCGGGGGCTGGTTTATCAAATGTAGCAAAGTGCAGGTTGAGAAAGTCAGAATGGACCTTACTTGCCTTCAACGATGGTAGCAAACTTTTTGTTGCTACGAGGGATCTCAGCCCCACAATATTTCACTTTAAAGAGAAATGGAAACAACTCTTTGATCTCGGGATTCTCAGGGGGTGCCACAGGAAGGGGTGGGGGAGAGGGATAGGGAAAAGGAGTGGTGGGGAAGGGGGGAGGTCAGGGGCGATCAAAAATAAAAGAACAGCGACCATGGGAGGGACATGGGGAGAGGATGGGGGACAGGCGGCAGAGAACGAGAGGCGTGTCAGAAAAAACTGAGGGACAGCGTGCGTCTGTGTGTGTGTGTGTGTGTGTGTGTGTGTGTGTGTCCAAGTCTCCCTCTCTGTCTCTCTCCGACACGTAGGTACAACACGTGGGTACATTATGTGTATGCTTGATCCCTGGGTTGCTGGAGGAGGTTGGGGGGAGGGGAGACGGGAGAGGGGAAGAGGAGGGAGGGAGGGCCACCCCCAGCCCGGCCCCTGGCTGGCTCAACTCCATCCGTCCGTCTGGGAGGGGGCCGGGGGGTCTTGCAGGAGCAGAGTCTGACCCGTGCAGGTTGGGGAGAGGGAATGGAGGGAAGGGGAGGAGTGGGAAGGGAACAAGGGAGAGGGTAGGGGCAGGGGGAGGGCAGTACCTCAGTAATGCCGAAGGGGATGTTGCCAACGTAGAGGCGCCGGGCCTGTCTGGTCATCTGGCTCCCGACCACGGGCACCGGCGTTGGGGTCACAGCCAGACCGTCAGGGGTCATGGTGGGGAGAAGAGCAGTGGCTGGAATCTGACCCGCGGCTTGAAAGGGGGTAAAAACAGGATAAAACCCCATCAGGGGAACACTCAGTGACCACCCACTACACACTAGGAGTTCCCCTCCCCAGCAGAAAGCTCTTATAGGCTCTCAGCCTCCAGAACCTTCTCCCCACCCTTGGGGCCCCCAGTCAGTAACTGCTGCTCATGCAAAGCCTCATTTCCCAATGGCATCCAGATGGAGGCCTCATTCATGTCAACCACGGGTGTCTCTGGTCACCTCCTTCTCTAGGGAGGCTTCAAAAAGGCAGAAGCCAGAAACCCCAGGGGTGTGCAGCCCTCCACCTGTTTCCTCGACCCCTCCAAGCACACACGCAGGGGTGGCTATGCGGAGAATCTCACCCCTGCACCCTCCACCTCTGGGAGCAGCCTGGCCTCGGGCCTACCTTGCATGGCCTTGTACTGCATCGGGGTGATGTGTTCGAAGCCTGGCGGTGGCACATCCCAGTATTTACGGACCTTCTTCTTCTTCTCGTGACGGGGGGAACGACTGGGGGAGGTGGGAGGGGAGAGCGGGGCACGGCAACCTCAGTCTGACCAACAGTGGGCTTGAGAGCCTCCTCCCAGGTACCCTTTCACCCTCCCCGCAACCATGATAGCTCCACTCTCTCCAGGGAAGGAGAGGATCTGGGACAGGGCCTGGGGAAGGGATGCTGGTTTCAAGGCAATTGGACTCTTCCCAGTGCTCGGGCCAGGGCTGGAAGTGGACAGGGCAGGGTAGGCGGGCGTGAGGAAGGTGAAGGGAGTGGACATCAGGGTGGAAGGGGCAGGAAGAGAAGCTCACATCAATCCACCGTGCTCCTCTTTAGCGCCTCTGGTCAAAGGTTTGCTGGGGGGTGGGAGGGAAAGGTATGGGGAGGGGTGACTGGGGACCCTCGTCTTCCCCACATGCCACACCCCCCCAAGGGCACTGAGCCCCAGGGTGGGAGCAGGGCCGAGGTGAACAAGCAGCAAGCAGGCCCCCCTCGGCCCTGCCATTTCCCCCCAAACACTCCCACCCCCAGGGAAAGAGGAAGTGAGGAAAGGAGACAGGGGCCAGGGACCAGGGGCCAGGAAGGACCAGTCTCTAGCTGGAAAAACTGCTGGGAGAAGGCAGGAGAACTCCGCCTATCCTGCCCTTCCTCACCTAAGGGGCAGAGAACAGAGACGGGAGCCTAGAGAGAAAAGAGGTGGTGGAAACCGACACCCCCTGGGCCAGAAAGTAAGCCCAGGCTGTGGACACTGCCTCGCTCCCAAGAGCTCCCTTCTCCAAGGAGGCCGGGTAGGAAGAAACTGGAGGCAGAGACCAACCCCCTCGAAGAGAGTCCCACAGAGAGCCACAGAGAGTTGAAAAGAAGAAACAGGCCCTCAGAGTCAGAGACAGAGAACAGCCCCTTGTAAAGGAAAACAGAATCAATTCCATGGTTCCAGATAAAGAACCTATTGCCCCCAGCAACCCACCAGCAACCACCAAAAGACGAAATGAAAGAAACGCCAGAAATGGGGGAAAAATCGGAATTCAAGACAGACCAAGCAGTAGATCCCTCCCCCAGATCCACACAAAGAAAGAATGAGCCACAGACGGCCTGGGCCCAGATACAGAATCGTGTAGGCCACCCACAGGCTGGCCAGCACCACCCCCCACCCGACTCCCAGGCTGGCCCAGCCCGGGATCCCTGAGCCCTAGTACCTTCGTCGCCGCCTGTCCCGGGAAGCGCTCCGCTGGTCCCGGTTGCGCCGGTCTCGGCTCCGGCTGCGGCGTTTGCGGTCCCGGCTTCGAGAGCGGCTGTGGCTGCGCTTCCTATGCCGATTCTCCTTGTCCCGCTCTGGGCAAGGGTGAGAGGAAGGGGATTCGATAAGCGGAGTAAGGACGCGGACCCAGCCCACCCTGCGCCCTGGTGGCTATGTCCCAAGCCCCAGGGAGGCCACCCCCAAAGGGAAGGGATTCGATGGAGGAAGGGAATTAACAGGCCTCCTAGGTCCACAAGCGAGTCCAGGGACCCTGAGGGGACCAGAGGGATGGGGCCTGGAAATACTCCCGGGGTGTAAGATACCTGAGGATGCTCAGGAGGAGCTGGGGAGCCAGAGAAGACAGAGGAGGCTGGCTCCTGGTCCCCCTCGAGGGCTGAGGGGCCTGACCCCAGGGTCGTCCCTGAGAGGGGCAGGGCTAGAGGCTGGGGAATCAAGAGACCCAATGATGTTTTCCTGAAGGGACGCAGTGACCCCTCAGGAAAGACCTCTGCAACCAGCTGGCACCCACAGTCCCATCATCAGGCCTAGGGGTCAGGTGCCACGCAGGATCTGATATCCCCAGGAAGCAGGGAAACTCAACCCATCCCTTCCCAACCCAGTGAATAATGCAGAAGCAAGCACCCTTCCCCCTGGGAAGGGAAGGGTCTTGAAGAAACCACAGACGAAGGGGACAGACGCCCTCTTCTGCTTCAGCAGGTCAGGGGAGGAGCTTGCCCTACCCAGACTTGAACCCCAAACCACCTGGTTCTCCCTGCCTCACTCCCTTCAAAGCCAAGTACTGGAGAGGTTGTAAAGTAGGGGTGTGTATCTCTGCCAGCCTCCAGACATTCTATTTTCCTCCAAGGTGGCCACTAGAAACAGAGCCTCACTGGCAAAACCACAGAAACCTCTGCTCCCACCAGACCCTTCAACTCCTGAAGAAGGAAGACCAACCCTTCAAGATGGAGGATAAACCACAAGCTGGGGGTGTTCATGAGCACCACCTACAATTTCCTTAATTCAAAGACACCCAGATTTCTCAACCATCCATGAAACACACACACACAACATGCACATGTTAAGGTGTTCATACATGTTAATAAGCATCACCTAGAGTGATGATCCCTGGGGCAAGAGGGGGAAAAAGCACTGAGGGAGGATGTTAAACTTCAGTCTCACCCATAGTGTTTTGTCTTAGGTTTTTTTGACGCAAGATGAATGTTTGGAAAAGCATCACAATTCCAAAACCACCAACACTCAGAAAAATATGCACCCAAAGGGGGGAAGAAAACCAGTAACACATGTGATGCTTCTTACAACCGGAATCTGTATTAAATAGTTCTGTTTGTACTTAATCCTTACTACTGCTTCAGAAAAACACTGCTGGGGGCTGACATAATGGATAAGGAAACTGAGGTACAGAGAGGCCACAACTTGCCCAAGGCCAAACAGCTAGGAAATGGTGAAGCCGGAATTTAAACCCTGTAAAGCCAGCGAGTTAAGCATGAGGCCATGCTCCTGAATTCGGATCAGGCTCTGGCTAGCACCTCTAACGACAACGTAATTGTCGGCTTGAAGGCCCAAAACCCCAAAATCAAAGACAGAAACTGGGGGGAACAATCAGCAGGACAGGCCAGCAGTGTAGAGCAGCCAGGTAAGCACAAAGGCATGGCACCGGGCACAGCACTGGCTCCACACTTGAAAGATGGACAGGCTGTGAGCCCCAGGAGCCCTTCCTGCTGCTAAGGCTCTGAAACAGGCAAGCAGGCAGAAAGGAACACACGCAGAGAAAGCAGTGACGCCTGCTGGGTGCCTGGGACACAGACAAGAAAATTCCCTGTAGACACAGGGAGCAGAGGAAGGGTCTGAAGCAGAAGCGGGCAGGTACAGAAGCTGGCCGGTCCTCCGAAGAGACAAAGACCCACAGCCAGAGTGACACGTGCGTGGGCAGAGCTTCCCCTATGGCAAGAACCCCCTCCTACACACTGATGCTGGACAGGTAAAAAAACAGAAAGGGACCTTCGTTTGCTGAAAACATTGTATTCTGGCCATCTTATGGGAGCAGCTCTGCCAACCTAGGAACCTCGCCAGGTCCAGACACTGGCCTACAAGCATCAGAGGAGAAACCACAGGAGAACCAGTACGGTGCCATCTAAGGGCCTCAAAAAACGGACCAATCAGCTCCACTTGGTGGTCCAGCATAGTGAAACTTGGCTTTGCAGCCAGCCAGCGCTCAGAACCAGTACCTGTTTTTTCACTTACCAACAACATAAAACCATGCAAAAGCAACTTAAACCGATTTGGTTTTCTCTTCTTTAAACGAGGGGTCACATCTACTCCACCCAGGTGTTGTGTGGCAGAATGACGTGGGGAAAGCACCTTTTCCTGCCCTTGCCCTACTCTGAAACCGTCTCTATGTAAGTGGAAGACTTTCCTCTCTACGCATGCAATTTTACAATCCCAAGTATTGTTTACTGGACACCTGGTGTAAGCCAAGCCACATGCCACACACTTTACATGTTACCCCATTTAATCTCAGCTCTGCCTCTGACCAGCTGAGACCTGAGAAAGCTTTTAACTTTTCTGAGCCCTCAGTTTCCTCCCCAGTAGAAATGGAAATCATTTTGGCCTTACAGGGAGAGTTGTTACAAGGATCCACTTAGTACAATCATGCTAAGAGTTTAGCAAAGAGCCCGGCACACAGCGCTCAGTTTAACTACATCTATCATTACTATAATCCTTATTAATATTCTCAAAGTCTAGTGACAAAGGAATAACAATAATCAGTCTACAAATGGGGGAAAAAAAACGAAGACGCAAACATATTAAAAGTAGCTACTAAACAATGCAACGGATATCTAAACCCCTAGTGTGTTCAACTCCAAGGCCTATGCTATTGAGCAGTCCATCACTGAAGACAGAGTCAAGACACTCAGTAAACGTTATTTCTTCCCCAGGGCACTGTTTCCTAATCCAGCCCCTATCCAACTCTAGCCCGGGTTCAAAGGAAAATTCCTTAACCCTCATTTCGTCCTCTGAACCCGCTACGAACGCTAGGAACACGGGCAGCTGAAGCCTCACAAGAAAACAAGTCCCCAACCTTCCTTGGTCCTCTATTTCTTCACTCTAACTGAAACATTGAAGATTTTTAAAACGTCTAACAACTCTCCCACTTCGAATATTCTAGGAATCCCTAAAATCAGTAGGACCCATCGCTTTGTTCCAACCCATCACAATTCTCCGTACCCTGAAAGGAAACTGCCTCCCACCTTCCCCGTAAGTGGAAAGTTTAGCACGGTGGGCCAGATCCTCCTTTCCTCAGAACCTCCGTTTTCTTCTCTATATTGGGATTTGAGACTGAGTATAGGGGCCCTGAGTTTGGGATTGTACATAATTTGGGGTTTATCTCAAACACTCCATATCGGGACTCTCGGGACCGCTAAAAGCCCCGCGTATGCAGCATGCATGCGTGTCGACACTCAAAGAACGCAGACACTTCTCCTCTTTTACAAGGGAATACGAGGAAACATGAGGCCAACTCGTTAATATGAGGCGCCCCACGACCAGCAGCTGGGGCAGAAACAAGCTGGCCGGAGAGGTCAAAGCAAATCAACAAAAAGGAAAAGGGGTACGAGAGGGGCCCGGGGCCTCTAAGCGTCCCCCGAAACCGCTCTGTCCTCATCCACGTGAAGGAGGGAAAGGAGGCACCCCCCCCCCACGGTTCTCACAACCGCCATTTTGGAAACAAAGGGGGCGTGGAGACGAGGCCGTGGGCCAGACCGGAAGCGGAAGTGCCAAGGCAGCGGGAGAAAATGATGGGATTACGGGGCCTAATATAATCTCCTTTTAAGATAAAATAAAAAGATCTTAAAAAACAAAAGTTCATGTCGAGCCATCTGGCGCGCTCGCACCGCGTTCCCCACGCCACCTCCGCCAAGACCACGTGGGGCGCGGGGACAGCAGCCGCACGCATGCGTCACGGGCCCGCGCCCCGCCGCCCCCTTCGCCTCACGGTGCGCGCGGCAGAACGCCGAGAACGTCACGTGAACGAGGCGCGCGCCACGGAACCGGGGTGGGGGGGCGCCGCGCAGCCGTCAGAGGTGGGGGGGGAAGAGAGGGAGAAAATGGCGGGGGACAAACAGCGACGCGAGCAGCCGCCCACACTTCAGCCCCGCGACCCCGGCGCCCTCACCTTGTTTATTCTCGTTGAGCTGCCGCTCGAACTCGTCGAAGTCCGACATGCTGAGGCGGCCGCGTAGGGCCCTGTGCAGCTCTCGCCTTGCCTTGCCGCCCGCTCCGGCCGCTTCGGCTACTTCCGCCGCTGGCCTCGGCTACTTCCGGCCGCCGCCGGCGCTTCGCCACCTCCTACCTAATCAAGCCTCCGGCAGCCCGCCCCACCCCGCCCGGGCTCCGCCCCCTCGCCCGCCCGCCCGCCCGTCCGCGAGTTTACCCCTCCCCCCGAGCCTGGCTCCGAAACGAGTCGGCTATTTTCGGACACTGGACGAAGGAGTGGCAGGCGGCAGCTTCGGCTCCTTCCGAAAATGCCCGACGCTAGGTTTTCGCCGACTTCCTAGGTTTCCGTAACTTTTCGGAGATTAGCTCCTCAACGTTCGGAGGTTTCCGTGTGTCCTCGTGTTCCGCCGCGCCCAGCCCCCTCTGAGAGTTTGGCTTCTTCCAACAATTCAATCCGTCTCAGTCTTTGGCTTCTTCCACGGACTTGCTCGGCTCCTCTCTGTCCAAGCAATCGGCCACTTTCGAGAATCGTAACGGTCCGGCCCTTCGGCTCTTTCCGGAGCTCGCCCTTGGGATTAATCCCCTTCTGGGATTAAGCTCAATTCCAAGTTTTGGCTCTTTCCGGGGATGCCACTCGCTCACTCCTCCAGTCAGACAACTTCGGCTCCTTCCGCCACCGCTTCGTGAAGGCCTCACTCTCGGGGGACAGCTTCGGCTTTTTCCGTTGGTGCCTCGGCTCCTTCCGGCTTCGGGAACGGAAAAGGGAGGGAGGATAGAGGCGAGGTGGGTCAGGGAAAGAGATACGGAGGAGGGGGCGAGGTCAGGGTTCTCGGCACCTGCCTCTCCGAGTGGGGAAAGTGAAAGAAAAAAAGAGTTGGCCTCGCGGAGGGCCTGAGAAGGTTGCGCGAGACAAAAGCAACCAGAGTAAAGGGTGCGCGCGACCGCTGCGGAGGTTGCCAGCGCGGCTTTTTGCGCCTGCGCAGGGTGGAAGCGGCGGGTGGGGGGAAACGGGCTTCTGCGCCTGCGTGAGTCGTTCTGCGGCGTGCTCTCCCACTGCTCGGGTGGAGGGGGTTGCGGGGAACAGGTTCCAGACTCCCCATTGCGCGTGTGCGAGACTTTCCTTTCCTAGAGTGAAAGTGCTTAATCCCCAACCGTTAAATCCGGCCGCCCTCTTGGTTGTCTTGGCAACCGCATCAACGCGCTCCGGCCCCGCCCTCCGCGCAGGCGCAGGGGACCGATGATCGCGCTTTACTACCTGGAGATGGATAATCTCACATTACTGCCCCCTGGCGGCCCGACGGAAGTATCCTCCAGGCTTCGCCTGGCCCCCAGGTGGCCTCCAGCACTAAAGGTCATCGAGTCCCGCCGCGATCTGGTCCGGGTAGCTCAGCGGATAGTATCCATGCTGCATGTGTGTGTGTGTGTGAGACGGAATTTCGCTGTTGTCGCCCAGGCTGGAGTGCAACGGCGCGATCTCGGCGAAACGCAACCTCCGCCTCCCGGGTTCAAGCGATTCTCGTGCCTTAGCCTCCTGAGTACATGGGATTACAGACTTGCGACACCACACCCGGCTAATTTTTGTGTTTTTAGTAGAGACGGGGTTTTTCCATGTTGGTCAGGCTGGTCTTGAACTCCTGACCTCAGGTGATCCGCTCGCCTCGACCTCCCGAAGTGCTGGGATTACAGGCATGAGCCGCCATGCCCAGCTGTGTCCGCGCTGCTCTTCCCGAGCACTGCCTCAAAGTTTTCTGGGGCACAGCTTCTTTCTCCATCTCTGCCTCCAGGGGGCTAATTACACCCCGTCTTCCCCGGCCTCCCGCCTGACCGCCCACCACGCTGGATGCCCCAGCAACCCAGTCACTGTCTTCAGGGCGACGGCCATCCCCTCCCAGGCACATCCCCCTCCTAGGAAGAGGCTGGAGCCCAGTTTATTCCAAATTTTCAGGTCTTTTTTTAATTTAAAGTCTCTGAATAATTCTCTGTCGCGCGGAGTTGGGAGGTCCGTCCGGGAATCGGGTGGGCAGCTCCTCCGCGGGGCAGCGGGGCAGGGAGCAGAGACGGGGTCTGTATAGTCCCCCACCCGAGACGGGGCGGCACCCGCCTGCCTGGTTCTGCAGGAGGAAGGCGCCCGGCGAGGGCAGGGCTGGGCAGCCCCAGCAGAAAGGGGTGCGCCGGCGTTCGGGAGAGGTACCCGGCTAAGGGAGCCTTCAACCCAGGGAGCAAGGAGGAGGGATAGGGGCGCGGCGGGGAGAGGGGCGGGTCATCCACCGGGGGCTTGGGGAGGGCCGGGTCCACGGGGGAGGGAGGCCCGGGCCGGGGCGCGGAGACGCGGCGCGATCACCGCTTGAAGCGGTAGGTGATGGGCAGCAGCAGCTTGCTCTTCTTGAGCGCCTGCACCTTCTTGAGCGTCTCGTCGTCCAGGGCCAGGAAGCAGCGGCGGGAGTACTCGAGCAGGCGCTCCTTGGAGGGGTCGAACTCGCCCACCTCGGCCAGCTTCTCGGGGGCCACGATGAGCAGCTCGGCGATGGGCGTGGTCAGCGCCACGGTGTTCCTGTCCACGCGGTGGTGCTCGAAGGCCCGCGACATGCTCTTGAGCTTCTGGAAGGTGCCCAGGATCTTCTTGTACCGGCAGAGAACCCCATCAGCGTCCTTCACTGCGGGGGGGGGAGGCGGGGACACGGAAGTGAGGGGCAGGGGGCAAAGCACAGGGGGCGGACACCGAAAGGGGGACACCGAAAGGGAAACGGCCATGGGAAGGAAGGATCCCGGCGGGTAGAGGCATGGGCCGGTGTAGAACAGGAGGCCGAGGAGAGGAGGGGAAAAGTGCATCCAGAGTTTGGACCAGTGGAAAGTGGGAAGAGGCAGGCCCAGGGAGGAGGGTGAGGAGAGAAAATGAGCCCCAAGACTGAGTTAAACCGACAGGGTCCCAGGACCGGGCGGCGCCCTCACCCTCTGCTCCCTGCCTCAGGTCAATTCACTTAAGCCTCACGCTCCCCGTGAGAGAGGTCCTCCAGCAGGCCTCTTTCTCACTGATGAAGGTTAAAGAGGTGCCCAAGGTATGCGAAGGTGGACCAAAACTTAAAGAAAGTAAACCCAGGGCAGGCCCGGTAGTGTGGCTCACGCCTGTAATCCCACCACTTTGGGAAACCGAGGCAGGCGGATCACTTGAGGTTAGGAGTTCAAGACCAGCCTGGCCAACATGGTCAAACCCTGTCTCTACCAAAAATACAAAAATTCGCCGGGCACCATGACGCACCTCTGTAGTCCCAGCTACTTGGGAGGCTGAAGCAGGAGAATCACTTGAACCTGGGAGGCAGAGGTTGCAGTGAGCCAAGATCACACCACTGCACTCCAGCCTTAGCAACAAAGCGAGACTCCCTCTCAAAAAAATAAATAAATAAACTGAGGACCACACGTGAAGGGGAGAGAGAAAAAACCTGGTGGGTCTTTCTCCAGCAAGGTGTAGGGGTTTGGGGAGAAAGGAGGGCCTCTGGGAAGGTCACACAGCAATTCAGCAGCCCAAGACCTCAGCGCCCACCCCATGCACCCCACTCACCCCGCTGCCTCTCCCGGGCCTTGGGCTTCCCAAAGCGCCTCCGACTGGCACCTCCCTTCTGCTTCTGCCGCCTTTTCTCGCTGGCACTGCCTTCTTCCGACACTCCGCTGAGGGAAGAGGCTGCTGATTCGGGGTCTGAGGCTTCGCACCCAGCTCCGCCCCGGCTGTCCCCCTCAATCCGCCGTGGCCCAGGCTTCACCCGGCAGTGGTCCTCTGGAGAGAGAGACACACAAATGAGCTACCAGACCAGAAACCCCATCACAGGTCCCGGGACTGACAGAGGCTGCAGTCCCCAAAACTGGATCAGGTGGTCACAGGTGGAGCATTCTCTCAGAGGCGTGGGTTGGTCACATGTCTTGGGGAAGCAGCCAGAACCAAGGGCCTCAGGACCCCTGTGACTGTGTGTGCTTCCCATGGAGGAGGGACTGGATCTGGAAGCCCAGGAGGCGGGCAAGGCCTTGGCTGGAGTCAGGGGGTTCACACCCTGAGAGAAATCAGGAGCCCTGGGTCCAGCAGGCTGGTTCCCACCTCTACCCAGATACAGAGTCCTCTAGAAGGTGGGTTAGGGGAGGGGTCTGGTGCAAGGGTCCCCACTGGGAAAGTGCTGGGGTCGCAGGGCCCAACCGTCTGTGCAAAGGAGTCAGAAACCCAGGATGGACCCCTCAGCGGAAGGAGACAGTGGCAGGCAGTTTGCTCCAGAGCACAGGGAATGTCAGATTCCACAGGCCCCTAGCCCAAGCTTTTGGGGGAAATGGTTAAATTCACAGAGAGATGTGGGAACTTTTGAGGGGTCTTCCCAGCCAGGGAGCTACCAAGGCTGAGCTGAGGGTAGGTAAGGTAGAGTGTGGGTTCTCTGGGACATGGGCTAAGGGTCTGGGGCAAAGGACCTGACCATCTAGAGAAAAGGTTGGGGCTGGGCTTCCGAATGTATGAAGCAGGGCACAGGGTCCCAGTGGTCAAGAGAAGATGCTAGCTGTGAGCTGGCTGGGGCAGTGGGCTGCTTCTGGCCATGAATTAGAGGAAGGGACATGGGTGGGGACTACCTGGGAACCTGGGGCAGGGTCTGGGGGACAACACATGCTGAGGTCCCCACCCGAAGAGCCCCACTAAGGGACTTAATTTCTTTGATGGGGAAGGAGGGCTCATTAACCAAGGATGGGACACGGTGGGTGGGAAGACAGCCCCTGGTGTCACACAGGGGAGGGGACAGAAGAGGCTAGATGGCTGGACTCCTGGATCTCAGAGAAGACAGGCCTGGGAAGAGACGCGGGGACCCCCAAGGACACCCAGAGGACTAGGATGGGCCTCTCAGCCAAAGAGAAGGAACATTCCCCTAGGAGTCAGGAAGAGAGAAGCTCTCAGGTCCCAAAGTCCCTAAAAGCACCCAGGGCTGGGAAACATGGCAGGGCACTTGAGGCTGATGGAATTCGGGGAGCTGACTGAGAAGGCAGGAGGGGCCCCAGGAGATAGTTCGTGGGGATGAGGCCTTGGAGGCCAAGCAAGAAGGAAGCTGGGCTTGAAGCCCGGAAACAGGCAGGGAGCTAGCAGAGATGGCCAACATGGCAGGTTCCACACAGCCAGTCAAACAGTGGAGCCTGGAGCCTGGGTGAGCGGGTGCCCAGGAGCGGGACAGGGAGGTGACGGGCCCAGTGTGCCCCACAAACACACCTGCATCCATCCGAGCGGAAGAGATGAACTTGTCCAGCTGGCAGCGCAGGAAGTCCCTCTCTTCCTCCAGGTCCTCAATGCGCTTCTGCAGCCAGGAGTTCCTCTCCAGGGCCATGTGCAGCTGGGCCTTGACGCTGTTCATCAGGGCCAGGGTAGGGGACGTGTCCTCAGGGGGCTCTAGGGACACAGCAAGGGTGGGGCCCAGGTCACACCTTGGGACTCAGGGCCTGTCTTCCCAGCTGGCTCCAATCCCTCCTCGCCCCCTCAGCTCACCCTCGAAGTTTCCCCGAGAGGGGCTCAGACTGTAAAAGATCTGTGAGTCTAGGTGGGGCGCCTCGTCGAAGGGGATGGAGATCTCGAAAGCCTCATCGTCCTTCACTGGAGAGGAGAGGCCCTGGGTCACCCCAGAGAATTCCCCAAGCCCCTCAGCCCACCCCCCAACCACGGCAGCCTGAAGCCAACCGCACTGGGACCCAGGGTAGGGAAGGGGACCCAGCTTCCTCACTTGTCCGCCTCCGGCTGGTCCGGTCATTCATGGCGTGGTTTCCTGCGGACCCCAGCAGCCGAGCGCCTCAGAGGCACTGGACAGAAACAGCAGCCACAAATGGAGGGACGCGGACGGACTCGAGGGTCCATCCTGGGGGAGGTGAGATGAGAGAGGAGGGAACCCTGGTCTGAGGGAGGAGGGAGCCCGGACCCCAGCACTGAGGCCAAACACGCCCAGGTTCAAACTCCTGGGCTCCCAGAGACAGGCAGGAGGCCCAGCCGCCTAGGTCCTGGGGAAGAAGTGAGCTGGGGACGTGGGCTCCCAGGTATGGAAGGAAGAGGAAGCTGAAGCCCTAAATTGCTGGGTGCCCCAAGGGGTCACCTGAGCAGGGACACATGGCCTGCAGGGCAAGAACCCTGGCTCATCGCGGGCCACCTCCGGGCCTAAGCAAGAGGCAGGTGCAAGGGAAAACTGCCCCAACTTCCCAAGCTAGAGGGAGGTCCGGCCCGTGCGCTCTGCCTCCCCTACCCCCGGGGCCCCATATCCCTCCCCCGCACTCGCGTGGGCGGACGAACCCTCCCGGCGGTGGGGGCTGGGCGCGTGCGCAGTACGGGGAAAGGTCACGCGTGGGGATGCGCCCCCTCCCGCCCCCGCCCTTTGTCCCGCGAGTGGGAGGGGGAGCAGTCGTGGAAAGATCCCAGCGGGGGCATGAACCAGGCCAGGGTTGCAAACGCGGCCACCATCCCCCGACCGTGGATGCCTGGGGTCCGGGGCCCCCCAAGCTCACCCACCCGCGCGCGGAATCCGGCTCGGGGACCGACGGCGGCGGCGCCCATGCCCGGCGCCGGGGAGCGTCTGCAAAGTGACACGGGGAGCCGAGGGAAGCGCGCACTCACCCACGAACAGGCGGGGCTGCAGGATAGCCAGTCGTGGAACTGAGCGATGGAACGGACAGGGACGTGGGGACTCGCCCCGTCGGGCTAGGCCTGCGCTCCTCGTTCGAGAGTCCCTGGGTCCAGGTGAGGCCTGTCGTTTGCGGCAGAAGCAGGGGGATGCACTTGTGCGATGGTCCCTTACAGCACTCCCCCGCCCTCCCCAAAGCTCAGGCAGGGAACGTCACGAAATTCCCATCCAGGAGAGCTGGCGAGTCTCCGGGGGTCCCCGCGTTCGGTGGCGCTGTGCCCAGTGGGCCCAGGAGAAGGCAGGAGAGTTGGAGCGAAAGAATCTACTTTTAACGATTCCTCTGGAACTAGCCAGCGCGGACCCCCACAGAGCCCCCGCCTCCCACAGCCAGACTCCAAGGTTCCCAGGGATGTGGGGGCCAAAATGGGGGAAGTTACCCCCCTACCGGAAAACGAGGGCCAGGAGCACGCCACCCCCACCCCCACCCCCATGTTGGTAATTAAGAGCTGGCTTTGGAGCAGAGCTACATTCCAGTCCTGACTGTTCCTGCCCCTCCCCAGCCTGTTAACTCACCTGTAAAATGGGGACATTACAAGCCCTAAATTTCTTGCCAGGATGCGGTGCTGTGACAGGCAGAAGCTCAGCCCAGCACCTGGCCATAGTCAGCGCTGAAGAGAGGGGTGCTGCTGGTATTGAAGTCAGATGATGGGGTGTGATCGCAGCCTCTGTGAGGCTCTTTCCCACTTCGGGGAGCTCGAACGGGAGATTTGTTCTTCCTCCCAAGGAAGTGGTCGGAAGAACAAACAAGGCCTAGCACAGTGCCTGGCACAAAACAGGCAAGGAAAGTGAGCTAATAAACAGATGGTTATTAAGCTTCAGGCTCAGCTCCACCTGCCTCTCCTGTTCACCAGAAGCATCCGGCCAGCCCTTATGAAAGCAAGGTCTTAACTCGATAGAGAATCTAAATGTCTGCACCCCCTTGCAGAGCTGTGACCATGATCTTCCCCTCCCTTTACAGATAAACTGCAGCCTGGTCCAAAAATTCCTGGACGAGCCACCTGCTCTAGATTGGTCTTTTCCAAAGTACAAGATCATGGGTGGAGAATTCAAAATAGGATGGAATCAGCAGTTTAAAAAAATAATTAGCCGGATGTGGTGGCACACACCCATAATCCCAGCTACTCAGGAGGCTGCGGCAAGAGAACTGCCTTCACCCGTGAGGCAGAGGTTGCAGCGAGCCAAGATGGCACCACTGCACTCCAGCCTGGGTGACAGAGCAAGACTCTGTCTCAAAAAATAATAATGCTTGATAAAAAAAAATCTGCACATACTAAAGCTAACTATGGTAAAGAAATTTTTGTCTTGAGGCCCAGTGCCGTGGCTCACACCTGTAATTCAGCACTTTGGGAGACTGAGGCATGTGAATCACCCAAGGTCAGGAGTTCAAGGCCCATCTGGCTAACATGGTGAAACCCCATCTTTGCTAAAAGTGCAAAATTAGCCGGGCGTGGTGATCCACACTTGTAATCCCAGCTACCTGGTAAACTGAGGTTAGGAGAATCACTTGAACCCAGGAGGTGCAGTTTGCAGTGAGCTGACACCATGCCATTGCACTCACTCCAGAGCAAACACTTAAAAAAAAAAAAAAAAAATTAAAAAAAAAGGCCTGTAATCCCAGCACTTTGGGAGGCTGAGGCAGGCAGATCACAAGGTCAGGAGCTCCAAGACCAGCATGGCTAATATGGTAAAACCCTGTCTCTACTGTAATCCCAGCTACCTGAGAGGCTGAGACAGAAGAACTGCTCGAACCCGGGAGGTGGAGGTTGCAGTGAGCCGAAATTGTGCCACTTGCACTCCAGCCTGGGCAACAGAGCAAGACTCCATCAGAAAAAAAAAAAAAAAAAGAAAGAAACTTGTTTCACATATATTTTGTGTATCTGTGTACTCTATTGCCATATAAAATCTGTTAGTTTTAAAATTTAAGTTTAAAAATATTCTTTCCAGATGACACAGGTCTTCAAGAGCTGAGGCAGGGTTAACCCCAGAGTAGGCCGACCTTCCTATTCCCCAGCCAGGCGAGCTGTCTCCCTGCTAGGCGGCCACAAAAGAGGGTCTGAGATGCTGTCTCTAGAAACAAACCTCAAGTGCTCAGAGTGGGAAATGTGTTTATTGTTTGATCAGTCTCAGGCCTGGTTGGGGGTGTAAGGCAGAATGGGGGTCCTTTCCCCAACAACAGCACAGGCCACAGGAAGATGGCACAGATTCCTGATGACCCCAGCCATCTTTTATGAGGCCAGAAGATTTCCACTCTCCCAACCCCCATCCAGTCAAGGCTCTGCCACGGAATAGCTGATCTCTTTAGGCTAGAGGACTCCACTCTGCGTGGGGTTCATTCCCATCTCAGCTCCAAAACACGGAGGACCTGAAGACTACTCACGGATTCCTCCTTCGGGCAGGGCTCTGCCTTTGAGATGCGGCTGCTCTGTGTCTGTCCAGGGCCCTGAACGCCAGCCTCAGACTCTCACCAGGTGTCTGGACAGGAGTCCAGGCTCCCTGCAAAATCCTGTGGTACCTGGGGCACCCAGCCACCCGGCTCACGAATGCTTCCACCGCGTGTGTTTCTGCAGTGTGTTCTGCTCCATAAAGCGGCGAGGGCAGTGTGGACACTGGAACGGGCGTTCCCCGGAGTGCACCCGGCTGTGCTGGGCCAGCTCACCCGCATCCCGGAAGCGGCGAGGGCAGAGCGGGCAGCCGTGGGGCCGCCCACCACCCGCGCGGTGAATGGAGATGTGCCGTGCCAAGTGGCTGGCCCGCTTGAAAGCCTTCCCACAGGTGTCGCACTTGAAGGGCTTCACCTCCGAGTGGGTGATGCTGTGTCGCTGAAGGTACGACATGTACTCGAAGACCCTGGAGCACACTGGGCAGCTGTAGCACTTTTTCTGGCCTGAAGCCCCATTGGCCCCCGGCTCCCTCTTCGACTCCTCGTCCACCAGCACAGTGTAGGGGACACCCTGAGTGTCAATGAGCAGGTAGTGGTTGGGCTTTGGAGGGGATGAAGTCTGTGGAGCTCCGATGGAGGAGGAAGGTCCAGGTTCCGGGGAGCGGCATGTCCGACGGGGAGGGCCCTCCATGGTCTCAACGGAGGAAAATGCCAGGGGCTGAGGGCAGCGGGATGGCAGCACCAGCATCCGGAGGGGTGGCTGAGGCCTGGCGTATGGGAAACAGGATAGGAAGGTTATATGGAAGAGGGCAGCTCAGCACCATAGGCTCCGTCCTTTTCTCTCCCTATACCCGCCCCAGGACTTCTGCAGCCCATGGCCCCTCAGTCCCTCCTCTCCAGTCCCACTCACAGCTGGACTCTGTGGCCCCCCCGAAAAGTTCCCAGTCTCCCTCGTTGGAAAACCTTTTCTAGCCTCGGTGCACCACCACCCACTGTACTCACAGGACTTCTTGACCTGCTCTGCACAACCTGGACCTCGCTCTAACTTTCCCCTTTGTGCCCTCCCAGGTCACTGGGTGCCCCACTCCGCAGGCCTCAAGGCCTCTCTCTCCCCTCTTTCCGGCTCCTTACAGGGTCTCCGTGTTGGCCCATCCTACATACTCCACTCAAGCCTTTCCTGCCCCCTCCATACAAGCCAAACCTACTCACAGGGGCTGCGAGTTAGGTCCCCCAGGTTCTGGGTCCCCCTCCAGGCACGTGCCTGGAGAACTCTGTGCCCCCGCCCCCGCCCCGTCCAACCACCTCGGGTTCTCGCTAGTCCTCGCCCGGCCACCACCAGGCTCGTTCTAGGTCCCAGCACTCTCCAGGCTTCCACCCCCAGGGCCGCAGCTCTCGCCTTCTGGGCCTTTCAATGTAACTTCCCGACTCCTGAAAGCCCCAGAACAGCCCCCTCCGGTGCCTGCCCCACCTCCGCCCGGGCCCAGGTACCCTCCACGCGGCCCCGGCCCTCCCGCCGTCCGCTCGCAGCCCGCTCTCTCTTCCCGGCCCCCGTACCCAGTGCAGCAGCCTCTCAGGTCCGGGCGACTCCAAGTGGCCCCGGGCTACCCTCGCAGTTGCAGGCGGCGGCGGGAAGGGAACTTCTGGGTGTGCCCCAGGAGCAGACGGCGCCGGCCGAGAGAGAGGAGCCGAAGAGAAGAGAGGGTCTAGAGAAGGAAGTTGGGGGCGGGGCGCCGAGGCCATCGCGAAACGGCTCCGGCCAGAAACACACACCCAGAAGAAGGTTCCTAAGCAAGGAAGGTCCGGTCTCCACCCCCCAGCACCCAAGGCGCACGCACACGCAAGTAAGACCCTGAAAATGGAGTGCGGAATGTTTATTGAGCAAAGGGTAGGGGGCGTGGGCGGAAGGGGGGTAGGTACAGAAATGAACCAGACCGTGCCCGTGCTCTTTATCATCTCTTCCCCGCTGACAGCCACCGGCTCACCGCTCCAGAGGGCAGGAAACCAAGGCTTAAAGGTCATGTCACTTGCAAAAGTTCACACAGCACAGCTGGACCGGAACCCAGTTCCGACTGGTTCCCGGGTCCAGGGAGGGGCAACGACTTTGGTCTACATCACACAGCTAGAAAGGGGATAAGGAAAGAATGACGCGCCTCCCTTTGGAAGGTGGGGAAACTGAGGCCCGGGGTAAGGCAGTAACCTCAGCAGAGCCAGGGAGTGTGTGTGGGAGTGAGTGACGCTGTGTGGGTCAGACTTGGTGGCCCTGAGAGGGCCAGGGCAGCACAGGCCGGGTCTCGAGCTTAGTGGAGGCGCACGTGCTGCGCCAGCTCCGCGGCGTCCTGGAAGCGGCGTGGGCAGAGCGGGCAGGTGTGCGGCGGCCCGGCGCGGGCGCGGTGCGTGGCGCGATGCCGCGACAGGTGGCTGGAGCGCTTGAAGGCCTTGCCGCAGGCGCCGCACGTGAAGGGCTTGAGGTCCGAGTGCGACACGCGGTGGCTCTGCAGCCGCAGAGGGCTGGCAAAGACACGGGCGCACTCGGGGCAGCTGTAGCCCTTGCGAGGGCCGGGCTCTCCTGGGGGCGCCTCGCGCTGGGGCGGGCCCCGGGGCTCCTCCTCCAGCTGCACCGTGTATGTGTAGGGGACCCCATTGGCGTCGATGAGGAGGTGGCGGCCCAGCCGCGGGGGTCGGGGCCCCGCCGCCGAGGAAGGCGTGGAGGAGGGGCCTTCCGCCTTGGGAAAAGGGGGAGCCTTGGGGGGCGGTGGGTCCATGGCCTCCGGAGAGGAGGACCGAGGGTGGGGTGGCCGCGGCGGCAGCAGCAGCATCTGGAGCGGCAGCTGGGAGCGGCGGAGGGGAGATTAGTTAAAATTGCCACTTCCTTTAAGGAAAAGCTTCCTAAAATGGAAAGCGTCCCCACTATCACTGCTTGTTACCGTTTATGCGCCATTGACCACCTCCCCAGTAAAATAAAAACTCTTGACTCCAGCCCAGCTCTCCCACGTTCCATCAGCCTGCCTCGGAGAGGGCCTCCAACTGAGCTCGGCAAAACCGTGCCACCGCCTGCTGTTCCTCCAGGGCCCACCTCTCAGCACCCAGGTCAAGTCTGAGGGCGTGGCCCCCGATTTTTCTTCCCTTTTCTCCTCTCAATCCACCCTAGCAGACAATCAATCCTCCAGTCTGTTTACCTCTTTTATGTCTCACAGCCCGGCCCTCCTGACCTCCGGGATTTCTCTAATCTGTGCTTTCTTCTTCCTCTGTTGCCCAGCCCCAGTTCAGGTTGCTTCCCCTCCCTCTGTCCCCCCACCCCACCCCCACGGGCCCCGCATCAGCCTCCGCGCCCTCCTGGGGCTCCATCCCCGCTACATGCCGCAGGGCCTCCCCATCTTCAGATTCCGTGGCCTCCCTCACTTCCTTTCTAGGTGCCTCCCCAGAGCCCCACTAACCCAATTCCCTACATTTCACTAGGGCTCCTCCATTCTGCTCCTACACTTAGCACCTCGAAGTCTAGCCACCTCTCCCCACTACGGAACCCATCGTCTCATCCATCTATAAAGAACCCCGAAGATGCCTCAAAGGCCTGCCTTATGTATACCCCGTCCCCTCAACCTGGCTACCTGCTACGTTCTCCCCAAGAGCCCCCCTTTCTCCCCCGCCCCTACAGACGACGGTGACATCGTGACTTCTTTCTATACCCATCAGGGGGCTTCTCCCAGACCCAGTTATGCGCACCAGGCCCTGGAACTCCGCTTCCCACACTACCTCTCCAAAGCCCCCCTTTCCCTCCTTTCTCTGTACATCTGGCATCTCATTCTCCTCTTCACCTCTTCCAGGAGCCCCATCCCTCTCCCCGTTACACACAGCATGGTCCCATCCCTGTTCTTTCGCTCTGCTCCCCTTGTTTCTGGGAACCCCGGCGCCTGGGCGTTTTCGCCCCCCACCCGACCCTGGGGCCCCTCTTTCCCCTCACTTCCCGGCCCCCGTACCCCGTGCGGCGGCCTCTCGGGTCCTGAGGAGCGGGCCGAGGTCCCGGGCTGCCCCGGGCTTCCCCTGGCGAGCGCCGGCGGCTGAACCGAGACTTCCGGGCAGCTCCGGCCGGCGGCGCCGGGGACGCGGGGACTGGGGGCGCGGGCGCGGGGGCGCGAGGGGCGGTGGCGTCCCTGGGAAAAGGCGCCGGCCGGAAGCGCGCGAGCCCCGCGCAGAGGTTCCGCCGCCTGGAGCCGGCGCTCCCACCCCCCGCCTCTGTGGAGCGCCCTGCGGGGAGGGGACCCGAGGCGGGGGGCCCACGGAAGACGCCCGCCCCCGGCGGCCCAGCTCCCCTCAAGCCTCCCGACCTTAACAGTTCGGCCGCTTTGACAGAGATCGGCCAATAAACTGATACTAAGCAAAGTTACGTCTTGGCCCGCAGGCCCACAAGGGTTTGTCCTCTTTCCACTGGGTGGTAGCTGCCTGATCCGCCGTGGCCACCCACCGAGGCAGAAGGCTGGAGAAGGGATGTTCCTGCCGGCTGAGCAAATGGGGAGACCGAGGTCCAGAGGCCAGCCATTCACTGGCTCCGATGTGGCACGGGCCTGATTCTCCATCCAGCAAATGGGGAGACCGAGGCCCAGAAGGCCAGACACTGCCAGATAAGAGTTTGGGAAGGTGTGTGCTTCTCACAGTCACATGCGGGAACTGAGGCCACAGAGGACCAGACTGCTGAATATGCAGGTGGGGAAGTGTGAGGTTTCCAGAAGTCACGTGGGGACACCGAGGCGCAGCGAAGGCGGAGGTAGGAAACGCTGGCAGTGCCCCCCCGGAGAACCGTTGGAAGCCTGGGCTCTGGCTGCGCACACGAAGGACTTGGGCGTCCAGAGCAACCGCGGAGGCGCTGCAGCCGCACTAGGAGCCGCACACGCGGTCAGCACTAGGGGCAGCTGCCGCTCACGTCCGGCTGCCAGTAGCGCCCGCAGCTCCTCCTCCAGCCACGTGGCGCCTCGGCCTCGCAGGACGGCGGCAGCAGCAGCATATGCAGGTGCAGCTGGGAGTGGGGGACAGAAGGGGAGTTACTGTAGCAGCCAGCCCCAGGACCCTGGGGGTGCCACAGCTACGTCCTAGAGCACTGTCCATCAGAACCTTCTGCAATCGTGGAAAGTTCTATGACAGTCTCTAGCCACATGAGACTCTTAACACTCTTGAAATGTGGCTTGTGGGTCGGAGGACCTGAATTTTAAATTTCCCATTATCAGTCTGGTGGCTCAGGCCTGTAACCCTAGCACTTTTGGAGACCAAGGCGGGCAGATCACCTGAGGTCAGGAGTTCAAGACCAGCCTGACCAACATGATGAAACTCTTGTCTCTACTAAAAATACAAAAATTAGCTGGACATGGTTGTGTGCCCTGCTGTCCCAGCTACTTAGGAGGCTGAGGCAGGAGCATCACTTAAACCCAGGAGGTGGAGGTTGCAGTGAGCCAAGACTGTGCCACTACACTCCAGCGTGGGTGACGTAAGACTCTGTTTCATAGTAATTTCCCAACATGGTGAAACCCCATCTCTACTAAAAATACAAAAATTAGCTGGATGTGGTGGTGCACACCTGTAGTCCCAGCTACTTGGGAGGCTGGGACTGAGGCAGGAGAACTGCTTGAGCCCAGAAGGCAGAGGTTGCAGTGAGCCGAGATAGCGCCACTGCACTCCACCCTGGGCAACAGAGCAAGACTCCATCTCAAAAAAAAAAAAAAAAAATCTAATCCCCAATGTTGGAGATGGGGCTTGGTGGGAGGCATTTGGATCATGGAGGCGGATCCTTCATGAATGGCTTGGTGCCATCTTCAAGGTGATGAGTAAGTTCTCGCCAAGTTCACATGAGATCTGGTTGTTTAAAAGAGCATGTCTGGCCAGGCACAGTGGCTCTGGTCTGTAATCCCAGCACTTTGGGAGGCCAACCACGGTGGGCGGATCACGAGGTCAAGAGATCATGACCATTACGGGGAACATACTGAAACCCCATCTCTAATAAAAATATAAAAATTAGCTGGGCGTGGTGGTACACGCCTGTAGTCCCAGCTACTCAGGAGGCTGAGGCAGGAGAATCGCTTAAACTTGGGACACAGAAGTTTCAGTAAGCCGAGATCATACCACTGTACTCCAGGCTGGCGACGAGAGAGAGACTCCGTCTCGGGGGGAAGAAAAAAAAAAAAAAAAAGATCTTGTCACCTCCCACCAGTCTTTTGCCCCCACCATGTGATATGCCAACCACCCCTTTACCTTCCGCCGTGATTGTAAGCTTCCTGAAGCCCTCACCAGAAGCAGCTGCCAGGACCGCATGTCCTGTGCAGCCTGTAGAACTGTGAGCCAACTAAACCTCTTTTCTTTATAAATTACCCAGCCTCAGGTATTCACTCATAGAGATGCAACAAAACTAACACAATTTCTCTCTTTGAGTTTCAGACCATATAACTAGTGGCATTATAGTGGTCACAACCCCCACCCGCACTGCTATCCCTGAAAATAATGACAACGATAACCAACATTTATTGAGCCCTCACTCGGGAACAGCCATCGCTAAAGCACAGCATCCTCAGGGCAGAGCTCCAAGGGAAGTGCCATGAGGATCCCTATTTTACAGATGAGGGAAGCAGAGCTCAGAGAGGTGGTGTGACTGGTCTGAAGCCACACATCCGCAGACAGGATGGCCAGGACAGCACCTGCTTCTGCCTGCCCACAGTCAGTACACATGACCCTTGCAAGCAAGCCACACACTTCCCTGTAATCCCACGGTCGCTGCCGCCACCCCAGAGCAAACCACCGCCATTTACCCCGGCTTACAGCAACAACAGTCTCCCTCTCCAACCCTCTCCCTCCCCTCTCTCGTTTTTTTTTTTTTTTTTTTTTTTTTTTTTTTTTTTTTTTTTT
>NW_022437075.1:2888314-2982836 GCF_009761245.1 Sapajus apella
TTTTTTTTTTTTTTTTTTTTTTTTTGAGACGGAGTTTCGCTCTTGTTCCCCAGGCTGGAGTGCAATGGCGCGATCTTGGCTCACGGCAACCTCCGCCTCCTGGGTTCAGGCAATTCTCCTGCCTCAGCCTCCCGAGTAGCTGGGACTACAGGCGTGCACCACCATGCCCAGCTAATTTTTGTATTTTTAGTAGAGACGGGGTTTCACCGTGTTGACCAGGATGGTCTCGATCTCTTGACCTCGTGATCCGCCCGCCTCGGCCTCCCAAAGTGCTGGGATTACAGGCGTGAGCCACCGCGCCCAGCCTGATTGTTGTTTTTAAGACAGACTCTCATTCTGTCGCCCAGGCTGGAGTGCAGTGGTGTGATCTCGGCTAACTGCGGCCTCCAACTCCTGGGTTCAAATGATTCTCCTGCCTCAGCCTTCCAAGTAGCTGGGATTACAGGCCGTGCCACCATGCCCAGCTACTTTTTTGTTATTTTAGAAGAGACAGGGTTTCACCGTGTTGCCCAGGCTAGTCTTGAACTCCTGGCCTCAAGCGATCCACCGCCTCCGCCTCCCAAAGTACTGGGATTACAGGTGTGAGCCAGTGCGTCTGGCCTCCCTTCCCTCTCTATGGCAATTTCCAAGTGATTTTTTGAGCTCATAGAATTATTCCCTAAATTAAAACCTTCCCCTTTGAGACTGAGCAACATACTGAAACCCTGTCTCTCCAAAGAAATGATAATAATAATTACGCAGGAGTGGTGGTGCCTGCCTACAATCCCAGCTACCCAGGAAGCTGAGACAGGATTGCCTGAGCCCAGGAGTTTGAGACTGCAGTGCCCTGTGATCAAAACCTTCCCCTCTACCCTTAGAGTAAACCCAGACACTCTGCAAGGCCCGGTGTAGACTGGCCCCTTTCCTTCTGGGTGCCACGGTGCTGCCTGTCCCTTGCCTGCTGCACCAGCCTCTCCCATCTGCAGAGCCTTTGCACTTGCTCTTTCCCTCTCTGTGATGTTCCTTTCAGCCCCTCACAAGAGTGACTCCTTCCTGGCCATTCTGATTTCAGCTCACATAACACTCGGTCATAGCAGCCTTTAGCAACCGTGTCAGCTTGAGGTGCCCTCTGTCTGTTCATTTCCCTCATATCCCACAGCACGATCCATGATGGCCTCGCTGATCTACTGCCTGTCTTCCCCACTCTCCAAGGCCCAGCTCCATCCTGGTCAACATTCTACTCTCAGAATCTATCAAAGGTCTCAGGAAAGGGTAGGAAATCAATTCGATATTGGTTAAATGAATAAATGAATGAATCTGATTGCCCCATCCGAAAGCCAAGCATTACTTCCCTACCCAACTCCCCACCAAACAGAACCTCTGCTCACCCCCAAGACATGATCATGGGGAAACCATAGCATCTAGAACTTTGAATGCCCTCATTTCCTCCCACTCCCTGTTTCCCCAAAGCCAGGCAAGCGTTAAGTTCCATCACCTCCACCCCCTGAAATGTTCTTAAGAGCTGGCTACTCCCCTCCATTCTCCAAGCTCAGCTCGGGCCCCTCCCTTCTCACCTGGACCACCATACCAGCCTTCTCCCTGGTACCCTGACCTCCTGTTCCCCTCCCACACTGGCCTGACCCCGACAGATTCTTCTCACAGCTGTGTTGATGCAACTTTAGCACCATGCGTAACAGTCTCCCTGCGCCCTTCACCCTCAGGACCAAGTGCGAGTTTCTCAGCCTAGAATTTGAGGCCCTTTGTGAGGTGACCCAGCCACTTTCCCACCTCACCTCTCTTCCTGTGCTCCAAGCACACATGGCATCTCACAGCCCCCTGGCCAGACCTTGAATTTACACGGCTCCATACGGAAAGGTGTATGTGCTTTCCTTGCCCTGGGAATTCTTCCCCTTGACTACCGGCAGCCTTCCCCTTAGCCTTCTAGAATTATGTCTTCTGACCGCTCAAATTGGCCAGGTGTCTCCTATATGCCCTGCTCACCAGTCCACCAGCTCCTCTGCTTAAAATCCTCCCTACAGTATAACCCCCTCAGCCTGGCTGAGGCCTCTCACAACCTAGCCAAGGCCACCTTTCCCACCCTTGCACCTCACCCAACCTGTTCCAGACAGCTGCAGCGAATCTTTCTGACGTCTCCATTTACACCTCAAATCTTGGGCCACAGTGATCGATTACTCATGTCCCCAAACTTCAGTTCACACTGCGTGTTCATATCCACGGTCTCGATGAATCCTCTCAACGGTCCAGCGAGGCTGGCAATCAGATGCACTCCACAGCGCACAGCGGGCAGAGGCCACTCGGATCTCCGGCCAGAGTGACCGAATGACCCCAGCTCCAGCACCCTCACCTCCCTCTGGCTGCCCAAACCCTCCACAGCCTGCAGTCTGGGTCCTACCTCCTTCAGGAACATTTCCGGGCCACCCCCTCTTCTCAAGGTCCACTATTCATCCCACTTTGTCTTCCCATGCAATAACCCCTTGTCCCCTAGGGGACAACTGGGATCCACGAAGTCCACTCTCAAGGCTTTCTGCCCTCCACTTCCTATACCTCGTCCCCGGTCTCCGCAGCCCCTCCCCGAGCCTTCCTCGCAGGACCTCAGTTTCCAATGCCCACTGCCCTGGCGGCCACTCTGTGCCACACCGCAAGTCCTTCACTTGGGCAGGACTCTTAAGAATCCTGAACCTGCTGAACCTGCTCACTCCCCGGAGCCCGGAACGGTCGCCCTCTCCCTACGCAGCAAACTTTTAAGTCCGGAAGTAGTCGCAGGGACGACTTCTGAAATACTCCGACTTCTCCAGCAGCTTCCGGGTTCCAAAAGCATCACGAAAGCACTCCGGCCAGAAACGCACACGCGAGAGAAAGGTTCCTGGGTCGCGCACCTTGCTGCTGCTCCACACACAATACACGGAAGTTAAAATGAAATCACAATTTGGCGCAGTGCTGGATGTTGAGGGAGGGAATACAAGAGAGGTGGCTTTTGTCCAAAAAAAAAAAAAAAAGGACTTTTCTTAAACAGTCACTTTATCAGGCCCGGCGCGGTAGCTCACGCTTGTAATCCCAGCACTTTGGGAGGCCGAGGCGGGCAGATCACGAGATCAGGAGTTCGAGACCATCCTGGCCAACATGGTGAAACCCCCGTCTCTATTAAAAATACAAAAACTAAGGCCGGGCGCGGTGGCTCAAGCCTGTAATCCCAGCACTTTGGGAGGCCGAGACGGGTGGATCACGAGGTCAAGAGATCGAGACCATCCTGGTCAACATGGTGAAACCCCGTCTCTACCAAAAATACAAAAAATTAGCTGGGCATGGTGGCGCGTGCCTGTAATCCCAGCGACTCAGGAGGCTGGGGCAGGAGAATTGCCTGAACCCGGGAGGCGGAGGTTGCGGTGAGCTGAGATCGTGCCATTGCACTCCAGCCTGGGTAACAACAGGGAAACTCCGTCTCAAATACAGAAAAAAAAAAAAAAAAATTACAAAAACTAGCCGGGCTTGGTGGCGGCGCCTGTGATCATAGCTACTCGGGAGAATCGCTTGAACCCGGGAGTCAGAGGTTGCAGTGAGCCGAGATCAGGTCATTGCACTCCAGCCTGGGCGACAAGAACAAAACTCCGTCTAAAAAAAAAGACGAAAGAAAATGCATTAACTAATATGATAGAATATGTTAGGAAGAAAAAAAGAAAAGAAAATGCATTCACTTAAAGTAGGGAGAGGCAGCCTAAGGGTTGAGGTAATGAAAGAATCCCGTATCCCCCAATGTTTCTTACCTATTTAATCCTCCATTTCCCTACTCCTTAAACCCCTCATTTCTCCTAGGGGCTGATTTTTTAAGGCTTTCTATCTGCCCAAACTTTACACTTTCCTTTTTTTTTTTTTCTTTTTGGGATGGAGTCTCGCTCTGTTACCTGGGCTGGAGTGCAGTGGTGCGATCTTGGCTCACTGCAACCTCCACCTCCCAGGTTCAAGTAATTCTCCTGCCTCAACCTCCTGAGTAGCTGGGACTACAGGCACATGCCACCATGCCCAACTAATTTTTTGTATTTTTAGTAGAGATGGGGTTTCACCATGTTGGCGAGGCTGATCTCAAACTCCTGACCCGTGATCCACCTGTCTCAGCCTCCCAAAGTTCTGGGATTACAGGTGTGAGCCACTGCGCCTGGCCCAAACTCTACACTTTCTTTTCTGAGACGGAGTCTCACTCTGTCACCCAGACTCGAGTCCAATGGCCCCATCTCGGCTCACTGCAACCTGTCTCTAGGGTTCAAGCGATTCTCCTGCCTTAGCTTCTCGAGTAGCTGGGATTACAGGCACCCACCACCATGCCAAGCTAATTTTTTGTATTTTTTAGTGGAGACAGCTTTTACCATGCTGGCCAGGCTGGCCTCAAACTCCCAACGTCAGGTGATCCACCTGCCTTGGCCTCCCAAAGTGCTGGGGTTACAGGTGTCAGCCATCACACCTGGCCTGATTGATCTTTATTGGACAACTGCTTTGACTGGGAACCCTCCTAAGCCTCACGGGGGCGACAAAGACCAAAATATCAAACTATCTCACCCACCTTAGGACCTGGGAAAAGTAGGTAGGGACTACTGTGTTTCCTCTAATCTACAAAAACTCAATTTCGAAGACTCGCTCAGCCTCACTAAGGAAACTTATGTAACTCATGACTACAATTTGGAAGAGGAAGACCTTTTGGTTTCTCAAATTCAGCACTAACATGTCATAGATAAGGAAACTGAGGACCAGAGAGGTTGAATGGAATGATAGCGGCTAGACATGGTAGCTCACGTCTGTCATCCTGGCACTTTGGGAGGTCAAGGTGGGAGGATTGCTTGAATCCAGGAAGGAGTTCAAGACCAGCCTGGGCAACATGGTGAAGCCCTGTCTCTACCAAAAAAAAAAAAAAAAAAAAAAAAATTACAAAACTTAGCTGGGCATGATGGCATAAGCACTTGTAGTCCAAGTTACTCAGGAGGCTGAGGTGGGAGGATCACTTGAGCCAAAGAGTTTGAGGCTGCAGTGAGCTATGATTGTGCCACTGCGCTCCAGCATGGGTGACAAAACAAGACTCTGTCTCAAAAAAAAGAAAAGTTGGTCACTGTGAGTGGATGGCAGAGTCAGGATTGGAACACAAAGTTCAGGAGGTCTTTACACGTCCTCATCTAAGTATCTTGATTTTTAGGGAATTGTGGCTGTGGCCCTTCAGGGATACAACTGGCGACACTCTGAAGAAAGTAGAGGTTGGGAATGATGGAGCGCTTCCTTGCGGAACATGTTTCCTGATGTGAAACAGAAGCCCCAGAACAGGTGGATGGTGTGGTCTGGACTGGTCAGCCACATGCTGAGAGTCAGTGCTGGCAAATAAAAGTTAGGAAAATGAGAAAGTGGGCCTTTGTTTCTGTTCACCCAGAGCCCTGTGAATTCATGAAAATGCTTCCTTCTTGCTTCAGTGCAGACTGTCTTGAAGGATTAGGATTGTGTGGCAAAAATATCATGTTTTAATAGGCAGCTTAGAAATGACAGGATCCTATATCTGGTCTGAAAACAATCAGTCTTTTCCAGGAGGAACTGAGAGCCACTGGGGGCTTCATTCCCCACCTGGTGGCTCAGTTTGCCCATCTGACCCCAAAAGAAGTCATCCTTTTTTTCCATTTTATTTATTTATTTAGACAAGGGCTTGTTCTGTCACTCAGACTGGAGTGCAGTGGTATGTTCGTGACTCACTGCAGCCTCTACCTCCTGGGTTCAAGGGATCTTCCCATTTCTCAGCCTCCTGAGTAACTGGGACTACTATTAGTGTGTACCACCATGACCAGCTAATGTTTATATTCTTTGTAGAGACAGTTTTGCCATTTTGCCTAGGCTGGTCTTGAACTCTTGGGCACAAGCAGTCCTCCCGCCTTGACTTCCCAGTATGCTGGAATTACAGGTGTGAGCCACCATGCCTAACCTCATTTTATTTCTATATATTGAGACATAAGTTACAGAGATTAATGTACACAAGTCTTAAGGTTACAGATCAGTGAATTTTTGCACAAGTACATCATCATATAACCAGTACCCAGATTGGGTTAGAGAACATTTTGGCCTCATACCTTCTGTTAGTCATTAGCTCCATGGAGGGTAATCACTGTTTTGACTTCTCCCAAAGATCACTGTGATCCAGTTTCAAACGTCTTATAAATTTAACTTTTTTTTTTTTTTTTTTTTTAGACAGAGGCTTGCTTTGTCGCTGAAATGCAGTCTAGAGGTCTCCCGGGTTCAAGCAATTCTCCTGCCTCAGCCTCCTGAGTAGCTGGGATTGCAGGTGCCCACCACCGCACCCAGCTAATTTTTGTATTTTTAGTAGAGACAGGGTTTCACCATCTTGGACAGGCTGGCCTTGAACTCCTGACCTCATGATCCACCCGCTTTGGCCTCCCAAAGTGCTGGAATTACAAGCATGAGCCACCACACTGGCCACGAACTATTCATTTTTCAGGGCAACTGAGCATAGACAATGTACCAAGCAAGGGACGATGCTGGTGGAGATATCTACAAGTACCTGACTAAAGAACTTGGACTTTGTGCCAGAGGCACTGGGGCATCATGGGAGGGTTCTGAGCTGCAGGGGAACACCATTTGGTGAGAGCATTGGGATTCCTCTAGAAAGAATGGCCTAAAAGCCACACAGGAGAGGAGCTGCAGGGGTGCCTCCCTCTGCCTGGGAGATGGAGGTAGGCAGAAGTCAAAAGTGGCTTTCCAGAGGAAATAAGTCCTGAAAAAAAAAAAAAATGAACAAGTTACACAAGAATGGTTACTTGGCCGGGTGCGGTGGCTCAGGCCTGTAATCATAGCACTTAGGGAGGGTGAGGTGGGAACATCATAAGCTCAGGAGTTAGAGACCATCCTGGCCAATATGGTGAAACCGTCTCTACTAGAAACACAAAAATTAGCTGGGCGTGGTGGTGCACACCTGTAATCCCAGCTACTCAGGGGGCTGAGGCCGGAGAATCACTGGAACCCAGGAGGCAGAGGTTGCAGTGAACGGAAATGGCGACAGTGCACTCCAGCCTGGGCAAAAGAGCAAGACTCCATCTAAAACAAAAACAAAAACAAAAACGGTTAAATGAGGCTGCTGGAACAGTCCAACGCTTAGCACCTGGACATGTGAAAGGGTAAGGGTAGAGCACAAAGTCGTGAGAGGTGAGGCTGGACCGTTCCTCCGACACTACCTCATGAATGCCCTCAAATGCCAGACTGAGGAATTGATTTTATTTTATTTTATTTTTTGTCTTGAGTCAAGAGGAAGCAGCAGAAGAGATTAGAGCTGGGAAAAGCACAGGTTTTAGAAAGCGTTTTAGAAAGATCTGTCTGTGGCCGGGTCCGGTGGCTCACGCCTGTAATCCCAGCACTTTGGGAGGCTGAGGAGGGCGGATCATTTGAGATCAAGAGTTAGAGGCCCGCATGGCCAACATGGTGAAACCCCGTCTTTACTAAACACACACACACACACACACACACACACACACACGCACGCCGGACGTGGTGGCGCACGCCCGTAGTCCCAGCTACTAAGGAGGCTGAGGCAGGAGAATCGCTTGAAGCCGGGAGGCGGAGGTTGCAGTGAGCCCGAGATTGCGCCATTGCACTCTCGAGCTCAGAGACTACATGTGATATTGTGCTGGCCTAGAGCCAGAACCAGAGAAAAACTATTTTATAGAATGCAAAACTGTTTTTAGATAAGTTGAAGTGGCTGCCCCATTCTCCTTACAGTAACTACTGTCCTTGGCCTCTGTGAATAGAACTGCCAGTTTGTTCCTCAAAACTATGTAAAACTGCTTGCCTTTTCTTATCAGTAACTGCTAAAATCTATGACTTCTATCACCACCCAGACGATGTGTAAACAAATGTATATCCTGACTTCTGTAAACCACTGAGGTAACAAACAGAATGACAAAAGTCCCCTAGCCCTTGGAGTGTCCGGAGACCCCCGCCCTTGTCTCCACCCAGGAGGTGAATCACAGAATCCACTAGCCCTCGGAATGTCTGAAGCCTTTTCATCCCCATCCCCGCCCCTCACCCCCACTCCCAAGGTGGTTTTTCGGGTATAAAAAATCGTGGCACCCTCCTGTTGCCACCACAGGTTGGAGAGACGTGAGTCCTCTGTGGTCGCCGGCATAAATAAATGACCCTGCAATCTGGCATACTTTTGTTTTGTGATAACTTTCTACGCTCCGGTCAAATACAACACTACAGAGCAAGACTCCATCTCAAAACAAATAAAGATCTGTCTGCGTGTGTTAAGCGGCTGCGTTGGGAGCCGAGAGACTAGGGAGGAGGCTGGGCTGATGCTGTGACCCAGATGAGGACAAATGCGGTCTGAGCTAGGGACGTGGCTTTGTAGATGGAGAGACCTCGAGAGTGATTACATGGGGAATCTTTGGAGATGGAGAGACTTCGAGAGTGATTACATGGGGAATCCTCAGATCTCTCTCTCTCTCTTTTAATGAACAAGTGCCTGGTTTTAATTCCCTGATGAACTTCAGCGCTGCAGAAAGAATTTCGGCGTGGGAAACTAGCACCCGTTCCCAGGTGCCCCATATTGTCTGTGCAAAGGCATTATGCTTGGTCCTTTCATACACGGTTTTATTTCATCACCCTGAGAGGTAACAGAATCACTCCTGTTTTACAAGTGACCAATATGAAGCCGACAGAGTTCACAGCTCTAGGGCACGCTGGTAGCGTTGGACTGAGACTAACGTCCTCCCAACACGCCAGCATCTCTCAACCCAAGCAGATCCGTTTTCCGTTCCCGCCTTCGGAGGCCAGCTGCCCGCCCCACGCCGCACCTTGCTCGAGACGGCCCGTCTAGCCGCCCCGCGTCTCTAGGGTTTTCCCTTCTTGCCCATCTACCCGCAGGCTTCCTCTCGTCTCCCCGCCCACGCTGGCCCCTCTACGCGCTCACCTCTCTATGGTCCCCCCCCCCGCCCCCCCCAGGCCCAAACCTCCTGCTTGTTACATCCGCTCTTTCTCCAAGCTCCTCCACGCTGGGGCTGGCGGATCCTGCTCGGGTTGGGTCGGCTATTCGGGCTGCCTCTCTGGTCCAGCCCAGCATAAACGGTGGCCAGTGAGATTGCTTTTAGGGAAGGCCCGAGCCATGACTTCTAGGGGGAGTCCCTGGGAAGCAGGGTCGTGTTTTGGGTCCTTTGCGAATACGTTCCGGCTGGAAACACAAGGCTCCGAGAGGAAGGAGCCGCTCTCCCCTGGGACCTACACCACCCCCTTCAATACGTGGGATTCCTCCCCGCCCCGCCCCACCAATTTTCCAAAAGATCACTCTCCTCAGCGGGGCTTCCTGACCCTTGTTCATTTTTGTTCTGACAGCGCTGGGACCAACAGGGAGATCAGGAAGTGCCCATCTCACAACATAGACGAAAACATGAGGCCCAGGGAGGAACTCGCTCGGAACGAGTCAGCCTGGAGCCAGTTGGGGTTCCCGAGTCTCCGTCCTGGAAAATTCCGCGTTTTTCTGTTTGAAGATAGGCAGAGCAGGTAGCGACAAGAAGGATCCTAAGAGAGGCGTGGAGGGCACCGGCAATCAGGTTCCAAGTCGGAGTCCTGTCTTGCCTATCAGGATTCCCTCTTTGGGTAGGAATGCGGATATTACTCTTCCCCTTAAAAGTAGTTAAACATAGCTGTTCAGGTGGATTTACCACAAAGCTAATAAAGCTTAAGCTTCAGAGGCTCCTCGCGGGGACAACTATTCCCTACGTAATACGTGCCAACAATTCCAAGTGTTTAAGATTAGTCATTGCTCAAAAAAGTTTCCCATGCCCTCTAAACTTAAATTCATACCTGAAAGAAACGTGATTATGATTTTCCTAAACTTGACAATACTGAAACTACAACTGTCGTGAATCTATCTGAAACAAAACTTTCTTAAACTGTAAACTGTTGTGGTGTGAACAGACCGAAGGATGTAGGGAGGAAAGTATCATACAGCTGTGGAAGGCCTGTAATCCCATCACTTTAAGAGGCCAAGGCAGGTGGATCACCTGAGGTCAGGAGTTCGAGACAAGCCTGGCCAACATGGTAAAACCCTGTCTCTACTAAAAAAAAATATTAGCCGGGCCCATGTGGTGGCGCATGCCTGTAATCCCAGCTACTCGGGAGGCTGAGCCAGGAGAATCACTTGAACCCAGGAGGTGGGGGCAGTGACACAATCTCAGCTCACTGCACTCCAGCCTGGCAACAGAGTGAGACTCCGTCTCAAAAAAAAAAACACAAAGAGGCTGGGCAGAGTGGCTCATTGCCTGTAATTCCAGCACTTTGGGAGACCAAGGCAGGTGGATCACCTGAGGTCAGGAGTTCAAGACCAGCCTGGCCAACGTGGTGAAACCTGGTCTCGACTGAAAATACAAAAAACTTTAGCTGGGTGTGGTGGTGGGCACTGGTAATCTCAGCTGCTTGGGAGGCTGAGTCAGGAGAATGGCTTGAACCCAAGAGGCAGAGGTTGCAGTGAGCCAAGATTTCGCCATTGCACTCCAGCCTGGGCAACAAGAGTGAAACTCCTTTAAAAAAAAAAAAAAAAAAGTATGTCTTCTATATAACTGTATGTTGGTACCCATTAACCAACCTTCATTCATCCCCCCTCCCACCACACACCCTTCCCTGCCTCTAAGTTAGAAGGAGGCTTTAAAGATTCATCCATCCAACTGATACTTGTTGTAGCAAGCATCAGTATTTTATTTATTTATTTATAGCCAAATAACATTCCACTGTATGGATATATCACATTTTGTTTATGTTTATGGGCATTTGGGTTGTTTCTGCTTTTTTACTATTATGAATAATACTGCTATATAAGCATTTGTTTCCAAGTTTTTGTGTGAATGTATATTTTCATTTTTCTTGGGTACATAGAAAAATGAAAGGGAGAGGAATTGCAGAGCCATTAAGCTAACTCTATTAGCCAATTTCTTTTAAAAGGCAGGAAATCTAGGCTCAGTGAGGAGAAGTAATGTGCTCAGGTTTTACAGGAAGGTAGAGACAGAAAGAAGTGAGACAAATCTTCTGATTCCAAGTTCAAGACTTTCTGCCATTTCCTTTTTTTTCTTTCTCTTTCTCTCTTTTTTTTTTTTTTTTTTTTTTTTTTGAGATGAGTCTCACCCTGTTGCCCAGGCTGTAATGCAGTGGTGTGATCTTGGCTCACTGCAACCTCCACCTCCCAGTTTAAGCATGTCTCCTGCCTCAGCATCCCGAGTAGCTGGGATTACAGGTGCCTGCCACCACACCTATCTCAATTTTTTTTGTACTTTCAGTAGAGACGGGGGTTTCACCGTGTTGGCCAGGCTGGTCTCGAACTCCTGACCTTGTGATCTGCCCACCTCAGCCTCCCAAAGTGCTGGGATTGCAGGCTTGAGCCACCGTGCCCAGCAGCCATTTTCTGATGGCTCCATGTGTCGGGACTTCTGGCCTCAAGTCATACAATAGACTGTTAGTGTTATGCTGGCACCGAGGGACTCAGAAGCCAGACAACAGGTGAAAAGGCAAGAAACCCACATTTATTTTTAAAGTTTATATTTATTTATTTTATGTTTATTTATTTTTTGAGACAGGGTCTCTCACTTTGTCATCCAGGCCAGAGTGCAGTGGTGTGATCTCAGCTCACTGCAGCTTCAACTTCCCAAGCTCAAGCACTCCTCCTGCCTCAGCTCCCCAGGTAGCTGGGACTACAGGGGCACAACACTAGGGCTGTTAATTTTTGTATTTTTAGTAGAGACGGGGCCACTGCATCCAGCAAGAACCCACATTTATTGAGCACCAGTTGACTCCAGGCATGACATAGACCTTTGGCATTCTCAACCTGTGGCATTCTAACTACAGCCCTGCCAAATGGCATTATGGTGCCCACTTTGTAGATGTCAACTAGACACATAGAGGGGACATCGCTTGCCCAGAGTTGTGCAGCAAGCGGATACACGGATCTGGACCCAGGTTTGCCTGATTTGAAAGCTTATGGTAATTCCACTAAACAGTGCTCTCTTCTGTGACTATTTAATAGCTTTAGTGGGAATGGGAGAAAAAAAAGGGAACAAAAATATTTAGTAGCCTTAAGCTCTGGTACAAAATTCTTCTACCCACATTAATTCAATCTCTCAGTCATTCATTTACCAAACATTCACTGAGGCATATACATGCCTTCTCTGTAGGGATGCAGAGATGACTCACTTCCAGCTCTCAAAAAAGGAAGACTGGGGGATGAGTTCTGTGTGCTATGAATGATCTCATTTAACAAAGAGATTCTCAATAAGAAATAGGCCAGCCGCAGTGGCTTGTGCCGGTAATCCCAGCACTTTTGGGAGGCCAAGGTGGGAGGTTCAACTGAGGTTAGGAGTTCGAGACCTGCCTGGCCAACATATAGTGAAACTTCATCTCTACTAAAAAAATACAAAAATTAGGTTGGCTGGAACAGCCTGGGAACAAATCCAAACGTTCCTTCTAAACCAACGCAGGCCAACTTGAGGCTTTAGCAGTCAGCGGAACCTTCGTAGAACTCAAGAGGCTTTGCTTTGTTTCCACAGTAAAGGTTTTTGTGGTTACCTCTGCACCACTCGTGATAATGTAATGACATGTTATGCCTGTAGTACCAGCTACTTGGGAAGCTGAGGCAGGAGATTCACTTGAACCTGGGAGGCAGAGGTTGCAGTGAGCTGAGATGACGCTATCACTGTCCAGCTGAAAGAAAGAAAGAGAGAGAGAGAGAGAGAAAGAAAGAGACGAAAGGAAGGAAGGAAGGAAGGAAGGAAGGAAGGAAGGAAGGAAGGAAGGAGAAAGAAGAAAAGGAAAGAAGAGATTTCATACCCAAGAGATTATCGAACATGTTAAAGTTTGACTATCAGATACTGATAAGAATGTTAAGCAACAGAGGTCCCCATTAATTGCTAGTTGGAGTGTCAGTTGGTAATAATGATTATAGCTAACTCATAGCACCTACTGTGTGCCATACAGTGTCCAAAATACTTTACATGTAATGACTTCTTTTATCATCATAGCAACTGTGTGAATTAGGTTTTATTATCATCCTCATTTTGCAAATTAGGAAACGGGCAAAAAGGGCTGATTTGTGCATTAAATACAGTAGCAGATACAGTGCCTAGGGCCCGTGATACTCTTAGTAACCTAAAAAATTAAAAAATTAATTTTAAAATCGAAAGAAAAGAAAGAGGAATATAGCTTTGGAAACCCAAAGCAGAAGGATTGCTTAAGGCAAAGTGTTCAAGACCAGCCTGGGCAAAACAGCAAGACCCCCATCTCTATAAAAGAAGAAGAAAGAAGGCCGGGCGCGGTGGCTCAAGCCTGTAATCCCAGCACTTTGGGAGGCCGAGGCGGGTGGATCACGAGGTCAAGAGATCGAGACCATCCTGGTCAACACGGTGAAACCCCGTCTCTACTAAAAATACAAAACATTAGCTGGGCATGGTGGCGCATGCCTGTAATCCCAGCTACTCAGGAGGCTGAGGCAGGAGAATTGTCTGAACCCAGGAGGCAGAGGTTGCGGTGAGCCGAGATCGTGCCATTGCACTCCAGCCTGGGTAAGGAGAGCGAAACTCCCTCAAAAAAAAAAAAAAAAAAAAAAAAAAAAAAAAAAAAGAAGAAGAAGAAGAAGAAGGAAGAGGAGGAGGAGATAATTTAGCCTAAGTGGTGTTTATTTTATTTTATGCCAATATATCATATAATTTTCACATATATTTATGAATGAAAGGATCATGATTAGGATCATGTTTAAGTATCTCCTATCCTGCCCTTTCAGGAAAACGATTTAAAGATATTTCCAAACTCTCCCATATCTCTTCTCAGTGGGTTGTCGCAATGTTCTACAACTGTATACAAAAGAAAGAGAAATGGTCCAGAGAAGTGGGGTGACTTATCTAAGGTGACCCAGCCGGGAATGACTAAACTGGGCAGCTCAGAAGAGCCCTGTCCTTGGTGCTGCCGAAAACCCTGCGTCTTTGAGCTCTTTCCTCCCTAACATAACATCAGCTTGCCGTTTTTTGCACCCTCCCAGGACTACCCGTGTTGCTGTTTACTGAGTATTTTTCTCTACACTGCCTTTTTTTTTTTTTTTTTTTTTTTTTTTTTGACAGAGTCTCTCTCTGTCGCTCAGGTGGATGCAGTGGCGAGATCATAGCTCACTACAGCCTCGACCTCCTGTCCTCACGCCATCCTCCCATCTCAGCCTCCCGAATAGCTGAGAATACAGGCAGAAGCCACCGCACCCGCCCTACAGCGACATTTAAAAAATCCTTACATGCATAAACTTGGCGTCATTACGTTATCATGAGCAGTGCGGAGGTAACCACAAAAACGTTTACTGTGGAAACAAAGCAAAGCTTCTTCAGTTCTACTGAGGTTCCCCTGACTGCTAGGGCCTCGAGTCGGCCTATGTTGGTGAAGGAACGTTCGGATTTGTTTCCAGGGTGTTACAGGCATCCCAGCGCCACACAGAGCGTCCCCTAGGAGGGACCAACAGGTAACTAGCGAGGGAACAACTCACTTTCTCCCGGACACAGCCGCCACGCCACGCCACGCCACGCCACGCCACGCCACGCCACGCCACGCCACGCCACGCCACGCCACGCCACGCCACGCCACGCCACGCCACGCCGGCTCGCCGCCCCACAGTGCGCCTGCGCAGTAGCTCTTACGCCAGTTGGAGCCTCACCCCCTTCCAAAGCGAACACTGGCCTCGGGGGCGGGGCTTGGGCACAAGATGGCCGCTGCGCGCCCGGAGCCCCAGAGTCCGAGCTCACCGACCCCGGAGTCGCGATCTCAGGAGCCACCGGACCTGGTGCGGGCGAGGAAGGGGCCTGGGCCTGGGGCTTGAGATGGGAGGAAGTCGTAGTGTAGGGGGCGGGGCCGGGGCGGGGCCTATGAGGGGTGGGCGGGGGAGGTGTTTAGTGCTATGGCCCTGGGGGTGGGGCTTCTTGGGGATTACGCAAGGGGCGGGACAGGGGAGGAGCCTATGAGACAGTGGGCGGGGCGTTGGGAGGGGCCTATGAGACAGTGGGCGGGGCCTGAATGGAGAGGAGTCGGAGAACGGTGTTGTCTGTCCGGCGGGTATGGGTTCAGGGAACAGGGTTTACCAGGGGCAATTTGCATAACTGGGGTGGAGCCTTGTGAGGGGCGGGGCGTCATAAATTCTATGGCCAATTCTACAGTAGAAGGTTGGAAAGGTGACCCTGAAAGGTGTAGGGGATTATGATGGGAATCTCTATGTTGGGGTTGGGGATAATTCTGCAAGGGTCCAATGCCCAAGGGAGGAATTGAGGGTAGAAGTGAGTGGTCTAGGTGACTTTGGAACTTCCTCCACGTTCCCTCACTCGGAATTAGAGAGCCGCAGAGGATATTCATTCATTCAACAAACATTTATCTAGCTCCTTCTTGGGCTCTGTAAATAGAGAAGTGACCAAGACAGACAAGGGCTGTGTTCCCTTGGAGCTTGCAGTCTCTTGAGAGGAGAGAGACAGTAAATGAGTTATGGTGATATGTTCTATAAAGGAAATAAAAATGGAGCCATTAGAGTGGGGGTGGGGAGCTAAATTTAGATGAGGGAAGTCAGCTGGGTGCCGGCTTATGTTTAAGCTGGGGTCAGAGAGATAAGTGGAGCTACATCTCCGCAGATATTATAGTGACGATTTAGGATAAGTACATTTGGAGCCATAGGAGTGTTTTGAGTACGAAAAATGACTTGATCTGATTTACATTTTCAAAAGACCTGCAGGCTATTCTAGGGAGATGGGTTACAAGGCAGCAGAAGTAGGAAAAGAGATCTCCTTGTGTTTTTCAATTGTGGAGGCGCCAGGTGATGGGGCTTTAACTAGGGTGGAGGAGAAAAGGTGGGATCTATGATTTATTTGGGACAGGAGAGGAAATGTTGATAAGACCACAACAGAATCCTGGAGGATGGGTCTGGCGCAGTGGCTCACGCCTGCAATCCCAACACTCTGGCAGAAGGATCTCTTGAGCCCAGTAGTTGGAGACCAGCCTGGGCAACGTAGTGGGACACCCTCTACTTTAAAACAAACAAACACTAAATCTTTTGTTATTGTTGTTTGAGGTGGTGTCTTGTCCTGCGGCCTGAGCTGGAGTGCAGTGGTGCCATCTCATCTCACTGCTACCTCCACCCCCCCCGGGTTCAAGCAATTTTCCTGTCTCAGTCCCCAAGTAGCTGGGATTACAGGTGCCCGCCACAACACCTGGCTAAGTTTTGCATATGTAGTAGAGACAGGGTTTCGACATGTTGGCCAGGCTGGTTTCGAACTTCTAACCTCAAGTGATCCACCTGCCTTGGCCTTCCAAAGTGCTGGGATTACAGGCCTGAGACACCACTCTGTGGCAGAAACAATTTTTTTTAAAATTAGCTGGGTGTGGTGGTGCAGGTAGTCCCAGCTACTCAGGGAGCTGAAGTGGGAGGATCACTTCAGCCCAGGAGCTCAAGGCTGCAAAGGCCATGATTGAAACAGAGTGAGACCCTGTCTCAAAATAACAAAGAAGCCGAAGCTTTAATAATTGGGATGTGCTGGGGAGGTCTTGAGGCAGGGTCCACAGGCTTCTCTTTTTCTCCCCTTGCCCAGGTCCTGGTGCCTGATGACAGCCGCCCTGGCACACCCCCGAGTGACCTCATCGAGATCCAGGTGGTGAAGGTGACAGACACCACGCTGGTCCCCGAGCCCCCGGAGCCAGGTTCTTTCCACTGTGCCTTGTGCCCTGCTGCCTTCCGGCTGGTTTCCGAGCTGCTGTTCCACGAACATGGCCACCTGGCTGGGGCCGAGGGAAGCGGGCAGGGCGGGGACCCCAGCCGGTGCCACGTGTGTGGCCACAGCTGCCCGGGCCCCGCCAGCCTGCGCGCGCACTACAGCCTGCACACCGGGGAGCGGCCCTACCGTTGCGCGCTCTGCCCACGGGCCTTCAAGGCCTTGGCACCCCTGCTCCGGCACCAGCACCGGCACGGGGTGGAGCCGGGCACCTCCCGGAGGCCTCCGGACGCGGTGGCCACAGCAGAACAGAGGCCCGGGGTGGCCCCGGAGAGGGCGGAGGTGGTGATGGCGGCGGCAGCGGCGGGCGCGGCGGTGGGGAAGCCTTTCGCCTGTAGGTTCTGCGCCAAGCCATTCCGCCGCTCCTCAGACATGCGAGACCATGAGCGCGTGCACACGGGCGAGCGGCCCTACCACTGTGGCATCTGCGGCAAGGGCTTCACGCAGTCCTCGGTGCTGAGCGGCCACGCCCGCATCCACACGGGCGAGCGCCCGTTCCGCTGCACGCTCTGCGACCGCACCTTCAACAACTCCTCCAACTTCCGCAAGCACCAGCGCACCCACTTCTTCCACGGGCCGGGGCCTGGGCTGGGAGACTCTGGGGGCCAGCTGGGCTCGGCGGCGGCTGAGGTGTTGGGGAGTGGGTGCGGGGCAGGGGACCCCGCGGAAGAGGGCCGGGGGGAGACCGCGAAGATGAAGGTGGAGGCCGACCAGTAGGCTGCAGACCAGGGACATGGGTTAGCTGAGGAGGACTTAGGAGGCCGGTCCAGGGGGTGGGGGTGGGAAAACGGAGGCAGGGGACGGAGGAGAGGTGATTAGGGGAGAGATGACAGCTATAGGGATCGCTGTGAGCTGCTGGCGATGGAGAGCAGAGGCAGATGACCGTGCTCCAGACTCCCACAAGCCCACGCAGCACCTCTGCCAGACCTAGGAGAGGGACAGGTGCAGCTCCACAGGTGTGCGGCCACAGGCAAGGCCCACAGGCTGGATGTCGCTGCTCTGATGGCTTCTTCGTTGGCTTGTCCTTGTGCAAGACCCAGCCTGTCGCGGCAGAGCCTGGGCACTTCAGAAGGGTAGTCCGGATCCAATGGAACGGGGGAATTGGGGTCCACCATGGTTTTCTGCTCTGGTCCTCCCTCAACCGAACCGTGGACTCTGGTGGGGCTCCTTGGGTGGACCAGGATGGAGTCTCTTGCCTACCTCACTGCACTGCACTGGACCTGGGATGCCTACCCACCCTCAGGCAGAAGACACCCACCAGGTTGTCTGTGAAGAGACTCTGGGATCCCATCACCTCAAAGCCAGAGGGTCCCCAAGTCACAGCTGAGATTGAGCCTCAAGGATGTAAGCCTGACCATAGGATCTTGACTCCAAGAGCGGCTACTCCCCCTCACCCCCATGGTGGCCTGGGCTTAACCCATCCATTCTTCTTTGGAGGCAACTGAGAGCACATAAAGTAAGCAGCTACCTAGCATCTCCTCCTAAAGCTTTAAGCTCAGAGCCCATGGTCCCCCCCAAGCTACAAGGTAGCCCCAGGTTTCCCTCATTTCCTCCACTCCCAGCTGGAAGCAAACAGCTTACCCCATAGTCCCAGGCAGTCCCAAGGAAGGGCTGGGTGACGGCATGACAGCAGCATGGCTGGCTGGTCGGGGTGTGGAGCAAAGAAGTCACTGTGGCAGGGGCCAGAGGAGGACTTGGGAGCTGGAGGTGTGAAACTTCCAGTTCTGTTCCTATTAAAGGACATTGTGAAGGGCTTCTCTCTCAGTCTTGTATTCAGATTGTCCACTTTGGGGAGGAGGGGCCACACTGTGGTCTCACCACCAGCAGTGAGTCGCATCATACCTTCCTCCAGGATTCTGTTTCCCCATCCTTAGAATGGGGTGGGGGTGAATAGGCCCCACTGTGTGGTTATGTGTTATGTGCTTCAGCTGTAGGAGAAGGGGGTCAGGGAAGTTGGGCAAAGTGAAGGGACGTCCTGTGCTTTGCATGCTAGTTGAGTGAGAGTCTCTGATTTGCACACCTTTCTCTTCACCCAGTGCACCCCATGAGATAACTCATAGGCAACTCACAATGTAAACAGAACTCATTCCATTTTCCTCAAAGAAACCTCTATGCTTCTGATGTCATTGGCACCACCACCACCCAAGCTGTATACCTGGGCAGGTTTAAACCTTTGTCATCCCTCATCCTTGTGTCCAGTCTCGTATCAGTTTCCCTCAATTGAGCCAGTTAAATATCTTTGGAATTGGAATGTCTTTTCACCATCACTGCACTTGCAGACCAAGCTAACAGTGGTCTCACACACAGACAACTGCATGGCAGCCCAGCTCCCCGCCCAGGACTGCCCTCTTTCTCTTTCTTTCTTTTTTTTTTTTTTTTGAGATGGAGTTTTGCTGTTGTCACCCAGGCTGGAGTCCAATGGTGCAATATCAGCTCATTGCAACCTCTGCCTCCTGAATTCAAGCAATTCTTCTGCCTCAGCCTCCCGAGTAGCTGGGATTACAGGTGCCCGCCACCACGCCCAGCTAATTTTTAAATTTTTAGTAGAGATAAGAGTTTCACCATGTTGGCCAGCTGGTCTCAAACTCCTGACCTCAGGTGATCCACCCTCCTAGGCCTCCCAAAGTGCTGGGATTACAGGCGTGAGCCACCACGCCCAGCCACCTGTCCTCTTCTTCCTCCATATGGCAGCCACACAGATCCTTGTCACCAGGCCCTTGTGTCTTTGAGAAGGGTTTGAAAATGTGAATGCCTACAGGAGCTGGGTGGCAATGTAAACACATGAACAAGGCAGCCAGGTTCAGGGAGAAATTACCAGTGACATGAAATATGGGGACTGCCACCAGGTCTGAGTTGGGATTCAACAAATTGGAGAGTGTCCCATCAGAAGAGGGTAACGGCTGCTCAGCTCTGGAATGCAGACGAGGTTGCTAATTTGTCTCTTTCAGAAGTTCCATTAGTTCACATTACATAAAATCTTTTGATTTCCCAAAGTTGGCAGTTAAGTAAGACCTTTTTAAAAGTGCATAAACAAAAATGTGTTGGTCATATTCGGCCTTGCAGCTGCCAGTATCCAACCTCTAGTCTATAAAATCACCCAAGCCCCACCGTTTGGAATTCAAGACCCTTGAGGGTTTAGCCTCCAAGAACTCAACCTTCAGCCATGCTAATCTGTTTTAAATTCTCCAGAATAGCAGGAGTTAGTTCAACACGCTGCACTCTCTGCCTGGCAATTGTTGCCACTTCTTTACCTGGCAAACTCCAGTTGGTTTATGTCATTGTTCAGGGATCACCTTCTCCCCAAGAAGCTTTTCTAGCCCCCCTTCCACTCTGGCAAGGTCACTTCTCTGTGCTGGCTCAACCCCCAGTGATACTTCCATGTCCTTTACATTGTGAGACTCCATTTCCACATTGCTGCCAAACCCTGAACCCTGGGGGCACTGGCACAATGTCTGTCTTATGCTGGGTCTTCAGCATTAGAACATGCAGCCACAAGGGGTAGCTGCCCTCTCATGGGTCACACAGGACTCACCCAGGCATGCTCTCTTACCTAGTTTTAGCTTCAAGGTTTTTTTTGTTTTTTGTTTTTTTTTTTAGTTGGAGTCTTGTTCTTGTCATCCAGGCTGGAGCACAGTGGTGCAATTTTGGCTCACTGCAACCTCCGCCTCCCAGGTTCAAGCAATTCTCCTGCCTTGGCCTCTTGAGTAGCTGGAATTACAGGTGCCCACCACTATGCCTGGCTAATTTTTGTACTTTTAGTAGATATGGTGTTTTGCCATGTTGGCCAGGTTGGTCTCAATTTCCTGACCTCAGGTGATCTGCTTGCCTTAGCCTCCCAAAGTTCTGGGATTACAGGTGTGAGCCACCGTTCCAGGTCTCATCTACAAATGTCTGTACTGAAGTACCCTGGGACTGGAGTCCAAATTTTTTTTTCTTTTTGTTTTTTTTTGAGATAGTGTCTCCATCTGTCACCCAGGCTGGAGTGCAGTGCCTCCATCTCAGCTCACTGCAACCTCTGCCTCCCAGGTTCAAGCAATCCTCCTGCCTCTGCCTTTTGAGTAGCTGGGATTACTGGTGCCCGCCTAAGTTTTGTATTTTTAGTAGAGACGGGGTTTCACCACTTTGGCCAGACTGGTCTCGAACTCCTGGCTTCAAATGATCCACCCATCTCAGCTTCCCAAAGTGCTGGGATTACAAGTGTGAACCACCATGCCTGGCCTGGAGTCCAAATTCTACTGTGAAATTTGAAGATGTCCCTAGAGGGTCTTTGTGCTTCAGGACCCCAGGTCCCTCTTCTAACAAATGAAATAACTAAACACACAGTGCCCGGCATACATCTCAATGTTCCCCGCACCAGCATGAGAGCTGGGAATGGGCTTTTGAACGTCCCAATCATCCTGGAGGGCAGGTGCTAAGAGGGAGCTATATCATGACCACTAGTCTGCACACGGTGTGAGGCAGCTGCAGCAGCTGGACGGGAGTTCTCTTCGTCTTATTTGAGACCCAGAGCCATGTCCAGTGCATCTGTTTCCCCAGTGCCCAGCTCAGGGCCGGGCAGGCAGGAGGCCTCCGAAAGTGCTGGCGGAGTGAACAAAAGCTGAAAGCATCAGCAAGGGGAGGAGACCGGGCATGTTAAGTCAGTTCCCGAGAGCAGACACTTACCTGTCTTGTCCATCTCCATTTGCTCAGCTCATAGACTAAGCTGGGAATACGGCAAATCCTCAGTAAGTCCCCATTGAATGAGAGTGAGTGAGAGCCAGAGACGCCCGGAATCAAAATTGCAGAGGAAACAAGTTTTAACTTTGTGCTTTGCCACCATGTAATCCCCACTCTCCCTGGGTGGCATGCAAGAATGGACTCCAACGGCCCTCATGATAAGGTTTATTATTCTCCGCTTTGTACAAGCCGCGTCTGCCACCCCGACTCCCACCCGCCCACCCCAAAGAGCACCCAGCACCCCCTTGTGCCCTCCCAACTCTGCTCATACTCCACTGTCCAGCCAGATTTCAAAGGACGGGGAGGGGCTGTTCCGACCCATCTCCGCCAAAGTTTACTGGGGCAGAGCGTTGCTGGGGCGGGGGCTGACGAGGGTCACAAGAGAGGGTTGGACGGAGGATCGGGTTCAGTATCTGATGGGATGAGAGGGCGGAGAGGTCGAAGATGGGAGTGATTCAGTCTTGAGCCTGTCGGGCGTGCGCCTGAAGGTCGCCAGTCCGTCGGAAGTTCTGAAGGAGCGGGCAACAGCGAGGGTGGGGGGAAGAGTCTGATGAGCCCTGGGAGGAGGGAGTCCAGAAGGGGGCTTCTGATGGGCGTGGGATGGGAAGCCCTCGGTCAGGCATCCTTCCCGGCCAAGGTGGCAACCCCTGCTCCAGGACCCCCGAGGTTCTCTGCCTTGTGCGCCAGACGGTGTTTCTTGAGGCCGTAGGTGTTGGCGAAGCCCTCGCCGCAGGAGGAGCAGCGGAAGGGCCGGCCGCCCTGGTGGGCAGCCAGGTGCTTACGGAAGTAGCCAGGATCCTTGAAGGCCTTGAGGCAGGCGGGGCAGCGGAGCTCGGGCCGCGGCGGCTCGTGGGCGCGCTGGTGGCGCAGCACCGAGCTCAGATAGAAGAAGCCCTTGCCGCAGTGCTCGCAGCGGTAGGCGCGCTCGCCCAGGTGCAGCCGTTGGTGCTCCAGCAGGTTGGAGCGGTAGCGGAAGGTCTTGCCGCAGGCACTGCAGCGCTGGGGCCGGGCCACCGCGTGCAGCCGCCGGTGCTCGGCCAGGCTGGAAGACTGCGCGAAGCGCTTGGCGCACACGCCACACTTGAAGGCCCGCTCGCCAGTGTGCACCACGCGGTGCTGCCGCAGGTACCAGGAGCGCAGAAAGCCTCGGCCGCACACGCCGCACCGATACGGCCGCTGTTCCGTGTGGCAGCGCTGGTGGCGCATCAGCAAGGCCGCCTCCCAGAAGCGCTTCCCGCACACCGGGCAACGGAAGCCCCGCTTCTGCCGATGGCTGCGGCGGTGCAGGAGCAGGTCGTAGGCGCCCGCGAAGCTCTGGCCGCAGAGGCCGCAGCCCAGGGTCCGTCGCACCAGGTGCACGTACTTGTGAGTCACGAGACCTAGGAAGTGCTTGAAACTCTGGCCGCAAGTGGCACAGCTGAAGCGCTCCGGGCCTGAACTGGCACCCCCGCCGGCCCCCGCCACTGCGGCCCCGCCTGCGTCCTCGCCTCCGGATACCCCAGCTAGCGCCGCCACAGCTGCCCCCACCTCCCCTGCCAGCCCATTGTCCAGCACGCTGGCCGCATCCGTGCCGCTGGGGCCGTCTGGGGGCTGTGTGCCGCCGGGTGTGGGCGGGAGCAGGCGCTCAGGGGCGGCCTGGTGGACCAGCTTGTGCCACATGAGGTTCTCGATGAAGCCGAAGGTCTTGCCACAGGCGTCGCAGCCGTATGGCTTCTCTGCCATGTGGGCCTCCTTGTGGCTCATGACGTGAAAGAGATCCGGGAAGTGCTCGCCGCAGTCCGAGCAGGCATAGCTCAGCCCATCGGCGGGCCCCGCGGATGCGCCCGAGGCCCCCGGCCCACAGGCCCCCGGTGCGCCCTGGGTGGAGGGGAGACCCGCGGCCCCAGCCAGGGCGCAGGGCAGCTGGAGCCGGTGCACCTGGCGGTGGCGGGTGAGGCTCTGAGGGTAGCCGAAGACCTTGCCGCACAGCTCGCACTTGTATGGCCGCTCGCGCGTGTGCACCACGTGGTGCTTACTCAAGTGGAAGGATTCACGGAAGCGTTTCCCGCACACAGGGCACTGGTGGGGCTTCTCGCCCGTATGGATGCGCTCATGGCGCTTCAGGGTCTCGCGGCGCCCGAAGCCGCGCCCGCAGATGCCGCAGCAGAACGTCTTTCCCGGGACGCTGGCGCCCGAGCCTCCCGCCCCACTGGTCCCCGCGCTGCCGAGCAGCAGCGGATGGGCACCCAGTAGCGGGACGGGCATGGCACCATACACCACTGCTGCAGCTGCCGCTGCCGCCTTCTCACTGTCGGTGGCGGGAGGATCAGGGGGCAGGAGATACGGGCCTGGGGGAAAGGTGGGCGGGGGCTGCGGAGCGGAGGCCGCCCCGTCCTTTGGTGCCTCGGTGGCGGGGGCCGCAGCGGGCGGGGCGTGGGCGGCCTTGTGGCGGAGCAGGCTCTGCGGCGCAGAGTAGGACTTGCCACAAAGGTCGCAGGGGTACACGGGCCGCGGTCCCCCCGCGCCCGCATGGGCCGCCTGGTGCTTGAGGAGGTAGGAGGCGTCGCGGAAGGCTTTTCCGCAGATGCCACAGGGCAGGCGCAGCAGGTCGGCGGAGTGCGTCTTCACGTGGCGCTTCAGGCTCTCCCTGCGGTTGAAGCTCTTGCTGCACACGGAGCAGGAGAAGGGCTTCTCGCCTGTGTGGATGATCTGGTGCTGGTGCAGGTGACTGGGCTTCTTGAAAACCTTCCAGCAGAGCGGGCAGGCGAACGGGCCGTCGCCACCCCCGGTGGCGGGAGGGGCCACCCCAACACCAGCAGGGGCAGCACTACCATCTGTGGAGGGGGCGGGAGCCGTGGGCGTGGCGGGAGGACCCGAGGACACGGTGGAGGGGGCAGCGGCAGCAGCTGCAGTGCTGGCAGCGGGCGCCGGGAGGCCCAGCTGCGGGAGCTGGGGGCCAGGCTGGGGCGGGCCCCCTGCGGCAGGGGGCACGTCCTTGTGGCAGCGGCGGTGGCGGATGAGGCTTGACACGTGGTTGTAGGTGCGGCCGCACACGCCGCACTCATAGGGCCGCTCTCCCGAGTGCACCAGCATGTGCTGGACCAGGTGCGAGGACTGCTTGAAGGACTTCTGGCACACGCCGCAGGGGAAGCGCCGCTCCATCAGGTACTTCAGCCTCCGGAAGTAGCCCTTGTCATCCTTGGTGGGGTCGCAGGCCGCTGCCGCTGGGGGTCCCGGCGGCGTCTGTGAGGGGGCGGGAAGTGGCCCTGGGGCCCCCGCGGGAGCGCCCAGCCCGGGTGTCACCCCTGGCCCGGACGCAGGCCCTCCTCGCTTCAGGTTCCCAAACAAGTGCTGATGTCCGGAGAGGTCCACGATGCCCCACTGTGGGGTGGGGAAAGCAGCGTCAAAGAGGGGAGGAGGGGGTGCCCCAAAGGCGGGCGGCAGGGGTGGATCGGGCTTCTTGGCTTGAGAAGAGGAAGAGGACGAAGATGAGGACGAGGAAGATGAAGAGGAGGAAGAGGAGGATGAGGAGGACGAGGAGGGCACCTCCGCCTTGGGCTTGAAGGTGGACTGGGGCGGGTAGTCATACTGCGGGGGCGGGGGCTGCGGCGGGGGCTGCGGTGGGGGGCCGGGGGCACAGGGCAGGGCCGCCACTGCCTTGGCGTGTTCCCCATACAGTTCCATGGGCTCGAAGCGCTGGTGGTTGAGGAATTCCAGAAAGTCGAAGGGGTAGCTCTGGAAGTGCACCCCGTCCTCGCCCCCAAGGCCGCTGCTCCCGCCTCCGCTGCCCACTGGGTTCGCCTCCATCTCCGGCAAGTAGGAGATGCGAGACCCTGTGAAGAGGAGGAGGGGGCTGAGGACACGGCCGGGGCGCTGGGTCTCCCCACAGGTGAAGGGAGCTGTGCGCCCACCCATCCATCTAGGTGGGGATCACCCCCTCACCTGCCAGGTTTAGGCTTCCAGTCCCTCTGCCTGTCCACCCCGAAGGGCAGCCCTTCCTCTCAGATCCTGCCCCCAGCCTCTCCGATTTGCCTTCACCTTCCCTCTGTGTGTTCTCAACTCCCACCCTCCTTCCCATCTCTCTTTTCCCTCTAATTCCTTCCATCTCTTCCCGTCTTTTCTGCGGTCATGACAGCTTTGCTGCCATCCCCAGACCCTCTCCTCCACACCACCTGCAGGCCCTCTATTATTTGTGGAAACAGGGTCTTGCTTTGTTGCCCAGGCTGGTCTCAAACTACTGGACTCAAGTGATCCTCCCACCTCCACCTCCTAAAGTGCTGGGATTATGGATGTGAGCCAGCTGGCGCCTTCTGGCTCCAATTCTCCCAACACCCTGGGGGCTTCTGGACTGGGTTCTTTCCAAACTCTCTCAGGCCCTCTGCTTCTCTGCATACTCCTGCTCTCTCCCCCACCCCAGCCTGCAGTCCTCATCCCTTCAGGTTTGTTCTTAAAATGAGGATAATGTTAAGGGTAATAAGAGTTTCTATCAGCACGATTAGGAGAGAAGACTCTGGGGCTAGACTGCCAGGTTCAAATGTAAGCCCTGCCACTTTCTAGCTGTGTGGCCATGGGCAGGTGACAGAACCTTTCTGTGCCTCCATTTCCTCATCTTCAAATGGGGATGACAAAGCACCTGCCTACCTCACAGGTTTGTGAGGCTTCATCACGCTCATAAGTGTAAGGCTCTGAGGGGGGCAGTTCCTGGCACTCTGTAAGCACTCAGTACATAGAAGGTATCAAAGCAGGGTGCAGTGGGTCACACCTGTAATCCCAGCACTTTGGGAGGCTGAGACAGCAGAACTGCTTGAGCCCAGGAGATGGGGGCTGCAATGAGCTGTGATCACAACACTGCACTCCAGCCCAGGTGACAGAGCAAGACCCGGCTCTAAAAATTAAAAAAGAGAAGATATGATACTGTTATCACTATTACTACTAGCAGTAGAAATAAGGAAGTCAGGACAAGCCTAGAGAGCTGAAAAAGAAGTCAGTGTTGGGAGATGCACTCTTTTAATGCTAATACAAAGTGGAAAGGAGAATTTGCTTGCCTGGGATAAATAAATTCTGCAACGGGACTGCAACGGGTAGTCAGAAGGTGGCCTGATGCAATTAAAACACACAGACCTTGGGCTTGGAAAGACCTGGGTTCAAATCCCATCTCCACTGGGATCCACACATTCTCCATGTTTTAAATCGGACTGGGGGGAACCCTATACTGCAGGGAGATTGAAGGGGGTTGGAACAGAACGAAATGGAACAGAACGAAATGAAACACACGCATCAGCAGAATGCATTCAACCCCCTGAGGTATCTGTACCATCCATGACACCACACACCTGGGCTAGGCCTAGCAACAGACTTGAGTTCCCGTCCTTGCCCTTAGTGGGGCTTCTCCTGACCCCCCCACCCTGGCATCATTCTCTGGTGCCTCCTTTAGCCGACTTTTCATTCCAGATTGCAGGTATCCATGTGGGTACCTCACGCCACACCAGAACCTCAGCTCCTGTAACTGATCTCTGAACTTATTCTTCCCGCTGGCATGGGGAAACACCTCCAGAGTGGGTGCAGGGCCAGTCGGAGAAGGGCCTGTGAGGTCTGACCTGATTCCTGTCCATCATCCCTACCTGATGGGGGCCTGGCTCTAAGCCCAGACCACTGCAGGGGTCAAGGGGATTCCTACCCAGGCCTGGGCCCTTTATTCTCTATCCATCGGGCTGCTCTCTCCTCCCACAGGTAAGGGGTGAGTGTCTCTTCCACCCCAAACGCCATCCTGGAGTGAGATATTTTTAGTCTCTAGCTCTGGGTGTCCTTGTCCTTGGACAAGACTCAACATCCCATGCCCTTCACACCCCCTCCGTTTAATCTGATCTCTGGAAAGAGGACAGGCATGGCTAGGGTGGTAATTGGAAGGCTGTAGGCGGAACCTAAGTTGGGGAGACAGCTCTGGAGGGGGCTGACTGGACAGGGAGGAAAGCGCAGGCTGTAAGGATGCAGGGAGCAGGGGGTGACTTAGGGTGCTATGGGGAGGGAGGGAAGAGTGTTTGGGGAAAGAAGCCACTGACCTAGCTTGCCTCCATCAGAGCACACATTAATCACAGCTACCACTGATTGGGCACTTCCTAGAGGCCAGCCACTGTTCTAAGCACATTACACATATTAATTCACTGACTCCCCACAACTCTAAGAAATAGGAGCAGCTGAGCAGCCCCCAGGCGCCATAGCAGCCCTAGGGTGCCACAGCTTGGAAGCTAAGAAATAGGAGCAGCTGTTACCGCCACTGGATAAATTAGAAAATGAAGGCACGGAGAGGTAAAGTGAGTTGCCAGTAGTCACAGGGTAAGAGTCCAGATCAGTGGGCTTGAACCCCATTCCCACCCCTGCCCCCATGGCAGTGTTTCACCGGGGATTGTTCCCAGAGTGAAGGAAGGTGAGGGTGGAACTATCAGGATAAGAGCTTCATTGAGAGGTGTCCTCTGGGCTATGAGGGGTGTCTATACAAGGGGCCTGGTAGGAGACAGTGGTGGTTACGCTCTCCTCTGCCTGGAATGTTCTTCCCCAGATTTCAAGAAGGCTCCCACAGGAGCCTCCTTGGGTCTCTATTCAGCACTCCCCACCCCATCACTCTCTGGCCCCCTGATCAGCTGTAGGTTATTCATCATAGTTATTACCAGCAACTTATTGATACTCCTTTTCTGTGTGTTTACTGTTTGGCCCCTCTCTAGGAAAGCAAGGACTTGGCCTGTCTAGCTCGCCTCTGTGACCCCAGCACTTAGCATTGCACCTGGCACAGTGTGGGTGCTTGACAAATATTTACTGATCTGTGAAAATGAAACACCGCTTTCCTAAATCGCCAGTGGGTCCACAAAGAAATCATACATTAGAAAATGCTGGCTGGGCATTTTCTAATGTATGATTAGAAAATGGCTCACGCTTGTAATCCCAGCACTTTGGGAGGCTGAGGCAGGAGGATCACCTGAGGTCAGGAGTTCAAGACCAGCCTGGCCAACATGGCAAAACCCTGTCTCTACTAAAAATACAAAAATTAGGGCCGGGCACGGTGGCTCAAGCCTGTAATCCCAGCACTTTGGGAGGCCGAGGCGGGTGGATCACAAGGTCAAGAGATCGAGACCATCCTGGTCAACGTGGTGAAACCCCGTCTCTACTAAAACTACAAAAAATTAGCTGGGCATGGTGGCGCGTGTCTGTAGTCCCAGCTACTCAGGAGGCTGAGGCAGGAGAATTGCCTGAACCCAGGAGGCGGAGGTTGCGGTGAGCCGAGATCGCGCCATTGCACTCCAGCATGGGTAACAAGAGCGAAACTCCGTCTCAAAAAAAAAAAAAAAAAATACAAAAATTAGCCAGGCGTGGTGGCACATGCCTGTAATCCCAGCTTGGGAAGCTGAGGCAGGAGAATCGCTTGAACTTGGGAGGCAGAGGTTGGAGTGAGCTGAGACCATGCCACTGCACTCCAGCCTGGGCGACAAGAGCGAAACTCTGTCTCAAAAAAAGAGAAAATGCTTAGCAATTAATGAAACTGAAAACATAACATGCCCAAACTGAGGAGGTGCAGCCAAAGCAGTGCTCAGAGGGAAATGTGTAGCTGGCAATGTCTATCGTGATATTTGTGGAATGAAAGGATGAGACTAAGCTGACCAAACTCCCAGAGGAACGGAGGGGGACATTTAGCAGAAATGGAGCTCAGTGATCCCAGGGATTCCTGGGGAAATGATGTCACAAGGAAGGTCATTGATGGCAGGGTGTGTAGATGCTGGAGGGGATACATCAGTGGTGGACAGAATTGATCAGGCTCATGATAATTTCCACTAGGAAACCAGAGACGTTTCCTCTTTCATACGACTCAAGCCCAAACTGGTGTTTTTTTTTTTTTGAGATGGCGTATTCTCTGTCACCCCAGCTCACTGCAACCTCCGCCTCTGGGGTTTGAGCGATTCTCCTACCTCAGGCTCCTGAGCAGCTGGGATTACAGGCACATGTCACCATGCCCAGCTAATTTTGTATTTTTAGTAGAGACGGGGTTTCACCACATTGGCCTGGCTGGTCTTGAATTCCTGACCTTGTGATCCACCCACGTCGGCCTCCCAAAGTGCTAAGTGCTGGGATTACAGGCCTGAACCACCAGGCCAGGCCTAAACTGGTGTCTTTAAGTGGGGATGTCATAGGAGGGTTTATGTGGAGAGAAGCATGATGGGCTGTTCTGCTGCAACAAAGCTGCCTTGTGACAAACTTCTAGTTTGTTAATAAGAGTAACAAACATAAAGTGACATACGACACTGGATGAGTGCTTTCTACTAGCCCAGTACTCTTATAGCTGTTATGTGTGTTTACTCAACCAATCCTCCCACTAACCATAGGAGATGGTTACAATTATTGACTCTGAAATACAAAGGAAGAGACTGAGAGCCAGAGATGTAAATTAAACTTCCAAAGTCAGGCCGGGTGTGGCTCATGCCTGTAATCCCAGCACTTCCGGAGGCTGAGGTGGGTGGATCACCTGAGGTCAGAAGTTCGAGACCAGCCTTGCCAACATATAGTGAAACCCCATCTCTACTAAAAATACAAAAATCAGTTGGGCCTGGTGGTGAACACTTGTAGTTCCAGCTACTTGGGAAGCTGCGGCAGGACAAATGATTGAACCCAGGAGGCAGAGGTTGCAGTGAGCTCACTCCATGCACCCCAGGCTGAGCAACAGAGTGAGACTCCATCTCTCAAAAATAAATAAGGGCCGGGTTCACACCTATGATCCCAGCACTTTTAAGAGGCTGAGGTGAGCAGATCATGAGGTCAGGAGTTCAAGGCCAGTCTGGCCAACAGAGTGAAACCCCATCTCTACTAAAAATACAAAAAATTAGTTGGTGTGGTGGTGTGCGCCTGTAATCCCAGCTACTCAGGAGGCTGAGGCAGAAGAATAGTGTGGACCTGGAAGGCAGAGGATGCAGCGAGCTGAGATAGTGCCACTGCACTCTAGCCCACTGCAAGACTCCGTCTCAATCAATCAATCAATAAACAAACTTCCCAAGTCACAGTGTTAACCCGTGGCAGGACCAGTGGTTGAAGAAAGGCAGCAAGGCTCCAGAGTGCATCTCATGCTGTCTTTCAATATTTCTCTCTCCAAAATGAAGGAGGATCCCCATCCCACTTTATACTGGATACATGCATTGCTCCACCCACCTTCCTGCCACCTAATCCCAAGTCTCTTGGCTTGACCCAAGACCAGGACAAGTCACCAACATTTGCCGAACTCTAACAAACATTGTGCTTAGGTACCTTATGTGGCTTGTTTCATTCAAACTTCACAACAAACTTGTAAGTATTAATATTATTCCCATTTTACTGACAGGAGGACTATAGCCAAACCATGTCCATCCTCTGTCTAAAATCAAACAGTAACCCCATCTTGCTCAAAAGCCACAGTCCTTACAATGACCTACACAGTCCCCACAGTCTCCTGGCTGCTATTCCAATGTGCCCACTCCATTCCTGCCTCAGGGCCTTTGCACTGGCTGTTGCTTCTGCCTGTAATACTCTGACTCTCAAGCATCCACCTCGCTCACCCTTTCACCTCCTTCCCATCATTGCTCAGCTGTCTTCTCAATTAGCCTCTCAGTAACCAGTTACCTGTCACCCAGGCCCACATCCGGATCTCCCCTACCCTATTCATTTCTCTCCTTCCTGCTCATCCTCATTTATAACATTATATAGTTGACTTCTGTGCCTTGATTTTGCTGGCCTCCCCTTCCAGATCGGCTTCGCAAAGGCAAGGAGTTTTATCTCTTGCTCAATGTTCTATCCCCGGGACTTACAACAGTTCCTGGCTTGATACATTTTTGTTTGAAGAAGTGAATGAATGAGACTAGGAAAGGAGGGAGTGGTGTGCTCAAAGCTGTGAATCCTAGTCGAATCCAGGGCTCATCCTCCTAATCACTTCACTCCTGGGACTGGGGAGCTTTTAAGAGCAGCCCCCCAGTGGGCCACAGTTGTCTGGGAGAAGGGGAATTGATACCCTTGTACAATTTTTTGGTGTGTGGGTCTTGGGAAGGACAAGATGACAAGACATAGGAATATCCTGGGAGAGGCCATCCTGATGACTCTGCTCTCCATCTCCATCTCTCTATCCCCTGATATTTTACTTTTAACACACAAATATACTCTTGGTCTTTATTTTCATTTTTTTTCACTGCAGCCTCGAACTCCTGGACTCAAGCAGTCCTCCCACCACAGCACCCTGAATAGCTGAGACTGCAGGTGCATATCACCCACACCTAGCTTTTTTATTATTATTATTTCTGTAAAGACAGGGTCTATGTTGCCAGGGGTTGGTCTTGAGCTCCTGGCCTCCAGCGATCCTCCCACATTGGCCTTCCCAACTGGTGGGATTACAGGCATGAGCCACTTCGCCTGGCCTGTATTTTGTGTTTTAATCATCTGTCCCCTCAACAAGCATATCGACTCTATGAGGACAGGGATTCTTGTCTATTTCGTTCTCTGTTGCAGCCCCAGTGTAAAGTAGGTGCCCATTAAACAGGTGTTCAACAAGTGTTTATGAATGAACATATGAATGAAAGAAGAACATTCTGGGCTTGGTAGAGCTGAGAAAGGCTAGATAATGTATCCCAGTGCCCTCACCTCCAAAGCCTTTTGAGACCAAACCTTCCTTTCTCTTGTTCTTCCCTTCTAATCTTCCACTCCACTCTCACCAGCCTCCCCTGCTGTGCCCCCACTCCCCATGGTCACAGCCACATCAGGCACTTCTCACTTGCTGTTCCTGCTGCCTGTTCACCCAGATCTCTGGATGGCTAAACTGCCTCTTGTAATTCAGGTTTCACTTCTAAAGTAGTTCATCAGGCTATGAGGGAACCCACAAAACCCCACATATCTTTGTTGACTTGTTTCTGATCGACTAGACTGCAAAACCCTGCACAATGAGAAGGCTGGGCACCTCTTCCCTTCATGGCTGTGTGCCCTTGAGCTAGAATGGCCAATGTTCATTCAATGAAGAATGCATGCCTAAGAGGAAATAAGTCACACCCTAGTTAAGTCAAGGGTCTTCTCTAGCTAGAGAGTCCAGGACGAGGGCAGAGAGCTGGGTAAGAAGTTGCAGGTCAGGGCAAGAGTTGTTCATGCCATGGAAAGAGGATGAGTAACACCCTGGGAGGAAAGGCCTCGCGGCCTCACTGCGGGACACTTCTGTGGCAGAGATAATGAAGGCAGGGGCTGACCATGACGAGGGTGGGGTGAGAGGAGGTACAGGAGTATTTCATGGGAGCCGGGAGCTAAGCAGGCAAATTATTTCTACCTGAATGGGGAGAGGATGTGGGTGTAAAAGAACTCTAGAGGGAGCTGTCCCGCCGCGAGGTGGGGGGGTGGCTTTGAAAGGGGTATGTATTCTTAAGGGGAATCACTGGAGGATCTGCAGAAGGAAAAAAGGCATTCTTGGTGCTGACCAGAATAGAAAGTATTTTCACACCCACGAAAAGGCGTTCAGCTGGAGGGGGAGGTGGTCAGGGCCATTGGGGGCTGTTGCTGTGTATGAACAGAGATAACGGGGGGGGGAGGGCAGTCCTGCTGCAAATCACTAAGGCAACACTCTGGGGAAAATTCTATAGAGGACACTTAAGAAGAGGGTCCACGAGCAGCTGCCCGACACGGGGAGGGGCAACGCTGATGGCATCTGGAGGCTGACCTGAGGAAGCAATGACGGGGGCGCTGTGTGGAGGGGATCCTAAGAGGAGGTATCGGTTGGGGAGCCTGGCAGCCGTTTATGGGATCGCCACGAATGAAAGCGCTTTGGCAGTCATCCTAGCTGGGGGCGTTCATGGGGGAGCTATCTGCAGTGGTCTTAACGGGGAGCAGTGATTGGGGGTTCCCTGGCAAGGGCCGGGCGGGAGCTGCACTGACTTGCTAGGGGTGGGGGGACGCTCTGGGGACCAGAGCCGGCCAGGGCGGGGCCCCCCGCCCACGCTGCACCCGGGCCCCCGGGCCACGCACCCCGTCACTCACCGGCGCCGGGGTCTCCGCCGGGAGGAGGCCAAGGAGGCGGAGGAGGCGCCGCCGCTCCGGGGAGACCCGAGGGCCCGACCGGAAGTGCCGCCCCCTTCCCCCCCTCCCCAGCAGCCCCGCGCCGCCCGCCTGCCCGCCCGGAAGCGGAAGTCGCTCCCGTTCCCGAGGCGCCGGCGTGGAGGATCGGAAAGAGAAGGCGGTGGCGGGCAGCAGGAGGGGGGAAGTGCGCTTGCGCACTGACTCGGGGACGGGAGCAGCGAAAGCTCGGCCACTTCCGGTGGGCGAGCTGAGCCAGGTGCGCCTGCGCTTTGTGTGCCGGCCTCTTTTCAGGGCACCGCCTATACGCTCTGGGCGTCCGGTTAAGCCACACCTCCAGCTCCGGTCTCACACTGAAGCTCCACCCCCTGGCCCTGAACCACGCCCATCTCAGCGTAATTCTAAGTACCCCACTGTCTCAAAATCTGTGTTCCTCCCCTAGCCTTCAAGCAGTTTCTCCTGTTCTGCCCCCTCTCCAAGCTCCTCTCTGGAACTTCACCCATCCCTAAGCCACGCTCCCTTCGTCCCAGCCCCCATACAGAACCACTCCCCTTGCATGTAAGCTCCGCCCCTTCACCCTACAGCATATAAACTGCACCTCGTGACTTTTGAGTACCTCCCACCTGTAAAGCAGTTTTTAAATCGATGGTTGTCAAGGACAGTTGGGAGGCCAGCAGCATCAATATCAGTATCCGGCTGCCTGCTCAGACCATGCAGAATAGAAGCCCCCGGGAGTGGGGTCTAGGGATGCGTGTTTTGAGATACTCTTCTGCTGATTCTGCTGCATGCTGGTCGAGCCATGGCTTTACCACACTTGACACTGCCCGCCTCATATAATCTCTATAATCCCCGCTCCCAACTCAGCCCCATCCCAAGCAGCCAAACCCAGGCCCATTCAGCCCCTCTTGCTAAACTTCCCCCTCTCCCAGGAACTTTCCTTAGTTACTCCTCTCTGAGGTACTTACTTCTTTCTCCACAGCCTCCATAGCAGTCGTGCGCACCCCTCAGCACCGTCTCCTAAGTCTCACCTCTCCTAATACCCTGTTCCCTAGAAGTTTCCCCGTTAAGCCCTGGCCCCTGGCCCTGAACCACGTCCACCTCAGAGCTGAATAATTATAAGCTCCGCCCCTCACCTTAAAATCAGTCCTCTTGGCCTGGTGTGGTGGCTCACGCCTGTAATCCCAGCACTTTGGGAGGCCAAGGCAGGCGGATTACTTGAGCACAAGAGTTCAAGACCAGCCTGGGCAATATGGCAAAAACCCATCTCTACAAAAAAACATAAAAATTAATCAGGTATGCTGGCACGCGCCTGTAGTCTCAGCTACTCCGGAGGCTGAAGTGGGAGGGTTGTTTGAGCTTGGGAGGTCGAGGCTGCAGTGTGCGGTGATCAGGCCACACTGCACTCCAGCCTGGGTGACAGAGCGAGACCCTGTCCCAAAAAATATTTATAATAATCCTTCCTCCTCGCCCCACCCTCACACAGTTCCTCCAGTTCTTCCCCATCTCCAAGCCCCTACTCTCTAGAAGATAAGCCCCATCACATTTCCTCTAAACCTGTCACTTTCTGCGGACCAACCCCTAGGCCTGTTTAAGCTCCAGCCAACTCTAACCTCCTTCTCCTAAGACCCTCCCAGTTCCCTAACTGTCCAATAAGCCTTGCCCGGCTGTCTCAGCCCCACCCGTAGCTCCTTAACCCCGCCCTAAGCCACACCCCTTATCTCTAAACCTTACCCAGACCGTCAGTCCTGCTCACACCTTCGTCTCAATTTTTCCTTCCAAAGAGTAGGTTCTCAGGACAAGGAGCTGGGGCAAAATGCCTGCAGAATTTCTAGGAATTTGGCTAGGATAGAGGGGGTCGGACCTAGGGTCAGGTTTTCATGGAAGGTTCAATGTTTTAGATTGGATGTGTATTGGGAATACAGCTGACCCTTGAACAACATGAGTTTGAACTGCAGGTCCACTGAGAGGCAGACTTTTTTTCACCCAAATACCGATGGAACATACAGTATACGCAGGGCCAATTTTCCTAAATCCGCGGGTTCCGCAGGGCCCAGTGCTTGACTTGAGTATGCTCAGATCTTGGTATCTGCGGGGGTCGTGGAACCAATTCCCCACGGACACCGAGGGACCACTGGACTTTGGGGTCTGATGGGGACGGGAGAGGGACCAAGGCTCCCCCGCAAACCATTCTTCCGCGAGCACCACGCTCATGAGGCATAGGTCGAGGTTTCCTCTCCAATTTCCAGTACTCCGGGCAGGACGGGGTAGCCGAGGAAGAACATTTGAAGGCAGGAGAGGACGGCATGCAGGGAACACACACAGGCAGCCAGCAGGCAGAGATTTATTTCTACAGCCCCTGCCTCCAAGGGTCTGCTAGTCTGGGGGAGGGGGGCAGAAGGCAGCTGGATCCAGAAGTTTAGGTGTCCACACTCCACCTGCTCCCACAACGGGAAGACCATCAGAAACAAGCGTGTCCCAGCCGCCTGGCCCAGGCCCACCACCAGCCAAACTCCCTGATCTAAGCCTGGCCCAGGGAGTGATGGCAGGGGATGTGGGTCAGGCCGGTTCTCCCTTCCCCTCTGTCTCCCCCTCCTCCTCAGCCCCTGCTGTGCCCGGGATGCCCTCGTCATCCCACGATGGTTCAGGCTCTGGGTCTGATGCACACAGGGGTACCCCCATGGCCTCTGGGTGCTTGCGCTTGGCATGGCGCCGGAGCGTATTGGCCTCTGTAAAGCGCAGCCGGCAGACGGGGCACTGGTACGGGCGCTCCCCCGAGTGCACGCGGTGGTGGTGCGCCAGTTCGCCTGCCTCGCGGAAGCGCCGGGGACACAGCGGGCAGCGGAAGGGCCGCAGGCCAGCATGGATGTTGCAGTGCCGCCGCAGATGGCTGGAGCGCTTGAAGGTCTTGCCGCAATCCTTGCACTGGTGAGGCTTCAGCTCTGAGTGCGAGATGCTGTGGCGCTCCAGGTCGGAGAGGTAGGGGAAGGCCCGCAGGCACACCGGGCAGAAGTGCGGGGCCTTCTTGGGGCCGGAGCCTTCACACCCAGCCACTGACCCTTCAGAGACCGTATAGGGCACACCCTGATCATCGATCAGGAGGAGGTCGCTCCCGCCACTGCTGCCCACTGGGGCTGTGACCCCCTGCACCTGCACCAGCTGGGGCTCCTGCCCTGACTTGGGGGGGCGGCCCCGCTTGCGAGTGAGTGAGGCCTTGAGCGTCCGATTTGAGGAGGTGGCTCCCCCAGGACGACGGCCTCGGCGGCCCCGGGGAACAGGAGGAGGTAAGGCCAGAGGTTTCTCTTCCTCCCCGGGCAAAGGCGAAGGCAACAGGTCTGGGCTGGGGGTGTCCATTGAGCAGTGGGGGGCTTGGGTCTGGGCACTGGAGCCAGCTAAGAGGAGAGAGGGGCAGAGTCAGTGCCCACAGGGTCTAGAGCACCCCTGTGTCCCCCAACACCTCGCCCATCCCTCTCTCCAAATCTCTTGACAAGGGCGTAGTTGACATTCATCCAGACACACAATTTTAGCTATGCCGGTGGGTAAACGGTGAGATGATCTTGTATCAGCTGATAAACAAGCACTTCCCTGAGCTCCACTAGGCATCCCCATGCCTCCCTAACCCTCCTCCTGGATCTAAAAGTTCAAGATCAACATGAGCCAAAAACAAAAAAACCACTTCTGGCCAAGCTCGGTGGCTCACGCCTGTAATCCCAACACTTTGGGAAGCTGAGGTGGGCGGATCACAAGGTCAGGAGTTCAAGACCATCCTGGCCAACATGGTGAAACCCTGTCTCTACTAAAAATACAAAAATTAGCTGGGCCTGGCGGCGCGCACCTGTAGACCCAGCTACTCGGGAGGCTGAGGCAGGAGAATCACTTGAACCCGGGAGGTGGAAGTTGCAGTGAGCCGAGATCAAGAGACTGCACTCCAGCCTGACTACAGAGCAAGACTCTGAACAAGACTCTGTCTCCAAAAACAAAAAACAAAAACCTTCTAGACAAGATAGAGTCCAAATGAGGGTGCAGGGCAGTACTGTGGTCCTTGAAACGGAGAGCCCATCAAACTCCAGAGCCATAGAGACCTTACGAATGATCTCATCCTTCCCTGCTGACTGGCAGATGTGAGGAAGGGGTTCTAGACCGGAACAAAAAGACTGGTCCCAGGTGATATTTGACCCTGATTCCTGGATGAGGAAATATATCCGCGATGTTAAGGGCATGGGCCCTGGAGTCAGACATCCTTTGTTCAAATCTTTACTCTCTGCCTGGCCTTGGGCAAGGTGTTCACCTCTCTAAGCCTTAATCAAGACTTTTGCAAAATGGGACACATAGTTCTATGTACTTGCCCAGACATGCCTTGAGCATAATACCACAAAGTGTTCATACACAAAAGCTTTCAGGACACATTAGCCATTGTTATCAGGAGCAGCTAAGCCTCACATCAACCGTCTGAATAGGGCATATCTGTGCCATTTTGCAGATGGGGAAACTGAGGCACGGGAAAGTCAAGTCAGTTGCCTAAGTTCCTCTTCCAGCAAATGGCAGGGCCAAAACTGCAAACAGGTCTTGCTGACCCCAATGTCCCAGAGAATGGAGAACAAATGGACCCAAGGAGGAAAGGGGACATGATGAGGTCTCAGTCCTGGGTTTGAACTCAGCTCTGCCTATAACTAGCGATGACTTTGCCTCTCTGAGGCAGTTTCCTCCTCTGAAAAGTGGATAAACCAGGGTTGTCAGGAGAATCGAATGAGATAGTGGGCTTTAAAATGCCCCTTGCACACCGCATGGTGCATAGTAAACACTGAACTTCATCGACGCCACCACCACCATCTTCCCAGCGCCCACTCAAATACTGGCACCGGAGTGTAACGAAGGGGGAGGGGAGGCGCAGGTGCAGCTGGAAGCAGGTGCTGCAGGTGCTCCCCCCGCACCTCCCCTCCACCCCACTTAACGGCACCCTAGACTGTGGTCCAGAGAGGCGCAACCACCTTTCCATATGGTTCGCTCCCACGGGGCGGCCTAGTCTAGAGGTCTGGTCTCTGGAACGGTGGAAAGGGGGAGACTGGTCCCCCGACCCTCCTGGTCCCCTCGCCCCGGTGCAGGCGAGCCCATCGGCCCCCGAGCTGCGAAGCCCAAGCGCGGGGCGGGTCCTGCGGGGGCGGTGGCCAATGAGCGGCGCCCGGGCCGCGGGCGGCGGGGGATGCCAGGAAGGGGGTCTGCGCGCGCGCGCCCGGGCGGCTTCGCGGGGCGCGAGGTCGGCGCGCGGTCGGGCGCGAGCGCGGGAGCAGGAACAGGTGTTGGAAGCGCGCTCCGGGAGCGCGCGGCCCGGCCTCCCCTACCCCCGCACCCCCCACCCCGCCTGCGCCCCCCGCCTCTCGGGTACCTCATTTGCATGTCGCCGGGGCTCGCGAGTGTGCGCGCGCGCGGGGGCGACGGGGTCGGAGCGTGGGAAGGGGCGGGGGTGAGGGGGCCCTGCCCCTCAGCGGCGGCGGGGCGGGGGCGGCGGCGCGCGGTGCCGGCCCCGCCCCTCGGAGCAGCGCCGGGGCCCCTCCCTTCCTGCCCTCTCCGCCCGCCCGCGCGCCCGTGGGAAACAAAGGGGACACGCTGGGTCCTAAGGACCGGTCACGGACACGCCCGCAAGCCGCGCGTGCGCACCAGCGGCCTGTGTTCCCAGTGGGAAATAATCCAGCACCATATCTCCAACGGCCTCGAAACGCCTTTTCTCTCACAAAACACATACTCGGGTGAAACCAATCAAAGACATACAGAACGAAGAGGAGCGGGAAAATGGCTGCCCGGTGCCCGTAATCAACATGGCACCGTACAGGCTTCAAAGCCCCATGGAGGGCTAAGTGGATAAGATGGTTGCCGGTCTTTTCCAGCAGTGTATTGCAGTTGACGCACTTCGCTTTCTTTTTTTTCCTAGTGCAACTGTACATGCTAATCAGGAGGGGTCCGCGGCTCAGAAAAAGGAATACTATCTGCTTTCATTTACGTTAGCTTCAGCTAGGGTCGCCACGAAGGAAACGCCGCGCTCTGACCTGCTTGCCCTTAGTCTGTATGGCGTCGTGGGTGTCTCTAAGCCCCGCCCCTTCTCGTTGCCCTCACCGAAGATGGCGCGGGCCTGGCTTCTCCAACCTCCAGGGCTGGGAAAGGAAAGGGAAAGAGGGAAAAGGGCGGGGATGAGGAAGGGGAGCCAAGAGGGCGGGAGAAAGGGGGAGTACGGCGGGGGAAGGGAGCTGAGGCGGAAGTCGACGGGCACCCCGGGTGGAAGTGACGCTACCCCCGCTGCCCAAAATGTCGGCGCCCAGAGGGAGGTGTAAGTAATTAAAGAGGAAAGCCAACGGACTTCCCAGGCCTCCCGGGGCCCCCCAGGGTCTCCAGGAGCTACGCTCCGTATGAGCGACGTGGACTCGCCTGGCCCCGGGGCCCGCCCGACTTGCCCCCACCTCGGGCTCCCAAGGCCGCACCTTTTAGGGGCAGGGGGAGGGGCACAAAAGGCCGGCTCTCGGGGCCTGGGGCCTGGAGTGGACTGGGCGTGGGGGGGGCCCACTCGGCAGGCTGCGGGGTGGAGGAGGAGGCGGGGCCTAGGGGGTGCTGGGGCGGAGCCTGATCTGGGCGGAGCTTAGAGTGGAAGTGGGTGGGGCGTGGAGGAGGGGAAAGTGCGTGGGTGGAAAGTGGGAGGGGCTTAGTCAAAAGGGGTGGGGTTTGATTAAGGGGCGTGGCTCATAAAGAATGGTGGGTGGGCCCTCGGTTGAGGGGTAGAAGGCAATTCATTGAGGCTGGTTGGGGAAAGGGATCCCAAGAAGCAGGAGGGAGGAGTTTGTCTGGGGTGTCGTTTAGAGCAGTAGGTAGGCCTAGCGAGGAGGGCGGAGTTTAGGGGTGTAGTTTGGAGGGGTTTAGTGCAACTACCAGGTCTTTATAATGAATGTAGAAAGGGCTTGCAGGGAATGGGAAGAGACTTCGTGGAGAAGTTATGAGAAGGTGACAGGAGTCCAGTGGAGAGCCTTAGACAGGATGTGGCTTCTTTAAAAGAAAAATTGGCTGGAGTTTTGGAAGTGGGTCTTAGTGGAAAAGAGAGGTGCTTGGAGAAGTCAAATAACTTAGCAAGCATGGTAGGACTTGGGGAGAAAACCAGGAGGCACTTACGGGATAATCATCCAAACAGCTTACTCTTTGCGTCTTTGCTGCCCACCAACTTAAGTAGGCACGTAGCATTTATTGCCACAATTTTACTTAATTCTTGCCACCACTCTGTGAGGTAGGTACTACTAGTATTCCCATTTTGCAGATGAAGAGTTTTTATTATCTGATGTTAGAGGACTGGTGTTGGTCTTCCGGGAAGGATGTCTCTAGTGTGCTTAGCCCCAAATCTTTGTCCTCCCATTCACTGTCGTCCTATTCGCTCAGTGATCATCCAGGAAGAGGAGTGGGAGGAGCTTAGAGGGGAGTGGGAGGGCCTTTTGGAGGGAAAAGGGCTTGGCAAAGAATAAAAGATGCATAGGGATCCGTGTGGGGGACTTTCAAGGGAGTAAGCAGGACTTAAGGAAGAGTGGGAGAGGCTTAAATTACTGCAAGAGGGGCACAGAGAGGAGCAGCCGTGCATTCGTGAAGAGTGGGAGAAGCCTGAAAACGCTCTGTGGAGTAAGGAGACAGGGAAGTGATTAGGAAGGTTGCCAGAGGAGTGGAGCAGAGGAAGAAGGGTTTCTAAGAGAGTAGGAGGATTTTAAAGAAAAATGAGAGTGTCTTATAGAGGTGGGCAGTGGGAGGATCTCCCAGGGAATAGGTGGTGAGTCTGGAACCTGGGAAGAGAGGGCTGATGGGAGCCGACCCCCTCACCTGCTCCTCTGTCTCCCCCTACTCCAGAGAGAGCCCACACGCACCACTATATTCCCTGCCACAATGGATGACGTCCCAGCCCCAACCCCAACCCCCTCACCAGCACCGCCCGCTGCTGCCGCCCCCCGGGTCCCGTTTCACTGCAGTGAATGTGGCAAGAGCTTTCGCTACCGCTCAGACCTCCGGCGCCACTTCGCCCGACACACAGCGCTCAAGCCCCACGCGTGTCCGCGCTGTGGCAAGGGCTTCAAGCATAGCTTCAACCTAGCCAACCACCTGCGCTCGCACACCGGGGAGCGGCCCTACCGCTGCTCCGCCTGCCCCAAGGGGTTCCGCGACTCCACCGGCCTGCTGCACCACCAGGTGAGTCCCACAGGCCGGCCCCAGGCTGGCCTTCCTGGTCTGGTCTGGAATGCGCTGGGATCCTGCGCCCACTGTACTCTGGGCAAAAGGAAGCTGAAGCTTGCCCAAGGCCCAGGCGCCTGCCTCCTCCCTAAAAAATGTCCCTCTCTCCCTCCCCACCAAAGCACCCTGACCCATGAAAGCATGCGATGGGTCTCATTCAATCACCACCAACCCATGAGCTGGAACATTCATCGTACATTTCCCCACCTATAGGCTCCTCCCCTCCCCTTCTCCCTGCCAGTACCTGGAACCCACGCACCAGCATCTGCAATGTAGTGTTTATCCTTTCATTCCTTACCATCTTAAAAAATAGGTTTATCAGGTATATACTTAATTCCTTTATTCAGTGACTATCAGCTCTCCCTGCACCAAACAGCTGTGTTGCCAAGGTAAAAGCAAATTCCATGCCTTCAGAGAACTAAACTTTCCTTTAGAGGTGGTCAGTAGCCAGGTAGACGAGAAGCAATAAAGCAAGGATGCAGGCAAGAATATTCTGGGAAAAGATGAGTGTCGAGAAGGAAATTTTAAGGAACAAAATATTGGCTGAGCGTGGTGGCTCACGCCTGTAATCCAAGCACTTTGGGAGGCAGAGGTGGGTGGATCACCTGAGGTTAGGAGTTTGAGACCAGCCTGACCAATGTGGCAAAATCCCATCTCTACTAAAAATACAAAAATTAGCCTGGTGTGGTGGCATGCACCTGTAAACCCAGCTACTTGGGAGGCTGAGACAAGGAGAATCGCCTGAACCTGGGAGGTGGAGGTTGCACCACTGCATTCCAGCCTCAGAGGGCAACAGAGCAGGACTCAGCCTCAAAACAAACAAACAAAAAATACAAATCAATGTGTGGGAGTAAAGAGAGGAGAGCTTTGGGCTACTTCAGACAGGGCAGGGAAGGTTAGGGCAGGTGATGGTTCAGCTGAGACCTGCAGTGTAAGGAATCCTCTGTGGGAAGAGCACTGCAGGCAGTGGGCAGCAAGTGCAAAGGCCCTGAGGAAGGAAGGAGTGTGCTGTGTTCCAGGAAGCGATGGGAGCCTGTGGGGTTTGGGTGGAAGGAGGTGTAAGATGTGGCGAGCTAGGTCATACTCTATGTGCCAGACACTTGCACGACCAGGGTGAAGAAAACTGGACATCTCCTTATGGTCTTTCACACGTGGCTGTCCTCTCTGTCCCCGTGCATCTGCCTTGGTTCAGGAGCTCACATCCTGAATGTTGGCCCCAGCTTTCTCAGGGGTTTCCTTTCTCTTGCCTTTCTCCCTCAGGTCCAGCTTCTGCATCTATCACAGAGTGACCAGGTACCCCCTGCTTAATCCCCTGATCCTTGGGATGAAAGGGGAACTCCTTAATGCAACAATTCACAGCCCCCTGAGGCCTCACCTCCACGCACCAGTAGGTTGTTTAGGTACAGTGCTGGGCTCTGTGGGGCAAAAAAAATCTAAGGGAACAAAACAGATACAATCCACCCTTTGTATGGCCTCAAGTCAAATGTGGGAGATGTGAACTGAACAACCAGGTTAATCAATGCTAGGTTGCAGCCGAGACATCTGAGGATGGAGGGTAACCATGTTCTGAGGCTAATGCAAGAGAGATCTGAAGCAGCCTGGATCAGGGATGGGGTCAAGGATGGTTTACACGTGAGGAATGATGTGCCCCTGGGGACTGAGGCTTTCTGGATCCAGGGAACAGGATGTGTACTTTCAAGGAAGAAAAGTGGGCTTTTGAGGAACTGGAGGAAGGCCAGTGTGACTGGAGCACAGAGAAGCAGAAAGATTGCAGCTCAGGAGAAGGCTGGAGAATGCTGGACCCTGGAAATACAGCTGTGAGCAAAACCAGCGTGGTCGCTGTTTTGATTGTCCTTAGCTGGTGGGGAGACAGACAACACTCAGGTTATACGTAGACACTAAATGTGCTATGAGCCATAGGTTTTAAAAGAGGAGGGTGGAAGAGGATTACTGATGAGCCAGGGGGCCAGATTCAGGGAAGGGTTTCAGGGTTTCCAAGGAGCTGACAGATACATAGACCTACGGGCATTCCAGGCAGTGAGAACAGCAGGCACAGGGGCCCTGGGACAAGCATAACCTTGTTGTGTTATAAAGAGTATCGAGAAAATAAATTTACTGACATAGAGGATAGAGATCCCTACACCCTCCCTGTACAGCAGGTGCATTGCATCTGGAGCCAGAAAGGCAAATGAACAACACTCCCTGTTCCTTCTTCTGGTCTGTGCCCCTGACGAACATTGCTAACAAGCACTGCACGCTTTCTCATCCAGCCTCACCCTTCTCCTCACAGGTCTCCAGGAAGACATTACCACACCCACAAATCTCTCTCTGCCATTCCAAACTCTTAAGTCAACAACAAGGACAAATATCAATTTAAAAAAAAAAAAAAAAAAACCTCTCTAAGGCACAGTTTTACATAGTCTACAAGCCTGGCTATGCCTCAGAGGAAATACAGATTCCTGGACTGCCTCCTGGGAGGTTTGATTCCCTAGATTTGGAAGTGATTCTCTGGATCTCTGTGTGTGAAAAGTGGTCAAGGGAGAGACTGAGCAGTAGCCGGATTTGGTTCAAAATCACTTCTCTGCCCTAGTACACCCGAGGGCTGTATTCAGCCCTGACAACTGGCTCAGGATAGCAGGGTTCCAGAAGGGAGAAGACACACCCTACCACGGCTGGCTGCTGTCTCTTTAGAGCTGCACTGTCCAGTATGTAGCCATTAGCCACAGGTAGTGATTTCCTTTTTTTTTTTTTTTCTCTTTTGAGACAGAGTCTCACTCTGTCACCCAGGCTAGAGTGCAGTGGTGTGATCTCTGTGATGTTGTGAATGGTGTGAGGTTGCCAACTGCAACCTCCACCTCCCGGATTTAAGGGAGTCTCCTGCCTCAGCCTCCTGAATAGCTGGGATTATAGATACCCACCAGTACGCTGGGGTAATTTTTGTATTTGTAGTAAAGGCAGGGTTTCACCACATTGGCCAGGCTGGTCTCGAACTCCTGACCGCAAATGATCCACCCACCTCGGCCTCCCAAAGTGCTGTGATCACAGACGTGAGCCACTGCTCCTGGTGGGGTTTTTTGGTTTTTTGTTTGTTTGGGGTTTTTTGTTTTTTGACACAGTCTCACTCTGTCGTGCAGGCTTACTGCCGTGATCTCCTTGGCTCAGCCTCCGGGGTAGCTGGGACCACAGGATCATGCTGTGCCCAGCTAGTTTTTAAAATTATTTGCAGAGACAAGGTTTCCCTGTGTTGCCTGGGCTGGTCTCAAACTCCTAGGCTTATGCAATCCCAGAGTGCTGGGATAACAGGTGTGAGCCACAGCACCCAGCCAGGATGTAGCCTTTTTGAGGACTGACAGAATTCCAGTGTGACCCACAGCAGAGAGTGGTAAGACGAGCGTTTCCCTAGATCTCGGCCCTGTAGGTGTGACAGAGAGCTTGTGCCACATCCCTCCCGGAGTCCAGGAATCCGCCGTCCGGGCCAGGTTCTCAGCCCTGACTTTGTGCCCTTCCTTCCGCACCCCCAGGTTGTCCACACCGGCGAGAAGCCCTACTGCTGCCTGGTATGCGAGCTCCGCTTCTCCTCACGCTCCAGCCTGGGCCGCCACCTGAAGCGCCAGCACCGCGGGGTCCTCCCCTCTCCCCTGCAGCCCGGCCCTGGCCTGCCCGCCCTGAGCGCGCCCTGCTCCGTCTGCTGCAATGTAGGGCCCTGCTCGGTGTGCGGGGGCGCGGGGGCTGGCGGCGGAGAGGGCCCGGAGGGGGTGGGCGCGGGCCTGGGCAGCTGGGGGCTGGCTGAGGCGGCAGCTGCGGCCGCGGCCTCGCTGCCCCCGTTTGCGTGCGGTGCCTGTGCGCGGCGCTTCGACCACGGCCGCGAGCTGGCTGCCCACTGGGCCGCGCACACCGACGTGAAGCCCTTCAAGTGCCCGCGCTGCGAGCGCGACTTCAACGCGCCCGCGCTGCTGGAGCGGCACAAGCTGACGCACGACTTACAGGGCCCGGGCGCGCCCCCCGCGCAGGCCTGGGCCCCTGGGGCAGGCGTGGGGCCCGAGATGGCAGCGGGCGAAGGCGGCGCTGCGGAGGTCGGCGACTCTCCTCCTGCTTCGGCTTCGGACGGCCTGCTGCTCCTGGGCCCCGCGGGGGGCGGGGTGCCCAAGCTCGGGGGGCTGCTCCCCGAGGGCAGCGGGGAGGCACCTGCGCCCGCGGCTGCCGCCGAGCCCTCAGAAGACACCCTGTACCAGTGCGACTGCGGGACCTTCTTTGCGTCGGCCGCGGCCCTGGCCAGCCACCTGGAGGCCCACTCGGGCCCGGCCACCTACGGCTGCGGCCACTGCGGGGCCTTGTACGCGGCGCTGGCCGCCTTGGAGGAGCACAGGCGGGTCAGCCACGGCGAGGGCGGCGGGGAGGAGGCGGCGGCTGCGGCCCGGGAGGGAGAGCCGGCGTCCGGGGAGCCTGCTTCTGGCTCGGGCCGCGGCAAGAAGATCTTCGGCTGCTCTGAGTGCGAGAAGCTGTTCCGCTCGCCGCGCGACCTGGAGCGGCACGTGCTGGTGCACACGGGCGAGAAGCCGTTCCCGTGCCTGGAGTGCGGCAAGTTTTTCCGCCACGAGTGCTACCTCAAGCGCCACCGGCTGCTGCACGGCACCGAGCGGCCCTTCCCCTGCCATATCTGCGGCAAGGGGTTCATCACGCTCAGCAACCTCTCCAGGCACCTGAAGCTGCACCGGGGCATGGACTGACCCCAGGCCGCTCCCTGCCCTCTGCCCAGCCACCTGGACCCGGGGACCTTGGGACTGCGAGTGAGGCCCCGGCCCTCCAAATCCAGACGCAGGCCCTGAAATGAGGGGACCCTGGCTGGAGAGGTGGAGACCACCAAAAACCCACACAGGCCCCAGAGCTAGGGGACCACAAACAAACAGGGTCCTTAGCTGGGGCAGGGGAGCCTGAATCTAGGGAGAGAGACTCCTGAGCCTGAGGTCCCTGGAATGAGTGTGGGTAACCCTAAGTCCCCAAGACATGGAGACTTTGCAGCGAGCAATGGGTCTCCTAAGTACCTCTCATCTTGAGGGCCCTAATAATAAAAGATGGGTACCCCCACAAAGGGAAGGCTGCCCCATTCCCTGAGAGCCATCATTCCCAACCACCGTGATCTGGAGAATGTGGAGGGACCATGTCCCTGAATTTTCCTAGATCCTCTCCAAATGCTACCCACCAGAGTCACTGGTGACCCCCAGAAAATGAATATAGCCGAAATCTGCCTTTCCCCCTTGTCATTCCCTGTGCTGAAAGAGGGACCAGGGTAGATGCCCCTGCCCTCAAACCACCCCCCCGCCCCCGCCGACTGTGGAATTGATCGACCCTAATGATCTTCCCCACCCAAAACACTAGAATAGACTGTCCTGAATCACTTTGCCCAGTAGGATGGACTGATCTATATGCACACACACCCCCATGACATGGAATGGGCTGGTCCAAGCGGTGGCCTGTACCCCACCTCCCTTAGAGTGAATAGGGCAGACACTCCTCCCTTTTCCTGTAGCGAGTGTACCGGTCCACGCCATTCTTTATCCTGTGAACTCATCTGAGTGGGAGGTGGCAGACACTAGGGTTTCCCTCCCCCACTACCATAGCAGCTGTTGGTCTTTCTCTCCATCTCTATTGGTTTGTCTGTCTCTGTCTTCTGTGGGGACAGTTGGCTAGGAGGTCCCCCATGAGCCTCGACCTCATCGCCTCGTCCCTCTCCCCAGTGTCTCCAGGACCCCCAATAAACCTTGTTCTGTCAGTCACTACCGCCTGGTTTTCTGATCCTTGGCTCCAAGGAGGATGGGGAATCTCTTAGGGCAGACCCCCTAAATACAGACAGGTCTTCCTTTTCTCCTGAGAAGTTTCAAAGCTTCAAGTAGGACAAGACCTTTAAAATTAGAGTCACCTATAATCCAAGCACTTTGGGAGACCAAGGCAGGAGGATTGCTTGAGTTGAGGAGTTCAAGACCAGCCTGGGCAACATGGCGAGACCCCCGTTTTTAGTGAAAATACAAAATATAGCCAGGTGTGGTGGCCTGTGCCTGTAGTTGCAGCTACTCGGGGGAGGCTGAGACCGGAGGATCGCTGGAGCATGACAGGGGGCGGGGGGGCGGAGGTTGCAGTGAGCCAAGATCATGCCACTGCACTACAACCTGGGCGACAGAGGCAGATCCTGTCTCCAAAACAAAAACAAACACATTCTAATGCAAGTAAAACTAAACGGTAATTTATTGTTTAGGATACATTGTCAGTACATAGTAAACCATACAAAAAAGCAAGGACAACATTGTCCTATAAAACTCAGAATAGTGGGCTGGACGAGTTAAGCGGGAGGGGATATCCTTAAAGTTTCCAGGGTTGCTTATAGTTGACAAAATTCTAGTACTTAATCTGATGATCATGGATAATTATTTATTCAATTGTGTGTTTGTATTACACGTTTTTTTGCAAACAAGCCAGTATGAGGTGCACAGCTATTTTTTGTTGTTGCAAACAAGCCAGTATGTGCGTTTTTAAAAAATCTGTGTGTCTTATATTTCACAAAATATTTTAGGCAAGGCAAGTTGGCTCATGTCTGTAATCCCAACAGTTTGGGAGGCTGAGGCAGGAGGATAGCTTGAGCTCAGGAATTAGAGACCAACCTGGGCAATATATTGAGATTCTGTCTACACAAAAAAAAAAAAAAAAAAAATTCCGGGTGTGGTGACACATGCCTGTAGTCCCAGTTACTCAGGAGGCTGAGCTGGGAGGATTACTTAAGCTCAGGAGGTCCAGGTTGCAGTGAACTATGATCCCAGCACTTTGGGAGGCCAATGCAGGAGGATTTCTTGAGTCCAAGAGTTCGAGACCAACCTGATCACCATGGAGAAACCCCCGTCTCTACTAAAAATACAAAATTAGCCGGTCATAGTGGTGTATGCCTGTAATCCTAGCTACCTGGGAGGCTGAGGCAGGTGAATCACTTGAACCCGGGAGGCAGAGGTTGTGGTGAGCCGAGATCGCGCCATTGTACGCCAGTCTGCGCAACAAGAGCGAAACTCCGTCTTAAATTAAAAAAAATATATATCTCCCGTCGAGAAACAAGACCCGCCCCCTTCGAAGCAGGCACCGCCCCCAGGGACAAGACCCGCCCACTGCGAGATGGGCTTAGAGACAGGTTCAGCTCGGGAGATGCGCAATGGAAAGGCGCCAGCGTTGCCATGGAGATGGCCCCCAGCTAGGGAGTAAAGAATAGGGACTTCGCGAGGCTGAGGTTCCCACCCACTTCACCTGCACCGCAATCCTTTCTCTTCTGAGGCAGTAACGAGAGGGACTCATCCCATCTCCTGGGTGTCTCACAAGTGCCCGGTGCTGGGCTGGACGCTGTACCTAACGCGTCACATGGTGGCCCCATTTTATAGATGCGCTGATTGAGGCTGGGGGCGAGGAGGGGACCGGAGCGGGAATTTTACCCTGAGGACGATTTCAACCGCTACAAAGCATTAATTACAAGCCAGAGGCCGGCAACTCCCACGCCTGTGTTTGGCAAGCTGATTCCTGCGTGCGGACCTTGGAGCTGAGCTGGCGTTTCCCTCGGCCCACCAAGCCTGCTTCCTTTCAGGGACGGCCTCACATCTCAGTATCGAAGCCCAAGTCCCCCTGACTCCTCCCCGCCCTTCATCCCTTTTTATACATCCACAAATGCTTGTTAAGCCACTTGTCTGTCCCGGGCAGCCACCTGTGGGCAGAGCCGTTAAGCAGACAGGCAAAACAAGCCCCTGCCCTCGTGGAGTTTTTATTCTAGTGGGAGGGGAGATAGGCAATCCATTGGACATTCACATGTTGCCTAGCGTGTGTTCGTGATACGTATCATGTTGAAAATTAAAGGCCGGGCTTGGTGGCTCACGCCTGTAATGCCAGCACTTTGGGAGGCCGACGTGGGCGGATCACTTGAGGTCAGGAGTTCGAGACCAGCCTGGCCAACATGGCGAAACCTTGTCTCTACTAAAAATACAAAACAAACAAACAAACCTAGCTGCGCGTCGTGTAGTCCCAGCTACTCGGGAGGCTGAGGCAGAAGAATTGCTTGAGCCCAGAAGATGGAGGTTGCAGTGAGCTGAGATCATGCCATTGACTCCAGCCTGGGCAACAGAGCAAGACTCTAACAATAAATAAAATAAAATAAAATAACCCCTGACAAGAAAGAAAGAGTGAGAAAGAGAAAAAAGAAAAGAAAGAAAATTAAGGCAGAGTGAGGGCTAGAGGGTGACAGGAGGCTATTTTAGCTTGGGTGGACAAGACAGGTGTCTCCAGGGAGTTGGAGGAGCAAGGGACGTAAGAAGCTGGATGGAAACCTCGGCAGAGCGTTCCAGGCCCGGGCAACCCCACGTGCAAAGGCCCTGAGTCCCTTCAGAGCGCAGAGGGCGGTGCGACGCGGAGAGAGAGGTAGGAAGGGAGGGAGGGGGCCCCGGGTCCAGGCAGGCAGAGCCTTGGGGGCGGGAGTGGGCGTAGGGGTCAGAAGGGAAGCTTTGGATTTTATTCCAAGGGAGATGGGGAGCCATGGACACGAGGGTGTTGGGCTCAAGAGTGAGAGGATGTGATTTCTGGGTGCTGGAGGCTGGACGGGAGGGAGGGGGGCTGGAAGCAGGAGAGCCAATGAGAAGGGGGAAACAGTGGGATTGGCAGCCTGAGTCCAGCCCTCAGCCAATCAGCGACAAGCCCCGCCCCCGGCCCAGGGAGCCACCTTCCCAGCCGGAGGTCGTGGGGCCCAGACCCCCTCTAGCACCTGGGCGCGAGCCCCGCCTCCTCCCGGCTCCCCACCTCGGTCTCCCCCGCATCCGGCCCAGCCTGCACGCGGGTCCCACAGGAATTTCTCTAAAACACTAATCGGATCATGTGACTCTAAAACCTTTTCAATGGCTTCTCAGTGCACTTGGAATGAGTCCAAGCTTAGCCTGGACTCGGAGGCCCGGCACGGTCGCTGGGTGCAGCTCTGGCCGCTCACCAGCATACTGGCCTCCTTTATGGCCTTAATACGAGACCCCCAGCCCCATCCCTCGCCACGTGCTGGGGAAGCAGAGACCAAACCCCCTTCCATGTGCTGTGCTCTCTGCTTAACGTTTCTTTTCTATCACCTCCATTCCTGAATTCATTATTATTTCTCCTCCCCCACTTCTCCTCCTCTATCTTTCAAACCTTCAAAATATAGATGATAAAATAGCACACACATCCTTGATATATATCCAAAAGAATTAACAACAGCTGTTCAAACAAAAATTTATACACAAATGTTTTTAACAACACTATCCACAATAGCCCAAAGATAGATGCAACCCCAATGTCCATCAACAAATGAATGGATAAAGAAAATGTAGGCGACAGCGGCCCTCCACATCCGTGGGTTCTGTACCCTTAGATAGGAGGCTGTAAGGGACTCCATCACTCAGGGATTTGGAATCCGAGGACAGTCCTGGAACCAATCCCCTGTGGACACCGAGGGATGACTGCACTCATGAAATGGAATACCATTCAGCCACAGAAAGGAATGAAGCACTGACTCATGCTACGGCACGGATGAACCTTAGAAGCATTGTGCTGGCCACGGGTGGTGGCTCACGCCTGTAATCCCAGTGCTTTAGGAGACCGAGGTGGGCTGGTCATCTGAGCCCAGGAGTTCAAGACCACCCTGGACAACATGGCAAGACCCCATCTCTACCAAAAAAACAAAAATTAACCCAGTGTGGTGGTGCATGCCTGTAGTCTCAGCTATCTGGGAGACTGAGGCGGGAGAATCTCTTGAACCCCAGAGGTGGTGGTTGCAGTGAGCTATGATTGTGCCAATGCACTCCTGCCTGGGCGACAGAGAAAGACCATCTCTCGGTTTTTAAAAAGGTGGGGCAATATCCTTTGTGGGGGAGGAGGAAAACTTTTATGCAAATTTAAGAAGTTAGCCACAAAGGAACACATGTTGTATGCTTCCACTGATATGAAATGTCCAGAATAGGTGAATTCATAGAGACAGAAAGCTGATTATTAGCTGACTTGGGCCAGGGATAGAAGGGAGTGGGGGAATGACTGCTAATGGGCTTAGGGTTGTTTGGGCTGATGAAAAAGTTCTGGAACTAGGCTGAGCATGCTGGCACATGCCTGTAATCCTAGTGCTTCAGGAGGCTCAGGTGGGAGGATTGCTTGAAACCAAGAGTTCAGAACAGGCTGGGCAAGAAAGCAAGATCCCATATCTACAAAAAAAAAAAAAGAAAGAAAAGAAAGAGAGGAAAGAAGGGAGGAAAGGAAGAGGGAAGGAAGGAAGGGAGAGAGAGAGAGAAAGGAGGAAGGGGGAGAGAGAGAGAAGGGAGGGAGGAAGGAAGGGAGGGAGGAAGGAAGAAGAAAGGAAGGAAGGAAGGAAGGAAGGAAGGAAGGAAGGCAGGCCAGCCAGGTGAACACCTTTAGTTTCAGCTACTCGGGAGGCTAAGGAGGGAAGATCACTTGACCCCAGGAGTTTGAGGCTCCCATGAGCTATGATGTTGTCACAGTACTCCAGCCTGTGAGACAGAGTGAGACCCCCATCTCAAAAAAAAGAAAAGGAAAGAAGTAAAGAGTTCTGGGCCGGGCGCGGTGGCTCACGCCTGTAATCCCAGCACTCTGGGAGGCCAAGGTGGGCAGATCATGAGGTCAGGAGTTCGAGACCAGCTTGGCCAACATGGTGAAACCCCATCTCTATTAAAAATACAAAAATTGGCTGGGCATGGTGGCTCACGCCTGTAATCCCAGCTACTTGGGAGGCTGTGGCAGGAGAATTGCTTGAACTGGGACCTGGGAGACAGAGGCTGATGTGAGCGGAGATCATGCCATTGCACCCCAGCCTGGGCTATAGAGCAAGACTCCGTCTCAAGAAAAAAAAGAAAAAGAAGAAGTTCCACTTCACAGAGAGATAGAAGAAATGGTAGCGAATCAGCAGGATGATTTTTTTTTCTTTTTTTTTTTTTTCTTGAGACGGAGTTTCGCTCTTGTTACCCAGGCTGGAGTGCAATGGCGCGATCTCGGCTCACCGCAACCTCCGCCTCCCGGGTTCAGGCAATTCTCCTGCCTGAGCCTCCTGAGTAGCTGGGATTACAGGCACGCACCACCATGCCCAGCTAATTTTTTGTAGTTTTAGTGGAGACGGGGTTTCACCACGTTGACCAGGATGGTCTCGATCTCTTGACCTCGTGATCCACCCGCCTCGGCCTCCCAAAGTGCTGGGATTACAGGCTTGAGCCACCGCGCCCAGCCTCAGGATGATTTTTTAAAAAATGATATAGGGATGGGGTCTCACTATGTTGCCCAGGCTAGTCTTGAATTCCTGAGCTCAAACAATCCTTCCACTTCAGCCTCCCAAAGTTCTGGGATTACAGGCATTAGCCACCGTGCCCAGACTAGAAGCATGCTTTTTTAAAGCACCTTGTCCATAATACTGTATTTTAAAGAATATATACCATGGAATAAAAGTTTTAAAATATACCTGGTAATAATGGGCACCAAATTCAAGATAGAAGTTATGTTTGAGATAGGAGTGGCAATCAAATTTTGGAGGGGGTGGCTCATGGGGAGTCAGTTGTATCCCTATTATTTTAGAGCTGGTAAGCAGAATGTGGGTGTGTCTTTTAACTTTTTTTTGTAAAACACACATAAAAATTTTTTTTTTTTTTTTTTTTTGAGACAGAGTTTCACTCTTGTTACCCAGGCTGGAGTGCAATGGCGCGATCTCGACTCACCGCAACCTCCGCCTCCTAGGTTCAGGCAATTCTCTTGCCTCAGCCTCCTGAGTAGCTGGGATTACAGGCACGCGCCACCATGCCCAGCTGATTTTTTGTATTTTTAGTAGAGACGGGGTTTCACCATGTTGACCAGGATGGTCTCGATCTCTTGACCTCGTGATCCACCCGCCTCGGCCTCCCAAAGTGCTGGGATTACAGGCTTGAGCCACCACGCCCGGCAACACACATAAAATTTACAATTTTAACCATTTTAAAGCACACAGCTCAATGGCTTTAAGTAAACGTTGCGCAACTATCCACAATGCTTAGTTCCAGAGCTCTTTTTTTTTTCTTTTGAAATGGAGTTTTGCTGTTGTTGCCCAGGCTGCAGTGCAATGGCACGATCTCGGCTCACTGCAACCTCCACCTTCTGGGTTCCAGCAGTTCTCCTGCCTCAGCCTCCTGAGTAGCTGGGATTACAGATGTACAATACCACGCCTGACTAATTTTTGTATTTTTGTAGAGATGGGGTTTCTCCATGTTGTCCAGGCTGGTCTTGAACTCCTGACCTCAGGTGATCTGCCCACCTTGGCCTCCGAAAGTCCTGAGATTACAGGCATGAGCCACCACACCTGGCCTCCTTTACTTTTTTGAGTGTATAACACATTTGCTGGGTTTCAAGTTCAAAAAGCACAAAAGGCTGGGCACAGTGGCTAATATCTGTAATTCCACCACTTTGGGAGGCTGAGGCAGGTGGATCATTTGAGCCCAGGAGTTCGAGCCCAGCCTGAGAAACATAGGGAGACCCCATGGCTACAAAACATACAAACATTAGTTAGATGTGGTGGTACACTCCTGTAGTCCTAGCTACTCAGGAGGCTGAGGTGGGAGGACTGCTTGAGCCCAGGAGGTCGAGGCTGCAGTGAGCTGAGATCATGCTACTGCACTCCCTCCAGGCAGCCTGGGCAACAGAGGGAGAGCCGGTCTCAAATAATAATAAAATAATAATAATAATAATAAAAAAGAACAAAAGGATAAAAAGGATAGAGTGTAGTAAGTTTCTGTCCTGGAAGTTAGACTATGTTGCCAGTTTCAGTTTCTTCTCTCTTGTTCCAGTTCATCTGGACACAATCCCAGAACACACACAGCCCAGAACAGGCTGCAGGCTGTACTTGACCTTCCTTTTTTTCTCTTCTACAGGTTATCACTTGGAGACTTTCCATACATTCACACAGAGAGCTTCTTTGTTTTTTTTTTATGGACACCTAGTATTCCACTGCATGGATCAGTCATGATTTATTACTCAAATCTCCTACAGATGGGAGTTTAGCTTGTTTTCAGCCTTTTGCAGCGATGTGCAGTACTGCAATGATTAACCTGGTACAGACATTATTTTGTGTAGTTTCGAGTGGATGCTGCTGAAGAATAAATTCCTGGAATTGCTGGCTTGGTAAGACTGTTCCAAGTTCTCCTTGCCCCAGCTGGGTATGAAAGGACCTGTTTGCTCACAATTTCATTCACACTGTTTGGCAGGAATGTAACCTTAAACAAACAGAGTCAAGCTTCAGGTATACTCCTGCAAAATGCCTTTTCTCCTCCACATTAGGTTTTTGAGATGTGGCCAGTTGGGTTTCATTCTGCCGATTTCAGCTGAAATATTGCTGCCTCCAGAAAGACCTCAGGAATCACCTCCTCCCAGTGTGAGCTCGGCTAAGTGCCTTCTGTTCTCTGCATTCCCATAGCAGTTTCCTGCCTTGGAGCACACATTCCCCCACACGCACTCCAGCGTGTCTGATCCGCGTCTGCCTGGCTTCCCTATCAGACCATGAACTCGCTGGGGACAGGGTCGAATGGCCTCTGTTTTTGCTACTGTGGCTCCAGCACCAAGGACAGCGCCAGCCCATAGTAGGTGCTCAGTAAACGTTGGTTGCTAAGGTCCCAGGGAATATGCGTATATGTAACAAAATATATGCAGGCTAGCCTGTAGTAGATAGTCAGTAAATATTGGTCACTTAGGGTCAAATGACTATATGAAGGGGCTTATCACAGAGGGGAAACTGAGGCTCAAGGTGGGAGAATCCTTCACGCAGGCAGCCAAGGGAAGGCTGGAGCCAGGTTCTAATCCAGAGTGCCAGAGTGCCGGTATTTTCTGAAGCCTCTGTCACTACTTCATTCATCTTCCTCCCCCAGCCACCCCCTCGGCTTGACACAGTGCCTGGCACAGACAGGACTTGATAAATGTGTATTTGTTGAAGGAATGAATGAGTGTGTGTGTGTGTGTGTGTGTGTGTGTGTGTGTTGGGGAGCCGGGGGTGGCTGGATCCAGCGTCCCAGGCCCCTCAGCACCCGATGCTCTCTGGGAGCCCAGGGGACAGGCCCCCAGCCCCCTCCTCTCACAGGACCCTGTGGTGCAAACTGCCCTCCCTCCCCTCCCTGGGTCCCCCGTCCTCCCGCTTCCGGCTTCCTAGCCAGTCTTTCCTCTTTCAGGCTCCGACGAAAGGCTGGGTTTCCGGGGGGGAAGGCTTAGGCGGTGACACCGAGCCCAGCCTCCTCCTCCACCCCCCACCACACTCGGGTCCCCCCTCCCTCCCCGCCACCACCGTCCGCGTTTGGCCGCCGTGGGGAAGGAAGAAAGGAGCCAAGGAGGCCAGGTAAGAGCCCAGCCCCAGCGACCAGGGCCGAGCCCCAGGCCGGGGGCTGAGAAATCCTCAAGGCCTCGACCCGGCCCCAATTCTGCTGATCATGCCTTCGGGGAGCTGCAGGCTTGGCCCAGAGGAGATTGGCCCCCCTCTGGGACCTGGGACCCCTGTCCCCACCAGCCTCCCTCCCGGGTCCAGGGGTGAGTCCTCAGCCGCCTCCTGCCTGGAGATTCCAGGCAGCTGGGTCCCCAGCCCGCACCTCCCCCTTGTCCTAGGAGCCCAGCCCCCTCCCCAGCCCCTCCTCCACCGGGACCCAGGAATCCACACCTCCTCCGTAACAGATTCCCCATTCCGTCCCAGCCTGGACCCAGGAGTCTCAATCCCCAGCTCCCACCTCCCTCAGTCCCAAGAGTCTGGGCCCCCAGCCCCCTCCCAACTCAGACCAGAAGTCTGAGCCCTCCTACTCCCGGGCCTCTCCCAGCCCCTGGCGTCTGGGCACACGCTCCATTTCCGGGGCCTACTGGCTTCGAATCCCACCCCTCCACTCAGGCTCCATGGGCTGTGTCCCAGCCCCTCTCGAAACGTTCAGCCTGGCCGGGGGGCCTGGAGCAGAAGCGGGTCACTGACTTTGCCCCCTCTGTGCCTCTACCCTGTCTCACTCCCTCTGTATCTGTCTCCATGTCCCCAGCCTCCAACCCACCGCTGCTCTCCTGATCGCTCTGCTTGCACTATCTCTGCCTCTGGGCCTCCAAGTCTCTTTGTTTCCTCTTCTCTGTGTCTCTGTCTCTCTGCTGGGTGTTTCTCGCTCTCCTCCCTCTCTTCTCTGTTCTGCCGTTCACCATCCTGTCTGTCTGTGTCTCCTGGTCTCTGTCTGTCCATCTGCACTTCTCTGTGTCTCCCATCTCTGCATTCCCCTGTCTCTGTTCCCTGCTCTGTCTCTGATCTCTGCCTCTCTCCCTGTCTCTCCATCTCTGCCTCCTCGCCTCCGTGTCTCTCACCTTTGTCTCTGTCTCAAATCTCTCTCCCCTGGCTGAATACCTGCCCTCTCTGCCTCTTTATCTCCGACTGTCTCTGTCTCTGCTTCTCTCTGCCACACCCCACGCACTTCTCTTTACCTCTGCCCCCCTTGCCATCTCTCCCTCTCTCCCCACAGGCATGGATCCGCAGCCTCCTCCGCCTGCCCAGGGCAGCCCACCTCACCGTGGCCGAGGCCGTGGCCGTGGCCGAGGCCGAGGTCGAGGCCGTGGCCGTGGCAGGGGGGGCGCTGGAGCCCCTCGGGCGCCCCTGCCCTGCCCCACCTGCGGCCGCCTCTTCCGCTTCCCCTACTACCTCTCCCGGCACCGGCTGAGCCACTCGGGGCTCCGGCCCCACGCCTGCCCGCTGTGCCCCAAGGCCTTCCGCCGGCCAGCACACCTCTCCCGCCACCTGCGGGGCCACGGGCCGCAGCCCCCGCTGCGCTGTGCCGCCTGCCCCCGCACCTTCCCGGAGCCCGCCCAGCTCAGGCGCCACCTGGCTCAGGAGCACGCCGGCGGCGAGGTCGAGCTCGCCATCGAGAGGGTGGCCAAGGAGGGGGCCGAGTCCAGCTGGGGCCCGCAGGACGAGGGCGCGGAGCAGCCCACCACTGCTGCGTCAAGTGCCGCGGAAGAGGAGGCGGCCGCAGCGTGGCCCGAGACGTGGCCTGCGGGGGAGCCGGCCACGCTGCCTGCGCCCGCCAGCGCCGCGGAACCCCGAGAGTCGGAGTCGGAGGAGGCCGAGGCTGGGGCCGCAGAGCTGAGGGCTGAGCTGGCGCTGGCGGCCGGGCGGCAGGAGGAGAAACAGGTCCTGCTCCAGGCGGACTGGACACTGCTGTGCCTGCGCTGCCGCGAGGCCTTTGCCACCAAGGGTGAGCTCAAGGCGCACCCGTGTCTGCGCCCCGAGGGCGAACAGGAGGGTGAAGGGGGCCCCCCGCCGCGCCCCAAGCGACACCAGTGCTCCATCTGCCTCAAGGCCTTCGCCAGGCCCTGGTCCCTGTCGCGCCACCGGCTGGTCCATTCCACCGACCGCCCTTTCGTGTGCCCAGACTGCGGCCTGGCCTTCCGCCTCGCCTCCTACCTCCGCCAGCACCGCCGCGTCCACGGCCCACTCAGCCTGCTGGCCCCGCTGCCCGCGGCAGGCAAGAAGGACGACAAGGCCTCGGGGGCACGGAACTCAGAGAAGGGGCCAGAGGGGGGCGAGGGGGCGGAGTGCGGGGGTGCCTCGGAAGGCGGAGGAGGCGGGCAGAACGGAGGTGACACCGCTCCGGCCCGGCCCCCGGCTGGGGAGCCGCGCTTCTGGTGCCCGGAGTGCGGCAAAGGGTTCAGGCGCCGCGCGCACCTGCGGCAACACGGGGTGACCCACTCGGGAGCGCGCCCCTTTCAGTGCGTGCGCTGCCAGCGGGAGTTCAAACGCCTGGCCGACCTGGCGCGCCACGCACAGGTGCACGCCGGGGGGCCGGCCCCGCACCCGTGCCCGCGCTGCCCGCGCCGCTTCTCGCGCGCCTACAGCCTACTGCGCCACCAGCGCTGCCACCGCGCAGAGCTGGAGAGGGCCGCCGCGCTGCAGGCACTGCAGGCCCAGGCCCCGCCGTCGCCACCACCGCCGCCGTCCCTGAAGACCGAGCAGGAGGAAGAAGGGCTCCCACTGCCTCTCGCAAACATTAAGGAAGAGCCGCCCTCTCCGGGGACCCCACCCCAGACCCCGCCGGCTCCCCCTGTCTTCCTCAGCGCCTCCTGTTTCGACAGCCAAGACCACTCAGCCTTTGAGATGGAGGAAGAAGAGGCAGACAGCAAGGCTCACCTTCGCGGGCTGGGGGGCCTGGCCTCCTGACCTCCGCCGCCCTGCCCTCTGCCACTCCGCCTGAGCTCCTGTTTGCAGAATGGAGGAGGGAAGTTGAAGGAGCCGCCTCCTCTGTCCACCCACCCGTCCCCTTCATGCCCTTGACACTAAGGAGTAGGGGACCCCGGACTGCCCCTCACTCCCCATGGCCCGCCCCCAGAACCCCCGATGCTGGTTAGGAACCGCTCACCCCAACATGTGTCTTAAGGCAGGACGACTTGGGAAAAAAGGCGGCGGACAGTTGGCCAGAGGGATGGAGACTGGTGGGGACGCCCCCGCCTGCCTGTCCCCCGTTACACACACTGGACACCATCACCTCTTCGGAACTCCGAGACCCTGGGGGTCCCCAGTGAGCAAAGGTCTGTCCTTGTCCCTTTGTCTGTCTGTGAATAAATGTGAGTTCGTGAAACCGGAGAGAGCGAGGTGTTCTCTGGAGGTGGGGGCAGGCTGGGGGCGCTGGGGCGAGTTAGGATTTGTCCAGCGGACTCTGAGCTCAGGTTCAGAGCAGGAAGGAGACAGAGGCATCAGAGAATACGTGGCCCTCAACCAAGCAAGAAGCTGGTGAAGCCTGGGTTCACAAGAAACAGGAATGCGAGATGACAGATAATTGTCACCCCTGCCCTGTGGAATCTCTGAGCGTGTTACTCACTCAATCTCTACCGCACCCTACTCTGTGCCAGTGGTGGTACTAGGCCCTGAGGAGGAGGAGGCCAATGGCTTCCTCTGAAAGAGCTGGAGTTCTAGCCCTGCATTGTTCAACATAACATTTTTTCCCCCTAGAAAAGTTTCCATAATTTTTCTTCCCTCACTGTGTTGCCAAGGCTGCTGTGCTGTGGTGCAGTCATAGCGCACTGCAGTGTCAAACTCCCAGACCCAAGCAGTCCTCTTGCCTCAGCCTCCCTGGTGCATGCCACCACACCCAGCTAATTGTTGGTTGGAATCTTGCCCAGTCTGGGAGAACTTTCTGTGATGATGGGATATTCTACATCTTCACTGTCCAATATGGTATCCAGCAACCACACGTGGGCTATTTCCATTTAAATTTAGAATACGGGAATGTAAAGTCATTAAGATGAAATAAACGTGAAAGTTCGGTTTCTCAGTCACCCTTTTTTTTTCTTTTCTTTTTTTTCACCCAGGCTGGAGTGCAGTGGCACAATCTCGGTTCACTGCAACCTCCACCTCTTGGGTTCAAGTGATTCTCCTGCCTCAGCCTCCTGAGTAGCTGGGATTACAGGAGCCTGCTACCACACCCAGTTAATTGTTGTATTTTTAGTTAGAGACAGGGATTCGACATGTTGGCCAGGCTGGTCTTGAGCTCCTGACCTCAGGTGATCCACCTACCTCAGCCTCCCCAAGTGCTGGGATTACAGGTGTGAACCACCATGCCTGGCCTCAGTCACACTATTTCATGGGCCAAAGAAACTCACGTGGCTGGTGGCTGCCATATTTGACAGCACAGATCTAGAACGTTACATCATTGAAAAAAGTCCTGCAGAATGCAATGTAGCACCAGGTATAAGGGCTACCAAGATAAACCACCAGATAACATGATGGGGGAATGGGCAGAGCAGGATGGGGGAATCAGGGCTTCTCTGGTGAGGCCATGTTTGATTTGAATGAAGATGGAGGGAACCCAGTGTAAGAAAGAAGCATCTGTGAGAAGAAAACACCAGGCAGAGAAAAAACAGGGGCAAAGGCTAGGAGGTGGGTGGGTGCTACATGTTTTTCGGTTTTTGTGTTTTTTTTTTTTTTTTTTTGAGACAGGGTCTTGCTCTATTGCCCAGGCTGGAGTGCAGTGGTGCAATCATAGCTCAATGCAGCCTCGACCTCCTGGCTCAAGGGATTCTCCCTCCTTAGCCTCCCATGTAGCTGGGACTACAGGTGTGCACTCTCATGCTTGGCTAATTGTTTAAAATTTTTGTGGAGATGGTGTCTTCCTATGTTGCCCAGGCTGGTCTTGGACCCTTGGGTTCAAGCAGTCCTCCTGCTGCAGCCTCCCAAAGTGCTGGGATTAGCAGCATGAGCCACTGCACCTGGCCATTACTACATATTTTAGAGACTAAGTAACTGGAGGTGGGGTGGGAACTTTCCATTTCTACACATCTTCCGGTTGCTTTCTTTATTTACTCATTTATTTAGGTGCTAGGAATGGAAGGAAGAGGTATACCTGTCAGCTAATCTCCCTTAAACACATTTCTCTTTCCATCTTTTGACACCCTGCCTTCCCCCAGCACCTTCAATGGTTCCCTCTTACCCTAGGCAAATAATGACATTGACCACTTCCGTATCTGCACACCCATAAGAAACAACAAGGAAGGGGCAGAGCCTCCCCATTTTCCAGGACAACAAACTGAGGCTCAGAGAGGGAAGCTGTGTCCCCCAGTGTGACAATGATCCTAGATGGATCAAAGGAGGAAGGGAAGCCAGAAAGATGGTGGTTGAGGATCAAGGTGGGAGGTGATGACCACTGATATCTTCAAATGATTCCACCTTCAATGATTTCGTACATCTTGGTGGAGCCCTTAGCACTGTACCAGCTTGTAGCAAGTCTCAATATGGGTTAGCTTGTCTGATTTTTTTTTAAACAGGCCCTCACGTTGTTACCCAGGCTGGAGTGCAGTGGGACAATCATAGCTCACTGCAGCTTCCATCTCTTGGGCTCAAGTGATTCTCCTGCCTCAGCCTCTGGAGTAGCTAGGACTACAAATGCGTATCACCATGCCTGGCTGATTTTTAAATTTTTTCTTCATAGAGATGAGGTCTCACTATGTTGCCCAGGCTGGTTTCCAACTCCTGGTCTCAAGTGATCCTCCCCTCTCAGCCTCCCAAAGTGCTGGGATTACAGCTGTGAGTCACCCCACCTGGCCTACCCCCACTGTTTATCACTGAGTTTAAGCCCAGTGCTGGATGTTGGGGCTAGTATTTGATGACACCACCTGGGCACCCTTGTGACACCAGCAGTCCAGCTCAGGAGATGAATAATAACCAAATATTGGCCCAAATAAATTAGGGTTACCAAATGAGACTGGTTCCCCAAAGAACTAGCTCCTACAGGAAACTATAACCAAGCCTCAAGTGTTGGGGAGATGGGAGGCTGAAGTCTGCTTTTATTACATCAAAGCCACTCCCTCCTCAGGAACCTTCAGTGGCTCCCTATTACCATATCCAAATGTAGGCTCCTATTTAGTGAGAGCCTACCACGGCCAGACACCTGATCCATACAATATCATGGACGAAGCCCCTCAAATGAGAAAATTATATAGCTCCATTTATAAAAGGGCCAAATTGGGGCTTCAAGCAAATAAGCCATCTGTCCCACTTTAGTAATCGCTCCTATGAAATGAACCTTGTGTATTAAATGACTTAATTCATGAAAAGGGCCGAAGACAGTGCTTGGGGCTGGCAAGAAGTTGTTGTTGTTGGCTGGGCGTGGTGGCTCACACCTGTAATCCCAGCACTTTGGGAGGCTGAGGTGGGTGGATCATCTGAGGTCAGGAGTTTGAGACCAGCCTGGCCAACATGGTGAAATCCCATCTCTTTTAAAAATACAAAAATTCAGCCAAGAGTGGTGGCAGGTGCCTATAATCCCAGTTACTGGGGAGGCTGAGGCAGGAGAATCACTTGAATTTGGGAGGCGGAGGTTGCAGTGAGCCAAGATCATGCCACTGCACTCTAGCCTGGGTGACAGAGCTCAAAAAAAAAAAAAAGTTGCTGCTGTTGGTACTTTATTATTCTCCCTGGCTGGTATGTACATGATCTCAGTGAATCCTCACCACTCTACTGGGAGGCAGGAAACACCCTCTCTATTTTCCAGATGCAGAGAGGAAGTCCCTTGCCCAAGATATCATGGTTACAAATTGGCAGACCTGGTACTTGAACCCTTACCCGGGCCAGTCTTACCCTCCCCATCAGCTCCCACCACACAGCCCACTCTCAAGCCCCTTCCTACACACATCTTGGTCTCCAGGACCCATGGGCCCCTCTGCCCTGTGGGTTTGCCCACCCTTCCCCATGCAGATATGCCATCTCGGGAGAGAGACATTTTCAGAACAAAATATGGAATTGACAAAGAGAAGGCGGCCTTAGAGGGAGAGCCCAGCTTTTTCACTGTGCAGGTAGAAAAACTGAGGCCAGATGCATGGGACAGACACAGAGAATGATTAAGTAACCAAATGTCAGTGATTATTGAAGGAGTCGTTGTCATGTAGGAAACATGACCTGTCATCTGTCTTTCACTGTGCTGACCATTTTACACATGTGATCGCAACCACATTTGTTAATAATAGGAACCCACTTCTTGAGTGTTCACCCTATGTCTGTTTCAAGGGCATTATATAGATTAGTTCATTTACTCCTCACCATAGCCCCATAAAATAGACACTATTATTGGCTCTGTTTTCTGTTTTGAATTTTCATATACAGATTTATTGAGGTATCATTTACATGCCATAGACTTCATCCATTTGGTCATACAAGTCGATTACTATATATATATATTTACTTATATATATATATATATATATGTATTGAGCTAAAATGAGAGAGAGAGAGAGAGAGAGAGAGAGAGAGACAAAGTCTCGCTCTGTGACCTGGAGTGCAGTGGCACAATTTTGGCTCACTACAACCTCCTCCTCCCAAGTTCAAGCAATTCTCTGCCTCAGCCTCCAGAGTAGCTGGGATTACAGGTGCCTGCTACCATACCCTGCTAATTTTTTTTGTATTTTTAGTAGAGACGGGGTTTCACCATCTTGGCCAGGCTGGTCTTGAACTCCTGACCCCGTGATCTACCTGCCTCAGCCTCCCAAAGTGCTTGGATTACAGGCATGAGCCACCACACCTGGCCAATTTTTAATAAATGTACAGAGTTGTGTAACTATCACCACAATCCAATTTTAGAATATTTCCAGGCTGGGTATGGTGGCTCAGGTCTGCAATCCCTGCACTTTGGGAAGCCAAGGTGGGAGGATCACTTGAAGCCAACAGTTCAAGACCAGCCTGGGCACCAAAGCAAGACCCTGTCTCTACAAAACACTGAAAAAAATTAGTTGGGTGTGATGGTGAGCGCCTGTAATCCCAGTTACTTGAGAGGCTGAGGTGGAAGGACTGCTTGAGCCTGGAGTTGAAGGCTGCAGTGAGCTACGATCTCACTGCACTCCAGCCAAGGCCACAGAACAAGATCCTGTCTCTAAGAAACAATAATAAATAAACTAATGAATTAATTAAAACTTTTTAAAAGAATATTTCAATCATCCCAAAAAGACATCCTGTGCCTGTTAATAGTGATTTCCCTCATTTCCACCCTCAGCTCCAGGCAACCACTCCGCTGTTTCATGTCTGTGGATGAACCTATTCTAGACATTGCATATAAATGGAATATGACATATGTAGCTTTGGTGACTGCCTTCCTCCTCTTAGCAGAATGCTTCAAGGTCTATTCACACTGTAAATTGTGTCAGTTCAGTACTTCCTTTGTTGTTGCTGTTGTTGTTGTTGAGACAGGGTCTCACTCTGTTGCCCAGGCTAGAGTCCAGTGGCACCATCATGGCTCATTGCAGCCTCAATCTCAAGTGACCCACCCCTCCCCAGTTTCCTGAGTACTAGACCACAGGGTGCACAGCTGCACCTGTCTAATATTTTTATTTCTTATAGAGATGGGGTCTCACTATGTTGCCCAAGCTGATCTTCAACTCCTAGGCTCAAGCAATCCTCCCACCTTGATCTCCCAAAGTGCTGCGATCAAAGGCATGAGCTATTGCACCCACTCTCTTTATCCCTTTTTATGGCTGAATAATATTCCATTGTATGGATGCACCACATATTGTTTATCCACTCATCCACTGATGAGTGTTTGGGTTGTTTCTACTCTTTGGCTGTTTAAGTAATGCTGATGTGAACATGCATGTACAAGTATTTTTTTTTCTTGAGACAGGGTCTCACTCTATTGCCCAGGCTTGTGTGCAGTGATGCAATCTTGGCTCACTGCAACCTTTGCCTCTGAGATTCAAGCAATTCTCCCACCTCAGCCTCCTGAGTAGCTGGGATTACAGGGGCGCACAACCACAGCCGGCTAATTATTGCATTTTTAGTAGAGATGGGGTTTCAACACATGAAACTCCTGACCTCAGGTAATCCACCCGCCCCACCCTCCCAAAGTGCTGGGATTACAAGTGTGAGCCACCACACCTGGCAACAGGTCTTTCTGTGGGCATATGTTTTCATTTCTTTGGGGCAGATTTCTAGGAGCAGAATTGCTAGGCTGTGTGGGAAGTGTGTGATTCACTTTTTAAGAAAGTGCCAGACTGTTTCCCAAAGTGGCTATACTGCTAGCCCACTAGTGATTATAAGGGTTCCTTACAGGCCCTGCTTTCCTGAGAAGAAAACTCAAGTACAGAGAGGTGAAATGAATTAGCCAAGTCCACATGGCTAGTAAGTACCATGCCAGATAGGACCCCAGGCATTGTAACTACCAAGCCTGTGCTTTTAAACTTTACACAATGCTTCATCCTTACCCCATTCAGGAAGTCTTTTTTTTTTTTTTTTTTGAGATGGAGTCTCACTCTGTCACCCGGGCTAGAGTACAGTGGCATGATCTCAGCTCACTGCAACTTCCACCTCATGGGTTCAAGCGATTCTCATGCCTCAGCCTCCTGAGTAGCTGAGATTACAGGCACGCACCACCACTCCTGGCTAATTTTTGTGTTTTAGGTAGAGCCGGGGTTTCTCCATGTTGGTCAGGATGGTCTCGAACTCCTTACCTCAAGTGATCCACCCACTTCAGCCTCCCCAAGTGCTGAGATTAAAGGCATGAGCCACCAAACCCAGCCTGACTCAGTCTTTCATTCATTCATCCTAAAACTCATTACTGAGCCTCTGCTATGTGCCAGGCACTGTCCTAGGTGCAGCTTATTAGCTAACAAAACAGATAAATCCCTCCCTAGGTGGGGCTTCCATTCCAGTGAGGGAAGTCAGGCAAGAAAACATAGCAAGAAAGTAAATTATAAAACATCTCAGAAAAAGAGAAATGCTATGGAGAAAGATTATGCAGGACAGGGTACATAGGAACTGCAGGTGTGTAGGCTGAGAGCTGAAGGAGAGAGCAGTGCAGACAGCTGGGATGTGTCCCACATCTGATGCAAAAGTTCTGAGGAGGGGACATGACTGGAGTGTTCAAGGAGCAGAGGGGCCAGTATGGCTGGAGATGAGTGAGTGAGCAAAGAGGGAGCAATGGGAGAGGAGATGGAGGAGGTGATGGGGTACAAGATTGGGCAGAGAGTTATGAGGACCTGATTTCTATTCGAAATGAGATGGGAATCTTGGAGGAATTCAGGCAGAGGCTGACAGGATTTGACTTTCCTTTTTCCTTTTAGGGTGTTATTATAAAAATATAAAAACATACAGAAATAAAAATAATTGTGCAGTGAATGCCTATACACCCACTGTTTCCATCTATCCATCCATCCATCCATTCACCCATTCATCCATTCATTCATCCATCTACCCATTATCCACCAGTCATTCACCTATCCATCCATCATCCATACATCTATTCATCCATCCATTTATCCACCCATTCATCCATCCATTCACCCTTTCATTCATCCATCCATCTATCCATCTATTCATTCACCCATTCATCCATCATCCATCCATCATCCATTCACTCATCCATCTATCAATTCACCCATCCATCCATCATCCATTCATGTATCCATCCATCCATTTATCCCTCCATCTATTCATTCATCCATCGATTCACCCATCCATCCATTCAACCATCCACCCATTCATCCAGCCATCTGTCCATCCATCCATCCATCCATCCTTCACTGATCCAACCATTCATCCATCATCCATCCATCCATTATTGATCCATCCATCATCCATCTTTATAAAATTAATACACTTTTTTTTAGAGAAGTTTTAGGTTCACAGCAAAATTGAACAGAAAGCACAGAGAGTTCTCATACATTCATCCTTTTCTATCTATTTCAAAGCAACTTGCAAATGTCAGTTCACTCCTAAACACTTCAGCATGCATAACATTTCTTCATTTTTTTAACTTATTTGTTTTTTTGTTTGATGTTTCATTAGCATGCAAAACATAACAAGACATCAAATATTTAAGCTTCTTAACCTTAGTAAACTTAAAATACAGTGAAATGTCATATTTCACATGTTACCATTTGATGAATTTTGACAAAGACATACACCTGAATAGCACAAACTCCCCTCTCCTGATGTAACAGATTCTCCCTGGCTTTTATGTGAAGAGTCTGGTGAGGAATGCGGAAAAATTACTCATAATCCCACCTGGTTTTCTTTTTTACATAAAATGTTTTATTTAGAAACATTTGGCTGGGCGTGGTAGCTCACACCTGTAATCTCACCACTTTGGGAGGCCGAGGAGAGTGGGTCATCTGAGGTCGGGAGTTCGAGACCAGCCTGCCCAACTACTACTACTACTAAAAACGCAAAAAAATTAGCTGGGTGTGGTGGCACATGCCTGTAATCCCAGCTACTCAGGAGGCTGAGGCAGAAGAATTGCTTGAACCCAGAAGGCAGAGGTTGCAGTGAGCCGAGATCGCACCATTACACTCGAGCCTGGGCAGCAAGAGCGAAACTGTCAAAAAAGAAAAAAGAAACATTTAAGAGACGATAATAGAGTGGCAGGGATAGCAGGGTTGCTAGAGACCCCTCACCCAATTCCCCTAAATGTTCTCATCTCCCATTACCATGGCACATCTGTCAAAACCAAGAAACAAACACCAGTTCAGCACAAAACCCCGCCCTTTACTCAGCTTTTCCATTCAGGATCCCACCCGGGACATCACATGGTGTCTCTTCGTCATGCCTCCTTAATCTCTTACTGTCTGCCACTGTTTCTCAGACTTGACTCGTTTTGATGACTTTGACAATTTTGAACAGTCCTGGCAAAGTGGACCACAGAAGTGTGCTGTCCCAGGAATCCGGGGCTGCAAGTCTGAGATGAAGGTACCACAGGGCCGCCCGCCTCTGAAGCCTGTAGGGCATTAGGTCAGGGTGTTCAATCTTGTGGCTTTCCTGGGCTACACTGGAAGAAGAATTGTCTTGGGTCACACAGAAAATACATGAATAGTAACAATAGCTGATGAACTAATAAATAAATAACAAAAACGCAAAGAAAAAAAGTTTTTTTTGTTTTTGTTTTTTTGTTTTGTTTTGTTTTTTGAGATGGAGTCTTGCTCTGTTGGCTAGGCTGGAGTGCAGTGGTGTGATCCTGGCTCACTGTAACCTACAAACCCTGGGCTCAAGTGATTCTGCTGCCTCAGTCTCCCGAATAGCTGGGATAACAGCTACAAACACAAAATGTCCGTCTTGGCCAGGCACAGTGGCTCACACCTGTAATCCCAGCTCTTTGGGAGGCTGAGGCAGATCATGAGGTCAGGAGCTCAAGACCAGTCTGGCCAATAAGGTGAAACCCGGTCTCTATTAAAAAATTAGTCAGGCAAGGTGGTGCACGCCTGTAATCCCAGCTACTTGGGAGGCTGAGGCAGGGGAATCGTTTGAACTCAGGAGGTGGAGGTTGCAGTGAGCTGAGATCAAGCTACTGTATTTTTTTTTTTTTTGGAGACAGAGTCTCACTCCATCGCCCAGGCTGGAGTCCAGTGGTGCAATCTCAGCTCACTGCAACCTCCACCTTCAAGCAAGTTTCAAGCGATTCTCCTGCCTCAGGCTCCTCAGTAGCTGAGATCACAGGTGTGTGTCACCACGCCCGGCTAATTTTTGTATTTTTAGTAGAGATGGGGGGGGTCTCATTATGTTGGCCAGGCTGGTCTCGAAGTCCTGACCTCAGGTGGTCCTCCTGCCGTGGCCTCCCAAAGTGCTGGGGTTACAGGCATGAGCCACTGTGCCCAGCCTCATCCGCATATTTCTTTGTATCAGTGTGGACTCAGAGACACTTATTTCATATTTTGTATTCCGGTCCAATTCCATGTGATTTGCTTCCCTGAAGCCCACCTATTTCCACGCCAGGTGCTATCAGCAAAACACAGAGTGGTGCCCGAGGAGAAGCCGGAGAGAGCCTCGAGGTGCCGCCCAGCGTCAGCGGCGCTTGGAACTCTCGGGCCTTCTAGGTGGGAGGAGGCTTTATACGAATCAGGTGGGAGCTGACCTGCGAAGTGTGAACCGCTCTCCAGAGGGGACCCGAGGCTCCAGGGGACCCCCACCTGTGTGACCCCAGCGCCCAGCCCTCCCTCTGGGGCGCCTCTATTTTGGCCTGGAGGCCAAGACCAGGCATCTCCCCTGGGCGGCTTATCTCGCCACGCCCAGCCCTGAGCCTGGCACGGACTCCGTTCCATAAATATTTGCCGTTGGCAGCTCCCAGCCTCCCAACCCCCGACTCCTCCCGCCGCTGGGCCTTAGCCCGGGCTGGGCCCTCCCCAGGCATCGGCTTTTTGGGCTCAGGGAGGGGCAGTCGTGGAAGCAGATGAGGAACCAGGAAGCAGAGAGGGACAGGGGAGGGACCCACCCAAGGTCACCCATCGGGGGAGGGGGGGAGACAGAGAGGGCAGTGAGGGAGAGACAGAAGGAGAGACAGGCAGAGAGATGCAAACAGAGAGGAAGAGATGCACAGAGAGACAGTGGGAGAGAGGGAGAGAGAGCCCTAGGCAGACAGACACTTGGAGCGCGGGAGCGAGGCGGCTGGACGGCCTCCAGCCTTCTGACAGTGGGGTAATATCGCTGCTGCTATTTATTATCTCTCCCACTCTCCAGTGCCAGCCACTCCACACGCATCATTCACTCCTTTAATCTCCACCACTCTGTCGGTTCCTAGCACAGGCCACGCGCTCTCCTCTGCGGCCTCTCACGGGCAACTCTCTTTGCCTGGAATGACCCCCTGCCCTCGGCTTCAGGCCTTCTTTTACATACACCCCCATGACCTTTCCTACCCTTCCTACAACCATCTCTCTCTCTCTCAATCCCTGTCATGGGCACAATTCTAAGAGGGTCCCCAAGGCCCCTGTTCCCCAGGTGCTCACACACCCCCTCCCAGCCCTTCAGTCAGACGCTGCTCTAGATGCAGAGTTACCCTGGTGGAATTAAGGTTCCAAGTCAGGCAGGGCTAGGTGGCTCGGGCCTGGAATCCCAGTGCTTTGAAAGGCCAAGGTGGGCGGGTCACTTGAAGTCAGGGGCGCGAGACCAGCCTGGCCCACAGGATGAAACTCCGTCTGTACTAAAAATACAAAAATTAGCCTGGTGTGGTGGTGAGTGCCTGTAATCCCAACTACTTAGGAGGCTGAGGCAAGAGAATTAATTGAACCTGGGAGGCGGAGGTTGCAGTGAGCCAAGATCGCACCACTGCACTCTAGCCTGGGCAACAGAACGAGACTCTATCTTGAAAGAAAAAAAAAGTTCCAAGTCAGGCGGGGCATGGTGGCTCAAGCCTGGAATTCCAGTGCTTCGGGAGGCCGAGACCAGAGGACCCCTTGAACCTAGGAGTTTGAGAACAGCCTAGGCAGCAAAGTGAGACCCTACCGTCTCTTAAAAATAATAATCATAAATAAGATTCCAAATCAACTGACTTTAAAGTAGGGAGTTGTGCTTTGGTGGGCCTGGTCTAATCGGGTGACCCCTTAAAAGGAACAAGCCTCTTCCTGAAGTGCCGGTGAGGCCACTGCTGGCTTTGCAGGTGGAGGAGGCCATATGGCAAGAAATGTGGGCAGCGGACTCCAGCCACAGCCAGCACGGAGGTGGGAAGCTCTGTCCCACCACCACAAGGCACTGGATGCCGCCACAGCCTGAAGGAGCTCAAAAGACGGCCTGGAGCTCCAGAGAGAATCCAGTCCAGCTAACACCTTGATTTCAGCCTGGCAAGACCCCCAGCAGAGCCCCCAGATGTGCAGTGCCAGACTCCTGACCCGCACAAACTGGGAGCGGATGAATGGGTGCTGTTTGAAGCAGCTGCGTGTGTGTTCATGTCTCCCAGCGTGGAGGATGAATGCAGCCTCCCCATTTCATTTCCTTCCTGGCACGCACCATCAGCGTAAGTTGGTTTCATTATCCATTGAATTCTCTCAAGTCCGTCCACCTGCATTCAATTCCTGGGGCTGCTGCAGCAAACTGCCACAAACCATGTGTCTTAAAACCACAGAAGGCTGAGTACAGTGGCTCATACCTGTAAACTCAGCACTTTGGGAGGCTGAGGCGGGCAGATCACCTGAGGTCGGGAGGTTGAGACCAACCTGGCCAACATGGTAAAACTTCATCTCTATTAAAAATACAGAAAAATTAGCCAGGTGTGGTGACGTAGCCTGTAATCCCAGCTACTCAGGAGGCTGAGGCAGGAGAATCACTTGACCCTGGGAGGCAGAGGTTGCCATTACACTCCAGCCTGGGCTACAAGAGCAAAACTTCATCTCAAAAAAAGAAAAACAAAACAAAAAACAAAAACAGAAACAACCACAGAAGGGTGCTGTCCCAGGGCTCTGGAGTCTGGGATCAAGGTGTCAGCAGGGACATACTCCGTCGGAAGCCTGTATGGGAGGGGTGTCCAAGCTTGTGGCTTCCCTGGGCCACACTGGAAGAATTGTCTTGGGCCACACATGAAATACACGAACACTAACAATAACTGGTGAACCGGTGAATCAATAAATACAAAAATTCAAAAAGAAAAATCTCATAATGTTTTAAGAAAGTTTATGAATTTGTGTTGGGCTGCATTCAAAGTTGTCCTGGGCAGCATGTGGCCTGCGGGCTGCGGGTTAGACAGCCTTGCTGTAGGGGATGCTTCCCTGCCTCTCCCTAGCTTCTGGTGGTTGCCAGCGATCTGTTTGCTTGTTTTCTGAGACAGGGTCTAGCTCTGTCACCCAGGTTGCAGTGCAGCAGTGTGATCTTGGCTCAGGGTAACTTCAGCCTCCTGGGCTCAAGTGATCCTCCCATTTCAGCCTCCTGAGTAGCTGGGACTACAGGCAGGTACCGCCATCCCTGGCTAATTTTTTTTATTTTTTGGAGACGGGTGTCTCACTGTGTCACCCAGGGTGTCACCAGCCAGCCTTGGTATGCCTTGGTATTCTCCATCATCTCAACCTCGGCCTTCATTGGCACTGGCATCCTCCCTATGTAGGAATCTGTGTCCAAATTTTCCCTGTGTATATAAACACCAGTCATATTGGAGTGGGACTCTTCCTCTCCAGTATGGCTTCATCTTAACTAATTACATCAAAACAGGGCCGGATGCAGTGGCTCACGCCTGTAATCCCAGCACTTTGGGAGGTCGAGGTGGGCGGATCATGAGGTCAAGATATCGAGACCATCCTGGCCAACATGGTGAAAACCCGTCTCTACTAAAAAATATAAAAATTAGCTGGGCGTGGTGGCACGTGCCGGTAATCTCAGCTACTGGGGAGGCTGAGGCATGAGAATCACTTGAACCCAGGAAATGGAGGTTGCAGTGAGCTAAGATTGTACCACTGCATTCTAGCCTGGGCAGCAGAGCAAGACCGTCCCAAAACAAACAAACAAAAAACAACTTTGTACCTTCTGATCAATATTGCTGTGAACCTAAAACTGCTTTAAAAAATTCTATTTTAAAAATAATTTTAAAAAATTAATTTCTATTAATTAAGAAAAAAAGGGACCGGGCGCGGTGGCTCACGCCTGTAATCCCAGCACTTTGGGAGGTCGAGGCCGGTGGATCACGAGGTCAAGAGATCGAGACCATCCTGGTCAACATGGTGAAATCCCGTCTCTACTAAAAATACAAAAAATTAGCTGGGCATGGCGGCGCGTGCCTGTAATCCCAGATACTCAGGAGGCTGAGGCAGGAGAATTGCCTGAACCCGGGAGGCGGAGGTTGCGGTGAGCCGAGATCGCGCCATTGCACTCCAGCCTGGGTAACAAGAGCAAAACTCCGTCTCAAAAAAAAAAAAAAAAAGAAAAAAAGGAAGAAAACCCCCCACCCTAGTCAAGAAAAAGGTGCAGGTGATTATTACATGATGATTATTGAAAATAGTTCTTTTATACAGGTGTGGCTGTTAAAAGTTAAAAATGGGCCTGATGTGGGAGCTCCCACCTGTAATCCCACACTTTGGGAGGCCAAGGCACGGGTATCGCTTGAGCACAGGAGTTCAAGACCAGCCTAAGCAACACAGTGAGAGCCCACCCGTCCTTACAAAAAAAAAAATTAGCCAAGCATGGTGGTATGTATGTGTAGTCCCAGCTAGTCAGGAAGCTGAAGCAAGAAAATCACTTAAACCCGGGAAATCAGGGCTGCAGTGAGCTATGATCACGCCACTGCACTCCAGCCTGGGTGACACAGTGAGATCCTGTTTCAGAAAGATAAATAAAATTTAAAATGATCTGGGCATCCCACAGTCTATGTTTGCGATGGTACCTCACTCACTAAAATGCAGGTTTCACAAGGCCAATTTTTTTTTTTTTTTTTCTTTTTTGAGATGGTTTCTCTGCATTGCCCAGGCTAGAGTGCAGTGGTGCAATCTCGGCTGAGTGCAGGGGCACGATCTCTGCTCACTGCAGCCTCCGACTCCTGGGCTCAAGTGATTCTCCTGCCTCAGCCTCTCAAGTAGCTGGGATTACAGGTACCAGCCACCATGCCTGGCTATGGCCAAATATTTTTTTAAATAGCATTATTGAAATATAATTCATATACCATAAAATTCACCATGTAAGGTGGACAACTCAATGGTTTCTGGTATGGTCCTAGAGTTGTGCAACCATCAACACAATCATCTCTTTTAGACAGGGTCTTATTATGTCGCCCAGACTGGAGTTCACTGGTAGGACTTGGCTCACTGCAGCCTCTGCCTCCTGGGTTCAAGCGATTCCCCTGTCTCAGCCTCCTGAGTAGCTGGGATTACAGCTGTGCGCCACCATGCCTGGCTAATTTTTGTATTTTTAGTAGAGATGAGATTTGCCATGTTGGCCAGGCTGGTCTTGAACTCCTGAATTCAAGCAATCCACCCACCTTGGCCTCCCAAAGTGCTGGGATTACAGAATTGAGCCACTGCGCCTGGCCTAACACAATTTAAAAACATTTTTCATTACCCCAAAAAGAAACATTGCAGTCCTTAGCCATAGCCCCCCAGTACATGCCTCCTGTCCCCCATGCCCTAGGCAGGCACAGATCTGCTTCCCATCTCTGCAGAACCACCCAAGCAGGGGAGTCAGCTTCGCTTTGAGGTGTGTCTCAGATGCTGCAGCAATGCTTGAGTCCTGCGTGGTAGCAGGTAGCTGTCCAGTTGTTATTTATTTATTACTTTTTATTTTATTTAATTTTATTATTTTATTTATTTTGAGACAGTCTCACTCTGTCACCCAGGCTGGAGTCCAGTGGTGCGATCCCAGCTCACTGCAACCTCTGCCTCCTGGGTTTAAGCAATTCTCCTGCCTCAGCCTCACGAGTAGCCGGGATTACAGGCGAATGCCATCACGTGCGGCTAATTTTTGTATTTTGAGTAGAGACGGGGTTTCTCTGTGGTGGCCAGGCTGATCTGGAACTCCTGACCTCATGTGATCTGTGCGCCTCGGCCTCCCAAACTGCTGGAATGACAGGTGTGAGCCACCGCGCCCGGCCCTCAATCGTGATTTAATTAATCTTGTTTTAATTTGAATCCCAGTCACCACTGGCCTTGCCTGTCTTGCTACTGTTACATGAGTCATCCTCCAGGTCTCTGAACCCCTTCCTCCCACACCCCCTTTCCTGCCAAGATGGCTCAGAGCCACTCTTAGGCCTCTCTTGGTCACCTTTGTGAAAGGCATACCTTGCTTCATAGCGGCTGCGTCCCTGTTCACAGCACCTCCCGGGCACCTCTGGAGCAGGGACAGAGTCCATCTGTGGTCTCCCCACGCCCAGCCTCAGCTCAGAGCTGTGCATACAAAGTCCCCGGGAAATGTGTGTTGTGTTTGAATGGAAATAAGAGAAGTCTGCAACCTTGGCCTACACCTGTCCTTGGCTCCCGGCCCGCAAACATCCATGAACAGCAGAGAGGCCGAGGGTGTGCGCTGCGGGGTCGATTGGCAGCGGAGTCTCTCCTGCGGCTGATTTGCAGTGAGATGCCGGGTGGGAGGCTCTGTCTCTGTGAGTCTCGCTTTCCTCAACGATGAAGCTGAGCTAATAATAGGACCACCTCCCCGGGGTGCTGTGGGGATTAGCACTGGGGCTGGTAAGATGTTCAGTAAATGCTGGTGATAATTATGGTTAATCACCGGGGATTTTTGAAGCCATTACGAACCCGCCACGTTCGGCCATCTGTCTGCCTCCTCATTCCGCACACATTTCCTGAGAAACAGAGAGAGAATCCAGTGTGCCCGGGCATTCCAAGTTCTTCCGTGTGTCTGGGTGTTGGGTGAGATGAACGGGTTGGGAAATAAGATGCAACAGGTGCAGCTCCAGAAGGGCTCGGAGGCCAGGCGGTGGGGCATGGACTCTAACCCAAGGGCAATGGGGAGCCATGGGAGGCTACTGAGGAGGAGAGGGCCTGGATCAGAACTGAGTGTTAGAAAGATGTCTAGTGTAGTGTGGTGGCTCACGCCTGCAATACCAGCACTTTTGGAAGCTGAGGCAGGAGGATCGCTTGAGCCCAGGAATTTGAAACTAGCCTGGGCAACATAGTGAGACCCCATATCTATAGGAAATTTAAAAATTAGCTGGGCAGGACAGTGCACACCTGTATTCCCAGCTACTTGGGAGGCTGAGGGAGGAAGATCACTTACGTGTGGGAGGTCAACACTGCAGAGAGCTGTGATTGCACTACTGCATTCTAACCTGGGTGATGGAGTGAGACCCTGTCTCAAAAAAGAAAGGGAAGGGAGGAAGGGATGGGGAAGAGAGGGAGAAGGAAAGAGAGGAGAGGTGAGGAAAGAAAGAAAGAAAGAGAGAGAGGAAAGAAAGAAAGAAGAAAGAAAAGAAAGAAAGAAAGAAAGAAAGAAAGAAAGAAAGAAAGAAAGAAAGAAAGAAAGAAAGAAAGAAAGGAAGAAAGGAAGAAAGGAAGAAAGGAAGGAAGGAAAGAGAAAGAAAGGGAGGGAGGGAGGGAGGGAAACCTTTATGTGTCAGATGGGGCAATCCAGAGGCAAGAGGGGAGGCCAGGAAGAAGCTGGGGTTGGGGTCACACAGGGGCTCACACCTGTAATCCCAGCACTTTGGGAGGCTGAGGCGGGAAGATCACTTGAGGTCAGGTGTTCGAGACCAGCCTGACCAACATAGTGAAACCCTGTCTCTACTAAAATACAAAAATTACTTGGGTGTTGTGTCACACACTTGTAGTTCCAGCTACTCAGGAGGCTGAGGCAGGAGAATCACTTTAACATGGGAGGCGGAGGCTGCAGTGAGCCAAGACCACTCCATTGCACACCAGCCTCAGTGACAGAGTGAGACTCCGTCTCAAAAAAAAAAAAAAAGACACCTTTTACGTATATATTGCTGATTCATTGTCATTGAACTCACTGCCAGAAGGAATACAGCTCTTACCTGAACGAAGTTCATCTAACTCGAGGATTTTCTTTTCATTTCTTTTCTTTTTTCTTTCTTTCTTTCTTTTTGACACGGAGTTTCACTTTGTCACCCAGGCTGGAGTGCAGTGGTGTGATTTTGGCTCGCCACAACCTCCACTTCCCGAGTTTCAGCAAATCTCCTGCCTCAGCCTCCCGAGTAACTGGAATTACAGGCATGTGCCATGACTCCCAGCTAATTTTTATATTTTTAGCAGAGACAGGGTTTCATCATGTTGGCCAGACTGGTCTTGAACGCCTGACCTGAAGCAATCTCCCTGCCTCGGTCTCTCAAAGTGCTGGGATTACAGGCGTGAGCCCCTGCGCCTGGCCAGATTTTCTATGTGAGGCACTGCAGAACATTCCCAAGCACTTAAGGGAACCCTGTTCAGCACTGTGTTTGGGAGCTGAAGTGTAGAATCACTAACAAAAAGCACAAACATGCCAGGTGTGGTGGCTCACACTTGTAATCCCAGCACTTTGAAAGGCCGAGGTGGGCAGATCACCTGAGGTTGGGAGTTCAAGACCAACCTGACCAATATGGAGAAATTCCATCTCTACTAAAAAATATAAAATTAGCAGGGCATGGTGGCACATGCCTGTAATCCCAGCTACTCAGGAGGCTGAGGCAGGAGAATTGTTTGAACCCGGAAGGTGGCGGTTGCAGTGAGCCTAAATCATGCCATTGCACTCCAGCCTGGACAGCAAGAGCGAAAATCCATCGCAAAAAAAAAAAAAAAAAAAAGCACAAACCTGCATAATCACCAACAAAAAACACAAAGATGTGAAAATCGTGGCACCAACATGAAAGAAGACGCTTGTTTATAGGAGCGGCTGAAAGAAAAAGGCGGAGCATGGATTTCTTCAGCCTCGGCTGGGGATGTGTGGCGTGGCATCTCAGGTTCTTCACAGCTCTGGGCATACCTACAAGGGCGCTCTTCTGTTGTTCTTTCCCCCTTTATTTTTTTGTTCTACACTGACAAAAACTGTATACAATTGGTGTGTACAACATGATTTTTCTGTTGTTTTTAAAGACAGGGTCCCACCACGTCACCAGGCTGGAGTGTGGTGGTTTTCCACAAGCGCAACCCTAGCTCTTGAACTCCTGGCCTCAGGAAATGCTCTTACCTCAGCCTCCTAGACAGACATGACCTGACAGCCTCCTAGACTAGGCATGCCCCTAGTGTGTCTGGCTAACATGATGTTTACACACACACACACACACACACACGATTGTAAAACAGCTACATCAAGCTGTATAATTAACATATGCATTACCTCATATACTTTTTTTTGCAGTGAGGATTTAAAAAATCTCTCTCAGCAATTTTTGAGCATACAATACATTGTTATTAACTATAGCACTGTGATGATGATCATCATCATCACAATTTTGTTTTTTGAGACAGGGTCTCACTCTGTTGCCCAGGCTGGAGTGCAGTGATACAATCAGTATGATCATAGCTTACTGCAACCCCCATCTCTCAAGCTCAAGAGATCCTCCCACTTTAGCCTCAAGAACAGCTGAGACTACAGGTGCATGCCACCAAACCTGACTACTGTGTTAAAAAATTTTTGTAGGATAGGCGCAGTGGCTCATGCCTGTAATCCCAGCATTTTGGGAGGGTGAGGCGGGTGGATCATGAGGTCAGGAGATCAAGACCAGCCTGGCTAACATGGTAAAACCCATCTCTACTAAAAATACAAAAAATTAGCTGGGCTTGGTGGCACGTGTCTATAATCCCAGCTACTCAGGAGGCTGAGGCAGGAGAATCACTCGAACCCAGGAAGCGGAAGTTGCAGTGAGCCAAGATTGTGCCTCTGCACTCCAGCTTGGGCAACAGAGGGAGACTCCGTCTCAAAACTTAAAAAACAAAAAAAATCAGTTGTTTGGGCAGGATAGCTCACGCCTTTAATAATCCCAGCACTTTTGGAGGCCAAGTCAGGAAGATTGCTTGAGGCTAGGAGTTCGAGACCAACCTGGCCAACATGGCAAAACCCCATCTCTACTAAAAAAAAAAAAAAAATTAGCCTGGTGTGGTTGTGCGCCTGTAATTCCAGCTACTTTGAGGCTGAGGAACGAGAGGAACCCAGGAGGCAGAGGTTGCAGTGAGCTGAGATCGCACCACTGCACTCCAGCCTGGCCAACAGAGCGAGACTCTGCTTCAAAACAAACAAACAAACAAATAAAATAATAAATCAGAGCCAGCTGACACTGTCTTTTTCAATCCCAGAGTATATTGTATGCTGACAGCATGTCTCAGTTTGAAACAACCACATCTCTACTACCTTAGAGCCATGTGGTTTCTGTATTGGACCACACAAGTAAGTCTCTCCAGCTTTCTTCAGGTTCTCCTTTTTTTTTTTTTTTTTTTTTTTTTGAGATGGAGTCTCGCTCTGTCATCAGGCTGGAGTGCAGTGGTGCGATCTCAACTCACTGTAATCTCTGCCTCCTGAGTTCAAGTGATTCTCCTCCCTCAGCCTCCCTAGTAGCTGGGATTACAGGCACCTGCCACTACACCTAGCTAATTTTGGTATTTTTAGCAGAGATGGGGTTTCAGCATGTTGGCCTTGTGATCCACCTGCCTCCGCCTCCCAAAGTGCTGGGATTACAGGCCTGAGCCACTGAAACCGGCCCAGATTCTCAAAGGAAACTATGAACTAAAAAAACAAAATAATACAAAAGAAAACAAAAAATAATAATAATACAAAAGAAAACAAAACAAAAAAAAAAAACAGATACAACCACCCTGGAGAGCGTGGTTGTATAAAAAGAAAATATATATATATATATATATATCTAAGAAAGCTGCACATTCTCCTGTCCTCTGACCCAGGAATTCCACTTTGGGGCCAATACCCCAGAGAAAACATGCCACTTAGCACGAGGCAACACATCTAAGAATATTCTTTGCCCTGCTTGTTCATAAGAGCACGATACTGGAGAAAACTAAAACGTCTGTCACCCAGAAGGATGGCTCCCTGGAAGGCAGTATCTCCAGGCACTGGAAGATTAAACATCTTTGCAAAGGAAGTGACCTGAGCTGTGTGTAACAATCCCTTGCACACCAGTGTGGAGCTGGTGAGGACAAAAACAAGCTGCAGAAAGCGGGGAGCACCACGCTATTTACACAACTTTAAAAACATGCAAACAATACTCTCCAGCAGTTATGGATTTATACTATGCAGCAAAAGGCTTTTGTAATGAAAGAATAACAAACACCTCATTGGACACAGTGGCTACTTTTGGAAGGGAAGGGATTTGGAGAGGAGAGTGCATGCAGAGGAGTTTCTATTATATCCGGAGAATTAGATTTCTTCCTTTCTTTCTTTCTTTCTTTTTTTTTTGACAGAGTCTCCCTCTGTCACCCAGGCTGGAGTGCAGTGGCATGATCTTGGCTCACTATAACCTCCACCTTCCAGGTTCAAGCGATTCTCCTGCCTCAGCCTACCCAGTAGCTGGGATTACCGGCATACGCCAACACACCTGGCTAATTTTTGTATTTTTAGTAGAATCGGAGTTTCACCATGTTGGCCAGGCTGGTCTCTGACTCCTGACCTCAGGTGATCCACCCGCCCTGGCTTCCCAAAGTCCTGGGATTAGAGGCATGAGCCACTGCCACTATTTATACAACATTTAAAAACAAGCAAGGCAATGCTCTCTAGCAGTTACAGATTTATACTTTGTAGCAAAAGTCTTTTGTAATCAAAGGATAACAAACACCTCATTGGAGAAGGTGGTTACTTTTGGAAGGGAGAAGATTTGGAGAGGCAGTGCACACAGGGCTTCTATTACAGCTGGAGAATTATATTTCTTAAACAGAATGGTGGCTACATGAACACTCATTATATTTTGGGGTGTGTATGTGTGTGTGCCTGAAATATTTCATTGCATGGAGAATCCCAGGAAGGTTTTGTGTCAGCTGGTCAGAGATGATGATAAGAGTTAGCATGTGTGATCTGTCTGTTTCTTGGAAAATAATAGTTCCTATGTCATAGGTAGAACACAAGGATTAAATGAGATTACTGTAAGGGTTTCAAAAACCCCCTAACGGTGCCTGGCCCATAGTAACTGCCATAAGAGTATCTGTCAACAACAACAATAATTATTGTTCAGTATTCACTATGCTCGGTGCCATGGCTTGTGTTTTCATCCATTATTTTATTTAACAATATTTGTTCAATGTATACAGGGTGCTAGAAAGAAAATAGTGTCACTGTCTTAAAACAGGAGCAAAGGGCCAGGTGTGGTGGCTCACACCTGTAATCTCACCCAGCACGTTGGGAGGTCAGGGCCAGAGGATAGCTTGAGGCCAGAAGTTTGAGACCAACCTGGACAACATAGTGAGATCCCATCTCTACAAAAAATTTAAAAAGTAACCAGTGCAGTGGCATGCACCTGTGATCCCAGCTACTTAGAAGGCTGAGGTGGGAGGATCTCTTGAACCCAGGAAGTCAAGGTTGCAGTGAGCTGTGTGTGCTCCTGCACTCCAGCCTGGATGACAGAGTGAGACCCTGTCTTAAAAACAAAATAAATAACAGGAGTGGGCCGGGCACGGTGGCTCACACCTTTAATCCCAGCACTTTGGGAGGCCAAGGTGGGTGGATCACTTGAGGTCAGGAGTTCGTGACCAGCCTGACCAACATGGGGAAACCCTGTCCCTCCTAAAAAACAAAAATTAGCTGGGCGTGATGGTAGGTGCTTGTAGTCCCAGCTACTCAGGAAGCTGAGGCAAGAGAACTGCTTGAACCCAGGTGGCGGAGGTTGCAGTGAGCCGAGATTGTACCACTGCACTCCACCCTGGTCGACAAAGCAAAACTCCATCTCAAAAAAAAAAAAAAAAAAAAAAAAAAAAAAAAAAAAAAACCTGGAGTGAAAGCAGCCTGCCTTTACTTCGAAGGTCATCCTTAACTGCGTCAGGGTAACTACCGAAGCCTGAGATTCTGGTCTCCTCATTTATAATCTTACTCTTTCCAGATAAAGCAAATCAGTTTAATGCTACCACTTTTTTTCTTCTCTTTTTCTTTCTACCTTTTTTGGCCCAAGGACGGGATGGGGTGGTGGGTGTGTTACATTGTCAACTGAACAATCTTTGAAGTGTAAATTAATTTTTAGGTGTTCTTTCAGTATATATTGTATTAATTGAATTTACTTTAAAAATAATATATGTAAGTGGCCAGGCGCAGTGGCTCATGCCTGTAATCCCAGCACTTTGGGAGACCGAGGCGGGTGGATCATCTGAGGTCAGGAGTTCAAAAACAGCATGGCCAACATGGTGAAACCCTGTCTCTACTAAAAATACAAAAATTAGCCGGGCCTGGTGTTGGGTGCCTTTAGTCCCAGCTACTTGGGAAGCTGAGGCAGGAGAATCACTTGAATGCAGGAGACAGAGGTTTCAGTGAGCTGAGTTCATGCCACTGCACTCCTGCCTGGGGAACAGAGCAAGACCCCATCTAAAAAAAAAAAAAAAAATATATATATATATATATATATACACACACACACATATAAAAGTATATATATTATACATAAGATATATACTACATATATCACAATATAAATATAGGATAGTACATATAATATCTACAATAATTGTCTTAGATATGATATTATTATAATGTGCATTATGTTCTGCATTATAAATATTCCTTTTTTATCAGCAATACTGTGGGTAGGAGCTGGGGATGACCTTCTTTTAATACAAGAGAAAACTGCGGCACAGAGGCATGCTGGGAATTCAAGACCAGCCTCAATTCCAACATAGAGAGTCGAGGCAGCATACTGAGACCCCATCTCTACAAAAATAATCACAAGCATGATAACAACACATGAAAACACAAGCCACAGCAGCAAGTGCAGTATGAGTGTTGACAACATTATTATTGTTGTTGTTAACACACTTAGCTTGTTGGTGTGCCCTCGTTTGGCCAGGAGGGGACAAAGGCAGGAAACGGTCACGAAAAGTCTCCAGACCTCAAGGAGCCCTCAGAGGCTGGTGGGCGGGCGGGAGGGGAGGAGAGAGGCACAGCGCCCAGCTCTAATGAGGGATGTGTATGTGCCCTGGGGCAGGACTGCAGCCTCCCCCACCACACCTGCGTGCCGAGGTCACTCCGGGTGACCCCACAGAGTGGCGTTACTAAATGGGGAGGTGCAAAGCTCCCCGGATCACCAGCGAGCCTCTAGGGGAGGGCTGGGAGGGCTGGAGCCCCAGAGGCCCACAGTGTCCCCTCTCACTCTCCTCCCAGGGGATCCAGGTGGCCAGCTCTGCTGCCTGAACTTTCGGCTCTGGAGGAGCAGATGCATGTGTCCCGTCGGCTCACAGCCAGCCTGGGTCTTCAGTGGAGGAGCTGGTGGAGCGGGGTGCCTGAGGTCAGCCTCATGGAGTGGCACAGGCAGAGGGCACAGAGGAGCCTGCAGTCCCCGACCTCAAGGCATCCCAGCTCTGCCTCTCACTGGCTGAGGCTCCGGGGGCCCATGACTCTGCCGCTTCACGCCTCACTGTCCCCATCAGGAAATTGGAAACCTTCATTCTACCCATCCAGGGTTTGTTGGGAGGACTCCACAAAGTCTTAGGTGAAAAAGAGAACGAGAGAGAGAGAAAGAGAGAGAGAGAGAGCGCATGACCAGGGCCTGGCAACAAGTAAGCACCAAATGTTACTATATCACTGTATCATCATCTCTGTATTATTTTATTCTATTCTAAAATTTCAAACAACACATACTCACAGGAAAAATTCAAATAGTGCAAAAGGCACAGTGATAAAAAGTTCCCTGAAAGTCATACAGGGCATTGAAGTTGATTCCTGACTCATAAAGCAAATAAAGCTTGCTTGCTTGCTTGCTTTCTCTTTCTCTCTCTCTTCTTTCTTTCTTTCTTTACTTTTTGACAGAGTCTTGCTCCGTTGCCCAGGCTGGAGTGCAGTGGTGCAATCTTGGCTGACCACAACTTCTGCCTCCCGGGTTCAAGTGATTCTCCTGCCTCAGCCTCCCAAGTAGCTGGGACAACAGGCACTGGCCACCATGCCCAGCTAATTAAAAAAAATTTTTTTAAAGACGAGATTTCACCATGTTGGTCAGGCTGGTCTTGAACTCCCGACCTCAGGTGATCCACCGGCCTTGGACTCCAAAGTGCTTGGATTACAGGCGTGAGCCACCATGCCCGGCCCTTTAAATTTTTTCTTTTTAATTTCTTTTTTTTTTCTTTTTTTTTTTTTTTTTGGACAGACTCACACTGTCACCTGGACTGGAGTGCAGTGGTGTGATCTCAGCTCATTGCAACCTCCACTTCCTGGTTTGAAGTGATTTTCCTGCCTCAGCCTTCTGAGTAGCCGGGATTACAAGTGCTCACTACCACGCCCAGCTGATTTTTGTATTTTTAGTAGAGACAGGGTTTCACCATGTTGGTCAGGCTGGTCTCGAACTCCTGACCTCGTGATCCATCCGCCTCGGCCTCCCAAAGTGCTGGGATTACAGGCGTGAGCCACTGTGCCTGGCCTTAATTTTTGTATTTTTAGTAGAGATGGGATTTCACTTTGTTGGTCAGGCTGGTCTCGAACTCCTGACCTCAGGTGATCTGCCTGCCTCAGCCTCCCAAAGTGCTGGGATTACAGGCCTGAGCCACCGTGCCCGGCCTGGAATTTTTGTTTTGTTTTTTGTTTTTTTTTTGAAACAGAGTCTCGCTCTGTCGCCAGGCTGGAGTGCAGTGGCACGATCTTGGCTGAGTGCAACCTCCACTTCCCAGGTTCAAGTCATTCTCCTGCCTCAGCCTCCCGAGTAGTTGAGACTACAGGTGCCTGCCACCTGTAGTGGCTGGCTAATATTTGCATTTTCAGTACAGACGGGGTTTCACCATGTTGGCCAGGATGGTCCTGATATCTTGACCTTGTGATCTGCCCACCTCAGCCTCCCAAAGTGCTGGGATTACAGGCATGAGCCACTGTGCTTGGCCTGGCATTTAAATAAATAAATGTGAGAAATTGAAGACAGACTTGTTATTATCTGATTTCGAGAACTTTGGGGCTGGGTACTGTGACTCACACCTGTAATCTCAGCACTTTGTTAGACCGAAATAGGAGGATCACTTGAGCTCAGGAGTTTGAGACCAGCCTGGGCAACACAGCAAAACTCCATGTTAAACTTTTTATTTTTTATTTTATTTTATTTTTTTGGGACAGACTGTCGTCCAGGTTGGGGTGCAGTGGCACCATCTTGGCTCACTGCAACCTCCGCCTCCCAGGTTCATGCAATTCTCCTGCCTCAGCCTCTGGAGTAGCTGTGATTACAGGCGCCCGCCACCACGCCTGACTAATTTTTGTATTTTTAGTAGAGATGGGGTTTCACCATTTGGCCCGGCTGGTCTCACATTCCCTAATTCAGGCAATCCACCCACCTTGGCCTCCCAAAGGGCTGGAATTACAGGCATCAGCCACGGTGCCTAGCCTTATCATAATTTTTTTTAAAAGTCATTAAGTATGACAATTTTACTGTAGTTGAGCCAGAAATTTTCCTTAATTTTATAGACAGGTGCACCCAAGTGGTTGGGCACAATTTATCACGATGCCTGTAGTTTTGCTGATAATTTGTAGCTTTTTATGAAGGAAAATTTCTGATAACCAAAAACAGAGGAATAAACTGAGTCCCTTCCTTCTCACTGTCTCACCCCCTACACACACACACACACACACACACACACACACACCCTACATACCCTACACACACACCCTACCCTACACAAACACACAACCCTTACACTCCCTACACACACACCCCCACACATACATACCCTACACACACACAATCCCTACACACACGAAACCCCTACACACACACACACACACACACACACACACACACACACACGTTCTTTTCTTTTGCCAGATTATTTTAAAGCAAACACACCAGGCGGCTCAGCATTTCCACCTCCAAAAGACTTTGGTATCATTTACTTTAAACTGATTTGTATGCCGCTCCAACAAAGAAATACAGATCAAGAAATCATGGTCAAACAGTCACATCTGTGAAGTCTAGACAATGGGTGTGCATGACAGCGCTTTTTCTACTTTTCTGTAGGTCTGTGACTTTTCCCAGCGTAACCTCACAACAGTCAAACAGCAAAGGAAGTTCTGCCTCTGCCCCCCTTGGCCCCATCCAGGTCCCCAGGGGCCAGCGCCACAGCCGGTTTCCTGTGGGTCCTTCCAGAGCCTCCGCTGCTGCTGTCTTATTAATAGCAGGGCTGTAGTAGTAGTGGAAACACGAGTGGGGCAGGCAGCAGGCCTCTGAGTCACACAGGCCTGGCCCGGGGCCCGCTCCCCTTCTGACCTTGGCTAACACCATCGCTCCTCGGAACCTCAGTTTCCTGCTCCGTAAACTGGGGATAAATACTGAGCCTTTGGGCAGCTGGGAGGATCCATTGCAAAGCCCTGCACAAGGCTAGGCACAGAGCAGGTGCTGAGGACATGGTAGCACCCATGACCTGGGTGCACCCCACAACTACTGCAGCTCCTGGGTCTGAGGGAGGAGGGTCAGGGGCCTGGACTCCTGTGTCTGAGGGAGGAGGGTCAGGGGCCCGGACTCCTGCGTCTGAGGGAGGAGGAGCTGGGCCTGGACTCTTGGGTGTGAAGGAGGAGGTGCTGAGGCCAGGACTCCTGGTGTGAAGGAGGAGTGCTTTGGGAACTGTTGCCTGGTCCCTGGACACCAGCACTCCTGGCCTCTGGGGCAAGACCGAGGTGCTCAGCTCTGGGCCTGTCATCCCAGCTCAGGTGTGTGGAGGGGTCTGACCCACCCTCTCCTCTGCCCTCCGGCCTGGACCTTGTTGGGGGTTCACAATATGTTTTGTCCCCTCTGTCCTGGGACCGGAGCCCAGAGTCCAAGCCAGTCTAAGTTTGGAAGGGAGAGGGAGGGGACAGCGGTGAGAGGGGGTGAGGGAGGGGTGTGGGGGGACAGGATGTCTCTGTCTCTGAGCTGTCACACACACCCCTGTCCCGGGCCCAGAGAAAGGGAGGGACAAAGGCTTTGAGAGAGAGTCGGGAACAAAGAGGCGGAGAGAGACACAGAGACACACTGGGGAGAGGGGGTGGAGATGCCCAGAGGGGCTGGAGAGACGGGACCCAGACAGACGTAGAGAGGGGAGCAGGCGGGGAGCAGAGCGTGGGGACACCCCCAGAGTTGGTGACAGAAGAGTGGGACAGTGTGGGGACAGGGGAGAGGGGCCGGTGACCCACAGAGACAGGGCAGGGAGAAGGAGTCCCACCCCAGAGACCCAAAGGCAAGACAGAGACAGGGAGTTGGGGGAGAGAAAGACGACTGGGAGAGAAGGAGACAAAGACACACAAAGAGAAAGAGACAGAGGGAGCAGGAGAGAGGCTGAGAGACAGGTGCTGGTGTGGAAGGAAGGAGAGCCTCAGGCTGGCTGAAGAGAGGGCAGAGAGGGCGGGGCAGTAGGGCGATCACCTGGGCAGGGCAGCGAGGAATACTCCCAGAGCGTGGCAGGAGGGCACACAGAGGCAGAGACACTCCTCCAGCTAGGCAGGCCCGGACAGACGGGGTGGGGGCTGAGGCTTACCTTCCATCCCTGGCTCTGCGCAGCAAGAACCTGTGGGGCGCAGGGGGCTGGTTGCTCTCTGGGGAACCCTGACCTGGGGGTCCTGCCCAAGGGCCACCCTACCCCAGGCAGCCCTGACATGGAGCGCAGGGCCTCCGAGACCCCTGAGGATGGGGACCCAGAGGTGAGAGATGGGGAAGAGGGAGGAAGACAGAGGGAGAAGAGGAGGAGAGAGAGGAGACGCAGAAAACAGGGAAACACAGACTCAGACACCCAGAGCCAGGGAGAGAGGATGACAGAGACCCAAGGACACAGTGAGGCCCCCAGAGAAACAGACTCAGAAACACAGGGCAGCACGTGCGGGGGAGAGGATGGCCGAGACAGGCCGGGTGAGCGGGGGGCGGGGGGCAGCCACACTCAGGGCTGGGGGCTCCTGGCCTGCTCCCACAGGCGGGGGCAGGCGGGGCCTCTGAGACAATGACCCCTAACCTCACCAGGACACAGAAACAGGTGGCCCGAGCCCGGGTGAGTCACTGTGACTCATCCTCCTCTCTGGGGACAATGACCCCTGTCCCCTGCCCCCACCCCCCATCCCGGGCTGGGCTCGACCTCCTCTCCTGCCACTCTCAGCAGACCCCAGACTCGCCCCCTCCTCACCCTGCCCGTCTCCCGTAGGAGGACACAGCCACAGCCCTCCAGCGGCTGGTGGAGCTGACGGCCAGCAGGGTGACCCCGGTGAGGAGCCTCCGGGACCAGTACCACCTCATCCGGAAGCTGGGCTCTGGCTCCTACGGCCGTGTGCTCCTCGCCCAGCCTCACCAGGGGGGTGAGTTCAGCCACCCAAGGGCAGCCTCTCCCACTGCCCCACAATAAGTGTTCTCGGAAGCCTGTCCCACAGGGAGCATTCCTAGGAGGAGCTGATGGGGGGACCCTTCTCCATGGGGACCTTCTGAAAGTTACAAGCTCTGTGATCTTCTGAGAAACACAGGCCCCCCAGAGAGGGTGGGGGGCTGCCTACGGTCCCACGGCAAGACAGGCAGGCAACCCAGGTTGGAATCCACGTCACCATGTCTCTTACTGGATGCAAGGGGAAGCTGAGGCCCGGAGAGGGTGAGGCCACTGTGCCAACCCACGCCGCAGTCCGAGGCAGAGCAAGAAGGGTCTCCCACCCATACCTCACAGGGGAGGAACCTGTGCTCCCCATGAGAAGGGCAAGGCTCAGCGAGGTTACATGCTGGCTCAGGTCCCACCGCAGGACCAGAGCCACCTGAGCGTCCCTCCCGCCCGTCTTTCCGGCAGGCCCGGCTGTGGCTCTGAAGCTCCTGCGTCGGGACTTGGTCCTGAGAAGCACCTTCCTGAGGGAGTTCTGTGTGGGCCGCTGCGTCTCCGCACACCCAGGCCTGCTGCAGACCCTGGCGGGACCCCTGCAGACCCCCCGCTATTTTGCCTTCGCCCAGGAGTATGCACCCTATGGGGATCTCAGCGGGATGCTGCAGGAAAGGGTGAGGCCACAAGGGACAAAGGTTGGGAGTGCTTATCCCAGGTCCAACTCTGACCCCCAGATCAGGGCCCACCCAAGCTGGCTCTACCCTGACCCCCCAAATGACCTCCACCTTTGTAATTCTCAATGAGGTTTCCTGTCCGACCTCAACCCTGATCCAACCAATTACCCAAACACAAGAGTGGAAGGGCAGGGAGCTTGGATGGGGCTGAGGATGACTGAGGTCAGTGGCACGGGTGGGGATGGAGACAGGGTTGGGATTTCAGCTGACATTGGGGATAGGGGCATGGGCATGGGTGGAGGTGGGTGGGTTGAGTTTAGGGTTGATTACAGATTGATCATGGCTGTGGAGAAAAGCATGAATAGGGTTGCAGAGGGAAGTAGAGATGGCTGAGGATGTGTATATATAGACTGAGTTGGAGATGGGCTTGAAAGGAGACCAGGTCAGGACAGGTCCCATGAGCTTCTAGGGCCTCTTCAGTTTGGAGATTTGGGGTAGGGATCGTTTTAGGAATAGATTTTGGATTTGAGATAAAGTTGGGGATAAATGGAAGGAACAAAAGAAGGAAGGGGACGAGGAATGTTTATGTGGATAAATGAATGGAAGGATGGAAGGATGGGTGAGTGGATGGATGGATGCATGGATGGATGGGTGAATAGATGGGTGGAAGGAAGGATTGGTAGATGGATGGGTTGGTGAATGGATGGATGGATGGATGGACAAATGGATGGATGGAAGGATTGGTGGTTGGATGGTTTGGTGAGTGGGTGAGTGGATGGATGGATAAGTGGATGGGTGGGTGGGTGGATGGAAGCATTGGTGGGTGAATGGGAGGAAGGATTGGTGGATGGATAGATGGATGGTTGGATGGATGGATAGATGGATGAAAGGGTTGGTGGGTGAGTGGACAGATGAATGAGTGTATGGGTGGGTGGGTGGGAGGATGGATGGGTGAATAGATGAGTGAAAAGAAGGATTGGTAGACGGATGGGTTGGTGAATAATGGATGGATGGATGGATGGATGGATGGATGGATTGGTGGTTGGATGGATGGGTGAATGGAAGGAAGGATTGGTGGATGGATGGATGGAAGGTTTGGTGGGTGGGTGAGTGGATGGATGGATAAGTGGATGGGTGGGTGGGTGGATGGATGGATGAAAGGTTTGGTGGGTGAGTGGATAGATGAATGAGTGGTTGGGTGGGTGGGTGGATAGAAGGATTGGTAGATGGAGGAGTGGATGATGAATAGATGAGTGAAAGGAAGCAAGGGAGGATGAATATATGGATGCTGGATAATAATTGAATAACTTACTGGATTGCTGACTGGTTGGTGGAATGAATGTTGAATGGACACATTTTTGAATACCATTAGGATGGATGGCTTCATGGATGGATTGCTGCCTGGCCAGCTGGATGGCTAGATGGCTAGATAATTCATGAAATGAACTGGGAGATTTTAGAACAGACTCTGAGTTAGAGATGGGGTCTAGACTAGTATAAGACTAAGATTTGGGTTAAGAATGAAATTTGAGTTCTCACTAGAGAAGATCTGGATTGTCAGTTTACAAAAGATGTATAAGAAATGTTCATAGTGGCCTGAGTATTCTAGTTAGGAGAATCTTTGAAAGAAGCTAAAAGAAAGAGCTCTGGTAATAACTGGGGTTCCAGTGGGGAAAACTGGGAGTCCAGCTGGGAGTTGGTCTCCAGGAGTGCAGCTATGGCTGCAGGTTGAGGTTGAGAAGGATGGAGAGAAAGTCTCTGGGGGCATGCGGTGGGGTCACTGGAGGTAGCCACTAATCTTGGGTTCTAGATTCTCAAACCCCAAGAGTCAAACTCTTAGGACTTAGGAGTCTAGAACCTCTTTTAAGAATGGTTAAGAAGAAGAAACCAAGTGGTGTGGTGGCTCATGCCTGCAAACCCAGCACTTTGGGAGGTCAAGGCAGGAGGATCGCTTGAGGCCAGGAGTTTGAGACCAGCCTGGACAACATACAGAGGACAGAACCAAGACGCTCTGACCTTCCTCCTGTCTTCTTGACTGCAGGGCCTCCCAGAACTGCTGGTGAAGCGGGTGGTGGCCCAGCTGGCAGGAGCTCTGGACTTCCTCCACAGCCGGGGGCTGGTCCATGCAGACGTCAAGCCGGACAACGTGATGGTCTTCGACCCGGTCTGCAGCCGTGTGGCCCTGGGGGACCTGGGTCTGACTCGGCCAGAGGGCAGCCCGACCCCTGCCCCACCAGCACCTCTGCCCACAGCACCACCTGAGCTCTGCCTCCTGCTACCACCCGCCACCCTGCCTCTGCGGCCAGCTGTGGACTCCTGGGGTCTGGGAGTGCTTCTCTTCTGTGCTGCCACTGCCTGTTTCCCTTGGGACGTGGCACTGGCCCCCGACCCTGAGTTCGAGGCCTTTGCTGGCTGGATGACCACCAGGCCTCAGCCACCTCAGCCACCACCACCCTGGGACCAGTTTGCGCCCCCAGCCCTGGCCTTGCTCCAGGGGCTTCTGGACCTGGATCCTGAGACGAGGAGCTCCCCACTGGCTGTCCTGGACTTCTTGGGGGATGACTGGGGTTTGCAGGGGAACAGAGAGGGGCCTGGGGTTTTGGGGAGCGTGTCCTATAAGGATGGGGAGGAGGGAGGCTCAAGCCTGGAGGAGTGGACAGACGAGGACGATAATGACAAAAGTGGCGGGAGAACGGGGACAGATGGGGGAGCTCCCTGACCAGGTGACAGGGACAGGTGGCCAGAGCCTGGGCCAAAGGCCCTTCCCCCCAGCCCCTGGGGCCACCTGGATGGAGAGACAGCTGCAGCCGGGAGGACAGAGAGGAACACGCTGCACTCTCCCTGTGGGACACCGGGCTGGGCTGCGCCACTCCTCTTCCAACTGGGGACCCAGGAGTCCAGCTCCTGCTCCTCCTCTCTCAGACCCAGGGTCCAGGCTCCAGCCCTCCCCCTCGAGAACACCTTTTCCTTCTGTCCTGAGTGTGTCTTCTTGAAGGAAGAAGGCGCTTGTCCCCTACCACCACTCTCCCCTGCCTTGTGTGTTTCTGTATTCACAGGACATGCTGAATGGGCATCGTGGGGTTCTTTTTCTTTTCTTTTCTTTTTTTCTTTCTTTTCTTCTTCTTTCTGAGAAGGAGTCTCACTCTGTCACCCAGGCTGGAGTGCATTGGTGTGATCTTGGCTCACTGCAACTTCCACCTCCCAGGTTCAAGCAATTCTCCTGCCTCAGCCTCCTGAGTAGCTGGGACTACACGTGCACCACCACACCTGGCTAATTTTTATATTTTTAGTACAGACGGGGGTCTCACTATGTTGGCCAGGGTGGTCTCGAACTCCTGACTTTAGGTAACCTGCCCGCCTTGGTCTCCCAAAGTCCTGGGATTACAGGCATGAGCCACTGCACCCGGCTGATTTTGTATTTTTAGTGGAGATGGGGTTTCACCATGTTGGCCAGGCTGGTCTTGAGATCCTGACCTCAAATGATCTGCCTGCCTCGGCCTCTCAAAGTGCTGGGATAACAGGTGTGAGCCACCGCACCTGGCCATCATGAAGTTCTGATGGGATTACTCCTCTCCTCTAAGACCTTCGGTGGCTCCCGCTGTCCATGTCACCAGATCTGAACTTTAGGATCTGACACCATGTAAACCTCACCCTCCACCCCTGTCACTTCTCTGGGTGACATCATGGCTGTCATTCATCTTCTCTGGATCTAAATCTACACATGAACACATGAGTGCATACACACACACACACACGTATACTCACACACACACGTATACTCACACACACACACACACACGCACACGAACTCACATACACACACACACACGCACACACATATACACACACGCACATATACACGCACACACACGCACACAGATGCATGCACAGCTGCTGGCAGACACTGGCACACTGTGTGCCCTCCCCCGAGAGCATCTTTCCTCCAGTCCTGTGGCTCCAGGAAGTGCCCCCTGCCCCAAGCCCTCTCTGGCCTCCTGGGAACTTGTATGGGAACGATCCGTGTCTCTTTCTGTCTCCCTTCTCTGACTGTCCAGGCTGGACCTGGTCTTTTCCACATTTAGGTCATTCCGGGTTCTGCTCCCACAGAGCACCACGGATTGTGATTGTCCCAGCTCCATCCGCCTTTCTCAGACCTGTCAATCCTAAGAGCCAGGCCTGCTGCCAATGGGTCTCTTATCTCACCAGGGCCAGTCTGCGTTCCCCTCAGTCCCATGCCACCTCCCAGACCAGACACGGAGCCCGGCTTGTGGAGGTTCATGCCTGCGGGACAGGGATGAATTCAATCTAAATTCATGTCCCCGGCACCCAGCGGAGGGTCAGGAACTGGAGACTGTGTTTGCTATACAGGAATTTATGCTTCTAGACTGAAAAGTGAGCTCATGACATGCGACATAGCACCCTGGGCTCGAGCCGTCGTGGAAACGCTGGTGAAATAACAGTCTGGTGTTGGCCCAACTGTGAGCCTCTTCGTTTTGACAAATATCTTATGGTTTGCATCACGATCCGACACTGGGGGAGGTTGGCGGAGGGTGCACGGGAAGTCTCCGCAGGATCTTAGCAACCATTTTATAAATCTAAAATGATTCCAAAATAAAACGTTTATTTAAAAAAATTAAGTGACTTCACATCAGTCATGGCACTATAAACTGGAAGGGTAGGCCGGCAAGGTGGATCATGTCTGTGATCCCAGCACTTTGGGAGGCTGAGGCAGGTGGATCATCTAAGGTCAGCAGTTCCAGGCCAGCCTGGCCAACATGGTAAAACCTTGTCTCTTTTAAAAATATAAAAATTAGCCAGGCATGTGGTGGGAACCTGTAATCCCAGCTACTCGGGAGGCTGAGGCAGGAGAATCTCTTGAACCCAGGAGGCGGAGATTGCCATGAGCTGAGATCGGGCCACTGCACTCCAGCCTGGGAGACAGAGCAAGACTCTGCCTCAAAAAAATAAAAATAGGCCGGGTGCAGTGCCCGACACCTGTAATCCCAGCACTTTCGGAGGTCGAGGTGGGCGGATCACGAGGTCAGGAGATCGAGACCAGGCTGGCCAACATGGTGAAACCCCATCTCTACTAAAAATACAAAACTTAGCTGGGCATGGTGGCACACACCTGTAGTCCCAGCTACTCAGGAGGCGGAGGCAGGAGAATCGCTTGAACCAGGGAGTCTGAGGTTGCAGTGAGCCGAGATCCTGCCACTGCACTCCAGCCTGGGTGACAGAGAGAGACGCTGTCTCAAAAAAAAAGAGAAAAGAAGAGAGAAAAAGAAAAGAAATTTTTAAAATCCTGAAAGGTGGGTATACCCATCTCAAAAAAAAAAAACAGGGATCTGAAGTCCCAATGTAGCCCAAGGCTTGGGGGGCTTTGGGGTGGGGCTTAATCTTCCTGTGTTTACAGCAGGGAGGTGCTCTCTGGCCTGTATTCCTATTGTGTGTTTTCAAACTATTTTCATTGTTATTCCTCTCTTTGGAATCAGGAGGCCTCCAGTCCTTCCTCCCTCAGACCCAGGAGTCCAGGCCCCGTGTAGAAAATGAAATCATTTCTGGAGCCCACCCTGCGATGACCCCACCCAGCTGCCCCATCAATCCCCCACTGACAGGTCAGACACAAGTGTTTGCAGAGGGGTGTCCAGGGGATCAGATGCTGGGGTCTTGTTTGGGGAAAGAATGAGACAACAAGATTCCAGAATCATGCGGTGTGAGATGACCTCAGACTCAGGGGGGCGGGAAGCAGGTGGTGGAGCAACTGGGAAGAGAGGGGCCTTGAGGGGGGCAGAGGAGGCCTTGGTTCTGTGCCTGAAAACTTCAAATGGGCGGGGGAAGCTAAGGCCTGAACTCCTGGGTCTGAGGGAGAAGGAGCTGGGACCTGGACTCCTGGGTCTGAGGGAGGAGGGGCTGGGGGTCTGGACTCCTGGGTCTAAGGGAGGAGGGGCTGGGGGTCTGGACTCCTGGGTCTGAGGGAGGAGGACTGGGGGTCTG